>NC_133653.1:185438537-185750562 GCF_009905375.1 Apium graveolens | reverse complement strand
CATCTATGTGATGAACTGTTGAAAACTCTTTATACTTTGAACAGTGGTAGTTCAAGTAGCTTTATAAATGATATAAGTGTAGTGAAGTATTTGGTAACTTCATCCCTTGTTTTTACTTATATCTAGTAAGTAATTATCTTACACTTGATAAAAGATTCTAGTAAGTATCCATTTAGATACTTATATTATTGTTATCACTATATATTATCTTGCGAGATGTAAGGCTCACTCTTGCTTTATTTCTTCATCACACAACAACAGTTAGGAAAGATGGCCAGACTCCAGCAGACCCAGCGCAAGCGCGTGGGAAGCGTCCCGCGTCTTCCCGATGATGTTGTAGCTGCTATAGCTGCAGAGGTAGATCTATTGTAGATCAGACCATCTACTTTTGAGAATCAATTATGTATAATTATAACTTGTGGCAGATAATGGCAATTAACTGTAAATTTATCAAGTAATCGTTTTGGGTTGTAATAACTTTTAAATTGTGGATTCAAAGACTTGTACTTATTTCAATTTCATCTCTGAGACTATAACGGGTTGTGGTGTGTGTGTTAGTGTGGGGTCACAGCATAAGGTTATTTATTATTAATTAAGTGAAGTGATATTGTGAAAAGAAAGACCGTGATGACCCGGATCCCCGACCCCGGATCTGGGGGTGTTATATAAGTCCTTTCCATGGTTGAGGTAGAATAGTGTTTTGTCTATTGTTCCTCTGTTGAATCCACTTTCCAGAAGAAACTGAGCTAAAGTCTCATACCATGCTCTAGGAGCTTGCTTAAGTCCATAAAGTGCTTTATCAAGCCTGTAGACATAATCTGGATGTTTGGAATCTACAAAGCCTGGAGGTTGTTCAACATATACTTCCTCCTCCAATTCTCCATTGAGAAAAGCACTTTTCACATCCATTTGAAAGACAGTAAACTTTTTGTGAGCAACATAAGCCAAAAATATCCTTATGGCTTCTAACCTAGCAACTGGTGCAAATGTTTCATCATAATCAATTCCCTCCTGTTGAGAATATCCTTTTGCGACCAGTCTTGCCTTATTCCTTGTAATTATGCCATCACTGTCAGTTTTGTTTCTGAATACCCATTTTGTACGAACAACAGATCTATTCTTTGGTCTTGGCACTAGGGTCCAGACTTTGTTTCTTTCAAATTCATTTAACTCTTCCTGCATTGCTTGCACCCAATCAGCATCTTGAAGAGCTTCTTCAACTTTCTTTGGCTCAGTCTGAGAGAGAAAATAATTGTAGAGACATTCATTTGAAGTACCTGTTCTAGTTCTGACACCTGCATCAGGATTTCCAATTATCAAATCAGGTGTATGTGATTTTGTCCACTTCCTTGCAGATGGAAGGTTTTCTTTAGAACTGGATGCTCCCCCATGATCCATGCTATCTTCATTTTCTGATGCTCCCCCTGAAACTGTGCTCTCTGAGTTGGATTCTTCAGTATTTAGATTTTCAGCACTATCAGAACTTGGCTTATCAGAACTTGACGAATCAGAACTTGAAGAGCCAGATGTATGTTCTGATATTTCTTGAGCTGTGGTAGGATCTTGAGTATGCTCCCCCTGCATAGGTGCATCTTTCTTTGACGTAGTTACCACAGTTTCAATAACATCAGAGTTTAATCCATCAGAGTTTACAGTATCAGGACTTAGACTGTCAGGATTTTCAGTATCAGAATTTGAGTCTTCATTTTCAAATCTCAGCTGATCATGGTCAATGAAATCTTCAAGACCAGTAATCTTCTTGTCATCAAAAGAGACATTGATAGATTCCATGACCACTTTTGTTCTCAAATTATAGACTCTAAAGGCTTTTGTGGAAAGTGGATATCCAACAAAGATTCCTTCATCAGCTTTTAGATCAAACTTTGATAGCTGTTCAGGATGAGTCTTGAGAACAAAACACTTGCATCCAAATACATGAAAGTATTTCAGATTTGGCTTCTTTTTCTTCACCATCTCATATGGTGTTTTTCCATGCTTGTTAATGAGTGTTGCATTTGAGTAAAACAAGCAGTCTGCACAGCTTCAACCCAGAAATAGGTTGGAAGCTTCGCTTCTTCAAGCATTGTATGTGCAGCTTCAATGAGAGTCCTATTCTTTCTTTCAACAACTCCATTCTGCTGTGGAGTTCCAGGAGCAGAAAATTCCTGCTTTATTCCATGGTTTTTGCAGAACTCTTCCATTATCAAATTCTTGAACTCAGTGCCATTATCACTCCTTAAAATTTTCACAAAATCTTTGACCATTTTATCCAGCTGTTTGACATGATCAATCAAGATAGATGCAGTTTCACTTTTGTGTGCAAGAAATACACCCATGTGTATCTGGTGAACTCATCCACTATGACCAATGCATACTTCTTCTTTGCAATAGACATGACATTTACTGGACCAAATAGATCAACATGTAGTAGATGATAAGGCTCAAGAATTGATGATTCAGTCTTGCTCTTGAATGAAGATTTTCTTTGTTTGGCTTTCTGACAGGAATCACAAAGACCATCAGGAGCAAATACTGTTTTTGGCAATCCTCTCACAAGATCTTTCTTGACCAGTTCATTTATATTGTTGAAATTTAAATGAGAGAGTTTCTTGTGCCAATTCCAGCTTTCTTCAATTGATGCTCTACTCATCAGACAGATTGCAGAACCATCAGTACTTGTTGAAAGCTTAGCTTCATAAATGTTACCATGCCTGTATCCTTTCAGAACAACTTTGCCTTTAGATTTACTCACAATTTCACAGTGTTCTTCAAAGAAATCAACATGATAACCTCTGTCACAGATTTGACTTCTACTCAGTATGTTGTGTTTAAGTCCTGAGACCAGAGCTACTTCTTTAATTATGACATTTCCATGATTGATATTGCCATATCCCAATGTTTTTCCAATGTTGCCATCTCCATAAGAAACACTTGGGCCAGCTTTCTCCACAAAGTCTGATAGCAGGGCCTTATTTCCAGTTATATGTCCTGAACATCCACTGTCCAGAACTAGAATATTTTTCCTGTTGCCCTGCAATCACAAAGACCACTAATTATTAGTTTTAAGGACCCAGACTTGCTTGGATCCTTTGGCCTTTTTAAGTTTGTTAACATTTGCAGTGGATTTAGCATCAGATTTTATGTTAACATTTTTCTTATCAGAACTTACACTATTAGACTTTGAATCAGAATTTACACTAGAAGGAACAATGGAAACATTCTTCAAAGAAGGTTTTATTTGATAATAATCATAGTACAAGCTATGATATTCCTTACAAGTATAAATGGATTGCCATAAACTACCACAATGAAAACAAGGATTTTGTGATTTGTATCTAACAGACTGACTCTTAACTCCTGATTTTGAAGGTAAGGAGTTAATATTCTTATTCTTCCTGCAAAAAGAAGCCAGATGGTTAGAACTTCCACAGTTATGACATGTTTTCCTAGAAGCATCAGGAACAGGTTTATAATTATTGCTTTTATTCACACCTTCCTTTCCATTCCTATTTTTCCTAGGTAATTTTACCTTGTTTGCATTCTTAACATCTTTCAGATTATGCTTAAGCTGCTTCTTTGTCATTAAGCCAATGTTCACTTCAGCTGTCTTTTCCTGTTTTAGTTTGTCAGAAGTTAATTCCTTTGTAACTTCTGATTTCTCATTTTCAGACTTTACAGTTACAAACTTAACAGGTTTTAACTTTGGCTTTTGCTTATCAACAGGCTTAATTTCTTCAGTTCCTTTATCATTCTTATCTTCTCCATAACCTAAGCCCTCTTTCCAGTTTCCACTACTTAGCAAATTTTGAGTTGTTTTGCCAGAGTTAGTCCAAGTCCTGATAATCTCTCTTTCCTTTTCTAACTCTGTTTTTAGAGATTCATTCATTTTTAGCACTTCATCCCTAATATAAAAGGCATCATCTCTATCCTTCTGAGTTTGATGGAACATGACTAACTCTTTTTCTAAGAAATCATTTCTTTTCTTAAATGCAAGATTTTCAGAAGTTAATCTCTCACATGTTAAAGTTTGATCTCTATAACTAACAAACATGGTTTTAAGATATCTTCTCAGCTCATTAATATCATCAGTATGAAAAGCATAAGTAGTCTGAGGTACCTTTGTTTCAGCAGCTTCAGAACTGCTCTCAGCACTTGATTTATCAGCATTTGCCATCAATGCATAGTTCTCCTCACTTTCAGAGTCTGAGGTGTCTGTCCAGCTTTTCTGCTTTGTGACAAGAGCCTTGCCTTTGTCACCCTTTACCTTCTTGCAATCAGGAGATATGTGGCCTTTCTCACCACAGTTATAGCATTTAACATTGGTGTAATCTCCTCTGTCAGACTTTCCTCCTCTGCCTTCAGATCTTCTGAAATTCTTCTTATCAGAACTTATGCCTTTCCTGGAAAACTTCTTTCCCTTCCTGAACTTCCTGTATGCAATCTTTGTGATTCCTTTCACCATAAGAGCACACAGCTTCATCATCTCCTCATCAGCATCAGTCTCAGGCAAGCTTTCAGAATCTGAGTCATCATCACTCTCAGAACTTGATGACTCAGTATCAGACTTTATGAAAAGAGCTTTACCCTTGTCTTTCTTTGAGGAAGCTGCTTTGGGGGATTCTTCTTCAGCCTTAAGAGCAACTGTCCTTGACTTTCCTCCTTTCCTCTTACTTCTTTGTTCCATCTCAAGCTCATGAGTCTTGAGCATACCATAAATTTCGTTAAGAGTTGTTTCATCAAGATTATAGTTGTCTCTTATTGTCGTTGCCTTCAAATCCCAGCATTCAGGAAGAGCTAACAGGAACTTAAGGTTTGAATCTTCAAGATCATACTCTTTATTAATCAATGACAAATCATTCAAAAGTTTGACAAATCTATCATATAAATCATTCAATGACTCATTAGTCTTTGAGTCAAAGTGTTCATACTCTTGAGTGAGTATTGTCTTCCTGTTCTTCTTAATTTTCTCCGTTCCCTGACACCTTGTTTCCAGAGCATCCCATATCTCCTTAGCAGTCTTGCAGTTGATTACCCTGTTTGACATTACATTATCAATGGCACTATGCGGTAAGTGTCGTACCTTGGCATCCTTAGCAATTGATGCTATATCTTCAGCAGTATAATCACTCTTCTTCTTTGGTACGGTCTTTGTTGCTTCACCTGCAACTGTAATAGCGAGCTTGGTTGGTTTGTGAGGGCCTTCCTTGATTTTATCAAGGTATTCTGGATCTGTTGCTTCCAGGAACATGGTCATCCTTACCTTCCATATGAGATATTCAGATGGTCTCAGTATGGGAACTCTGATGGTCTCATACCGACTCTGAATTTGTGTCTTTGGTGGTTCCTCAGATTTGGTAGGCTTAGTTGGAGTTTCTGTGTCCGACATGATTGTGTTTGGATCTTTAACTGTATGTGTGTTAACAGATAGGCTCTGATACCACTTGTTAGGTCACACACACACTGTAGAGGGGGTGAATACAATGTATAGTACACTCAAATCAAACTTTAAGAACTTAAGTAACAGAAAACAAACTTTATTGAAACAATAAACTCTGTTACAGTATGGAACTGTTACCTCTCAGTGATGAACAATATCACGAGAGCTGCTAGGGTTACAATGAATAATCTTCTCGAATATATGATAACACTTATAGTGTAAACCCTATGTCTGTGTTTATATACTACACAGTTACAAGATAATCGCTAATTGATATGTAATATAATTCTGCTTCCTAAAATATATCAATCAGATATCTTTTCTTCCAAGTATTCCATTCTTTACAGAATTCCTTCTTCATGCATATCTCTTCTTATGTTTATCTTGATCTTCTTTCCTTTAATCAGCTACTGTCCTTATCTGATCGTCCTTCAGCACTTAAGTTCTGATATCTATATTCTGATGATTATCTCCTGATAACATAAGTACTGATATCCTTAAGTCCTGACTTCCAGTATAAGTACTGATCAACAGTTAAGTACTGATTTATCCTGTTCAAGTAAGATCTAAAAGCTAAACATAAAACATATTAGCCATGACATTATCAAATATATCTAACATTATCCAAAAGAGATTGATAGCCGCACAAGATCATCAGAGGAAATATGCAGATCAGTCAAGGAAAGACATTGAATTTGAAGAAGGAAGCTTGGTATTACTGAAAGTATCTCCGTGGAAAGGACTAACGAGATTTGGAAAGAAAGGAAAGCTGAGTCCAAGATATGTCGGACCTTTTGAGATCCTAAAGCGTGTTGGCAAAGTAGCTTACGAGTTGGCATTACCACCGCACATGGAGCACATTCACAATATTTTTCACGTATCGATGCTCAAGAAATATAATCCAGACTCCAGGCATGTAATAGAATATGAGCCAATAGAGCTTCAGGCAGATTTGTCATATGTAGAGAGTCCGATAGAGATTGTGGAGGAGAGAGAGAAAGTATTGAGAAATAAAGTGGTAAAGTTAGTAAGAGTATTGTGGAAAAACCCAAAGGTTGAAGAGTCAACCTGGGAATTAGAAAGTGATATGAGAGAAAAGTACCCTCATTTGTTTTCTTAGGAGATTCTGAGGACAGAATCCTTTTAAGGGGGGAAGGATGTAATATCCGGGATATATCGTCTAATTAGTTAGCTATTAAATAATTATTATGTGTGTTCAGTATCTATTCTGTGAGTTAATTGTTAAATGTTATCTGTACTTGGATATTCAAAAATAATATTAATTGAGTATTTTAATTTTTATATGTCCAAAATAAAACATAGATAATTGTCATATCTTCCTAATTATTTTTATGTTGATTTATGGATTTATAAGGATCATATGAAATTTATAAAATCTTTTTCCGAGTATTTAAAATCTATTTTATAAAAACGGGAACCAACTGACGTCAACCGTTGTTACATTTTTGGAACCCGAAACTTTTCCGAGAACTGCTTCCTAACCTAATTGTAATATTCCAAGCATATTCCATGTTTCGACTTTTTCGATCTGGCGTACGGTTTATTCTGCGCGGGTCCCGGCGCAATATTTTCGATACAATATTCGTTTCGGTAAATCAATAAAACCCGTATTTTCGATAAACGGGAGCTTTTTATTAAACTATCCCAATTATCACTTCGTAGTACGTGTAACCAGGCGCTGAGACCAAGACCGCAGTACAAATTGTACTGATTTGGATAATTATCCCGAAAACCGATACCGTTTGGATCAGTTTTTATAAAAAACGTACCGTTTTATATCCGGAATGATCCAACGGGATACTAATTTTCCGTAATTATAAATAGCCTTTTACCGTATTTTATTTCGTATCAAAATCATTTGCAGATAGTTAATTTTATAATTTTCAGAGAAAAACCCTAATTACATAAACTGTTCTAAGAATCAAACAACAAAACGAAGGCGTTACCAATCTCTGTTTTCAAAGCTTGAGTAACCAAAATGAAGGATTTGAAGTGTTCTATCAGATTCTGAGCTTTGTTTCACTGCAGAATCAAAGGTTTATTTTCTGAAAATTTATTTATTTTTGAATTTATTTTATTAAAAATATGCATTTTTGTTCGGATAATTGTTTGTATGATTTGATGATTGCATGTTGTAGAGCTTGTTTTCCTGATGATTTTCATATGTCATACGTCTGATTTGGAGTTCAATAACATGCTCAAAAGTGGGCTTAATTTTCGAATTTCAAAATTAGGGTTTATAACCCGTATGAATGTTTTCAATTGAAATTTGGGGGTTTTTGATTCAGGGGTTATTAGCTGTTGATTTATAGCGGGTTGTGTTTCTTATAAAATTTGCAATCGATTGATATATAGCTCGTTAACAGAAGATGCATGAATCGAAGGGAGTTGTGTTTTAAAGATTTACGATGTTCGCCGGAAACCGGCGATGTTCTTGGCCAATTTCCGGCCAGAACAGGGATGATTAGAATGTTTTGAATGCATGAACAAGTTCCTGGTGTTGTGTAGTGTTGATCTGGAGGTGTTGGTGGGGTGAGGACGCCGGGATCGTCTTCTCCGGCCACCCCCGATTTTTTCCGTCGACTGAAACTGCAAAATTGCAGTTTAGTCCCTGTATTTTTGAAGATGGTAAAGTTTAGTCCCTGTAGTTTGCAAAGTTTTCAAAAATAGGATTCCTGTTTATAAAATGTTTAAAAATCATATTTCCTATTTATTTTTATTATAAAAATTCATTTTTAATTTTTGAAAATTCTGAAAATTATTATTTTAATTTCGAAAATTATTTTTAATTCAAAAATAAATCTGAATTAATTAGTTAATTAATTTAGTTAATTTTTAATCGATTAATTGGTCAATTAATTTGGAAATTAATTGATTAATTGATTTAATTAATTATTAATTGATTTTAATTAATTATTTAATTAGATATAATTACTTAAAAATGATTTAAAAATTCCGAAAAATAGTTTCGAGCTTTAAAATATTATTCTAAATTATTTCCAAGGCTCGATAATTAGTATAAAATTGTTTCGGAGCCAGAATTGGCCAACCGAACCCTGTTTATTATTACGAAATTGATCCAACGACCCGTTTTAATTCTGAAAAATGTTTTAAAAATCATTTTAAATATCAGAAAACCTATTTATGACCCGAGACTTCTTTATAAATAATATATCATTGATTATGTGATGTATTATGTGCTATATGTGACTTGTTGATTGACTATCAGTCTATATATTCGATGTTTACTGTTTATTGCGTAACCTTCAATCCGTTAATCGGATTTGGGTAAAACGAAGGGTAGATAGAAGTATGTGTTGGATAGAATCCTATGAATTGATGATTGATAGATGCTTATGGTATGTGAGCAGAAGAGGCCAGACGCAGGAAAGGGAAACAGGTAGTTGAGGAGTAAGACGATTGTGATTGGAAGCGAGTGCAGAATAGTAAGCTAGTACCAGGCAAGTGTTCTGAACTTTCTCGAGATATTGTAGTACTTGATAATCCTGTGATATTGCAAGTGCTTTGAAGCACATAAACCTAAACCCTGATTCCAATTATTAATCTTGAGCCATGAACCCTATTCTTTCTAGACCATTGATTGTTGTATACCCAAACACGAACCTCAAGTATACGATATTACTCCACAAATACATGCAAACAAAATTCCAAACACTAAACTGAATTAACTATATACTCAAACATTGTATCCTATGCTTTGAAAGCCCAAATCTTGAAACCCTGAAATGTTGATTCCTTTGTTATCCAATTCTTTCAATACCAGCATCCAAGCTTTTAAATTATCTTATTGATCCTTACAAGGATTGAAACCCTTTCATTGTTAAACACTCATTATTGTTAATGATTCTGATTATTGTTTATTATTGCTAATTCTATTATTATGTTAGAATTGGATTATTTTTATAAAATTGTGGACCAGATTCATGGTCAGACCATATAATGGTCAAGTTAGGCCAATGTGTGCCTTGGATCCAGTAGTTAGAGCAATGCTGTGTGCCTTGCTCGGGGTTAGTGCGTGACTGATCAGCAGCCTAACCTTGGTTTTTAAATTAAAAGTATAATATCCAGTTCTAAATCATAATCCATTGTTCACTTGATATCATAATCATGTTCACCTGATGATCATTATTCTCAGTTTTGTCATTTGACTTGCTGAGCTAGTTAGCTCATTTGTGCGATATTGTTTCTGTTCTTTTCCAGTTAAAAAGGAACCGGTTGGTATTAAGGATCCCCAGTCCAACATGAGAGCTAGGGGTTCAGGTTGATTGAGCTGAGCTTGTAGGCTTCTTTTGGAACAATTTAAGTCTGTAAAAGTTTGTAATAATGTTTAATACCCAGTTATGAGTTTGGAATAGTTGGGATTTGAACGGTATGTAATATAAGTAGATGTGTGGCTTGTGTGCATACTTTAACCTGTTGCGATCCGTGGTAGTTGGTAAATAGGGTCACTGCATATTATTGTTATCTTTATTATTGTTATAAGCAGGTTTTAAATAAGGTGTGTGTGTGTGGACCCCAAACTTCTGACCTGGGTTTGGAGGGCGCCACATACCACCACTACCCAAACACCTCAAACTTCTCAACCACAACCAAAATCTACCATCAGGACATCTTTCAAACCATCAACTCAATCATCTCAACCTGAATCATCAGCACATACCATCAGATCTTCATCTTCCAGGCCAAAGAGGACAAAGTCTGTTCCTCAACCTCCACAAAAGAGAAGGAAGATGATTCTCAGAGATGAATCTGATAGTGATGAGGAAACACTTGAAGCACAGGTTCATGCATCAGAACCTGTGAGAGTCGGAGCTGAGAATATTACTTCTCAGAAAGAAACTGCAGCTCAAAGTTTTGATACTTTGAAGAAGAAATCTGTAAGTTCTGAAGCTGCTAAAGCAACTCCTTCACTGGCAAGGAGACTAAAGAAAATGAGGGCAGAAAGGTACAAGGCCAAGCCTATATCTGAGGATTCAACTGAAGCTGAGGAAGGGGAACGGGAATCTCTGATCTTATCAGAATCTGTGGTAATTGAAGCTCTGCCATTCCCTACTCAAGCTCAGGATACTGTGTCAACACCTTCTGTCTCTCCTATTAAAGCTACATATGATGCTAAAGAACAAACTGAAAAATCTGAGATAGATATTCACAATTTGAATATACCAAATGTTTTTTATCCGGAAGCTCCATCTACAAAAGCTCAGCCATCTACAGTCAACTCTCCAACCTTAGATGCTGAGAGACCATCAACACTAACCACACCAGCTCTGGAGATAAATTCTGATGCTCAGAATTTAGATAATGTTATTCCTGAATCTCCAGTTGCTTCACACACTGTTGTGCTGTCAGAACATAATGAGTCTTCCTCAAGTTCTGAAGACAGTGTTTTTGTTGAGACTCTAGTTCTCATACTAGGCAAGGAAGCATTGGTGAAGAAATTTGTTAAAAAGGAAGCACCTATTCCTTGGGAGGATACTCACAGAGGTGTGGAGTGGACCAAGAAGTGGAATGAATCAGATTTTATTCCAAGCCCTAAAATTCTGACAGAGCATATTGCTAAAGCTGATGAGTTGCTCACAAATGCTGATTTCAAGACACAACTCAAGATCACAGCTCTGTCTACCAAACATCTTCAAGGTCTACATTCTTCTACTCATGAAAAGGTTGATACACTAAAGGAACATGCTGATAAGCTAGTTCTACAGATCAAGCTTGACAAGAATAGGTATATCAGACCTACTCTTGAGAAAGTTGAAGCCATTGAGAAGATTCAAGAGAAGCAACAGACCAAAATTGATGAGGTTCAGGCTAACCAAGCTTCTCAGAAAGCTCAAATGGATGAAATCCAATCTTCAGTTGAACTTCTTCTCTCTCTCTCTCTCACTTCCTGATGATGCCAAAAAGGGGGAGAAGGTAGTTAAGTCCAAATGCTCACCTACTCAAATACTGAAGAAAAAGGATGATAAAGGTGATGACCAGGGAAACTCTGATAAGAGTAGAGGTCAAGGAAAAGTTCAAGGATAATCTTCACAGAAAGTAATTTCTGATGTTAGCAAGTCTTCTACACAGAACAAGTCAAGTTCTGATAAACAAAGTCTGATGTCACGTTCAGATATTCAGATTCAGTAAGGATCTAAAGACTCTCAGAAGTTTTTACAAACTCTGAAGCTAAAAGGGAAGCGGACTACTGTTTATTACAAAGATCCTAAAATCCAGACACTTGATGAGGATATAGCTAGAAGATTATTTCTGAAATAAATCCAGGAATGAATTTGGAAACTCTCAAGGAGGAAGAAGCAAGATTTGCAGCTGAGAAGACAAATCTTAAGTCTAAAGCTTCTGATACAAAGAAACCTCTAAGGCCTAAGGAAAAAGGCATTATGATCAGGGAAAAGTCAAATTCTGAGACTTTAAAGTCCAAGAATAGATCACAAACTGAGATTGAACCTAAGTCAAAAGGAAAAGAAAAGGTTGGTGAACCTTTAAAGATTGAGAAAAAGATAAGTTCTTCTGTTCCAGTCTATCAAACTACAATGCATGATGATGATTTGATAGAAGATGAAACTGTTCAAATTCTGAAGAGAAGAAAGATAATTGAAAAATCTAAAACAACCTCTGACACTGCTCAAGTTGTTCAGAATGAAAAACAACAAGTTACAGAAGAAATAACAAATTCTGATCAAGTTGATTTGAAAAAGATGACAATTGCTGATAAGAAGAAGCTGTTATGGAAGAAATCTACTCCAGTTGAACGAAAATCCAATCTTATGATTAATCAACTCGCAACATTTGGGTTGAGAGCCAAGAAACCTAGAGAAAGAGCTGGATTAGGTTGTGATGAAGAGAAGATACAAACAGGAGTAGAAGTTACTCTAAGAGATCCTTTCATGTTGATAGACAAACCATATGAACAAATCAAACAAAAGCACCTTGACAAAGTGTTGTCTGCTCAAATTGTGATAGATGCTCATGATAAGGATAATCTAAAGGAGAAATTGATCTTATTTCCCAATGATGGATTAACTTACAGACTAGCTGATACTAATGTGCTAAAGAAGTCTGTCAGAGAGCTTCAACATATTCACTATCTTCTGGAAATAAAATCTGATGTTACAAGAAGATGGTCAGAATACATTTTGAAGGCTATAAGAGATCTGTTTAGAATCTATGGTACAAAGACTTCTCAGTATATACAAATGATTACTGAAGATGATGGAAGAGAAATTCCTATGCTGAAGAACTCTGCTAAAGTGGAAGTTATTCTGAAAGGAAGATGCTTATGTTATACTGAAAACTCTTCACATCCGAGAGTTATCAGACTTGGTAATGAACTTGAAAGAACATCAATTCAAGCTCCCAGAACAACCATTTATCAAATTGGTGACAGTAAAGATGAAGAACTGATGCAGGTCAAAGCACAGTTAGTTGAAGTTCTGAGAAAAGCTGAAGATAAGCTGGTAAAAGATTTTGTTAAGAATCATTATGGATTCAGAATGATCCAGTGATGTTGATAAAGCTACAAGGACTGTAAGTTGTAGTTAATAGTCTTATTAAACTCTTATTGCATTTGAACTTAAATGTTTTTGACATCATCAAATCTGTTAACTTGTATATTTTACAGAATTTACAAGTTGGGGGAGATTGTTAGATATATTTGAGATGTTATGTCTAATATGTTTCATGTTTAGTTTTTAGATCTTAACAAACAGGAAATATCAGTACATACTGGAATCGGTACTTACTGGAAGTCCGAACTTAAGAATATCATAACTTAGGTTATCAGAAGATAGATATCAGAACTTAAGTACGTGAGGAATTACAGTTAAGGAAGAAAGCTGATTTACAGGAAAGAAGATCGAGACTAATACAAAAGAAGATATGCATGAAAAGAGTTAGAGGATTGAAAGAATTGTATAAGATATCTGATTGATATATTTTAGGAGACAGAATTATATTCTATATCAATTAGAATTTATCTTGTAACTGTGTACTATATAAACATAGACATAGGTTTACACTATATGTGTTATCATTATTGAGAAGATCATACATTGTAACCTAGCAGCTCTCGTGATATTTGTTCATCACTGAGAGAGAACAGTTCCATTGTAACAGAGTTTATTATATTGAATATCTGTCTACTGTTACTTGTGTTCGAAATCGATTTGATTGTATTAAACACTGTATTCAACCCCCTTCTATAGTGTTACGTGACCTAACAGTATGGTCATTACGAATTCTTAGTGATGTCTTTCGGATTGACCAATGCCCCAGCAACAGTTATGATTCTAATGAACATAATTTTCAAGGAATATTTGGACAAGTTTGTAATTGTGTTTATCGATGATATTTTGATTTACTCCAAGTCAATGGAAGATCACGCGGAACATCTAAGGACAACTTTAGAGATTTTGAGGAAGAAGAATTTGTATGCAAAGTTTTCAAAGTGCGAATTTTGGTTACAAGAAGTTCAATTCTTAGGGCACGTAGTGAGTTATGAAGGAATCAAAGTGGACCCAGCGAAGATTGAAGCTATTACGAATTGGGAAAGGCCTAAAAAACTAACGGAGGTGAGAAGTTTCTTGGGATTAGCGGGATATTATCGACGATTTGTTCAATACTTTTCAAAGATTGCAATGCCTTTGACAAAGCTTACCAGGAAAAATGAGAAGTTTATATGGAATGAGAAATGCGAAGAAAGTTTTCAAGAACTAAAGAAAAGATTGATCACGACACCTGTTTTGTCACTTCCAGATGATCAAGGGAATTTTGTTATCTATAGTGATGCTTCTCATAAGGGATTAGGTTATGTTTCGATGCAGCATGATAAAGTTATTGCATATGTGTAACGTCTTGGAAATTTAAGTCTGTATTATATCATATTTATAATAAATTATATGTGTTAATGTGTCATTTATGTGGAATTAACTATTAAACCCTAATTGCTATGTGTTACGTGCATTCTGTGTCGTCTCGGTACTTTTAAGATATTTTTCAGGTATTTTATTTTTCATTTACAGCTTTCATTTCAAACGTTTTACGACCCGAACCATGATTTTAAAGCAGGTATTTCAAATAAAACAATGGGCCTTATTTTTCATCAAACGGCTTTTACCATCGCATTATTCTGAACATCTAGGTATTTTATAAATTTTCTCGTTTTGCAAAAAATGACTTTTCCGGGCCCTATTGGGTGTTAAAAACCCCACAAAAATCACATTTTTATTTTTATAAAATTATAGGACTTTTATTTATACCATTTCTTTGTATTTCTTCAATATTCACAATTTTTGGGAAATTTTGGTATATATATTGCATATATAAAATATTTATAAATTAAATTTTAATACTCAAAAATTATAAAATTAGGGGCTTATTAATTTTAAAAAGTTTAGAATTAGGGCCTTAATTTTAATTAGGAGTATTAATTTTACTACTATAAATAGCCTAATTTTTATTTAATTAATTATAATTAATCATTAAAAATCTGCAAAATTCACAAAATTCTCTGAAATCGGGTCGGGAAGAATAGGGTCGGGTCAGGAATTCAAGCCGTGATTTCTCATTGATTACAACATCAAATCAAGCAGTTCGAGTATCCAAATCGAAGGTTTTCATCTGTTCTTTCTGTTTCTAGCATCAATTTCATATTTTAATGCATCGTTTTTTATTTTCGATTTCTAGGGTTTATGTTCGAATTAGGGATTTTTGATTCTAGGGTTATTATGATGTTTTGATGATTGATATAGCTTCCTGATGTTATTTGCAATCGATTCATGTTGTTTAATTGAACAAACGATACCTGGATAGTAATATTCGATTATTAGGGTTTATGTTCTATTTTCAAAACATAGCTTCGTGAATTCTTTGAATATTTGGTTCCTGATATGTTAGGGGTTTGATTGTACAGTTCTTTAGCTTTGATTTGCACTATAGAACGTTTAATTTCATGTACAAATGAATGATTTCGATATTTGGCCGGAGTTAATGTCGGTTGTGGCCGGAGATGGTGATTTAGGGATGTTTTTGGTATGTTTTGGCCTGAATCAGAAGGGTGAAGTGATTTGGAATGAATTGGACTTAAATACCGTACGAAACGAAGCTGTTTTGGGCATGAATTAGGCTTGACGGAATCCTGGCCGGTCGCCGGATTCTGGGCAAATCCCGGCCAGTTTATCCCCAACACAGGACGTTCTTGGTGACCCGGTTGCAACCCGGTTTGCAACCCGGGTTTGATCTGTTTTTATCAGATTTCCAATTCTAACAACTGTTGCTGAGAATTTATTTTATTTTTATTTTATTTTAATTATAAAATCAGTTTTATTTATTTTATAAATTAATTAATTAATTATTTAAATAATTGATTTATATTATAAATAATTCTGAAATATTTTCTAAAAATCAGATTTAAATATTTTCTCAATTATTTATTATTTATTAATTATTTAAGAATGATTAATTATTTTGATAATTAATCAAATAATTTTTAATAAATCATAATAAATTCATCTTAATTCCAAAAATTATAGAAAAATCTTTTTATTTCTGATTTTTCTTAAATAATTATTTAAAAATTATTTTAGGATTTAAAAATTAGTAATAATTATTTATATTGAATAATAAATTGAATTATTCGTGTCTAATTGATATGAAATAGACCGTTAGTCCGATTCGAGCGAAACGAAAGCCCTTTGACTCAGAAAAATGAAATAGTTTCATTAAAAATAATATTAAAACCTAATTTCTTCTAGAAATTAGTTGACTTTGTTATTTGTTTGATTATCAGTCAAATTGCGTGCCCAGACGAGTCCGAAAAATTCCGAAAAATAGGAAACGAGTCAGATAATGACCAGTTGAACGATCAGCGAGTCAATTTTGATTTTAAAAATTATTTTAACTATTAAAAATGATTATGTGCTTATATGCTTATGTGTATTATGTGGTTAATCGAGTCTTACTTGCTAATATGTAATATACGAGTCAGTCATAAGCGCATGGGTAGACAATAGGAACGATGTGAAGTTGGTTCAAGACGCAATTGAAGTACAAAATGACTAAACCAATCTATTTCTCTAACAGAAGCTAAGCCAGCAAGGCAGGTTGAGTCGGTGATAGACGAAGGTGCTATAATTGCAGTGAGTCGCGCAGAAGGCAAGTTTTTCCCCTATTCTAATTTCAAAATAGTGATATTTCTTCAGATTCTTATCACGCTTGCACTCTTTTGATTCTTGTTCATATTTTATTTTGATTCTTGATTTCTCCTTTTCATTTGAATTCATTGTTCAAATTTTAATTGTTACTCACAAATATTGATATATTCTGGTGATTAGAATATATCAAAGCATACCGATTGTTCCGGTTTCTATTCCATGGACTGGATAGTGATACTTTTGGGGATTAAGTTTACTTAATCCTAAAGACCGAGACATAACCGGATTCTTGAGATGGGCCGTAGTGCCTGGGTGCCCGACGGGATCTATATAGTGGGATATAGATCTGTACTGTATCCTGGCTGATCAGAAGGGTATAGATGCGAACTTGTGTCTAGTTTAGTTTGTTTGTACTCACCAGTAATGGCCTTCTTTCTACTCTCGTGGGGTTATATCTTTGAAGATATACCCAGGTTACCGTTTCATTTAAACTGCTAAAATACTGTTTATATTTTGTGTACTTGTTGAGCAATTTTTGGCTTACCCCTTTTTGTTGTTATTCACCTTATTATTTTTAGCTAAGAAGGAATATGAAACCCATCAAGACTCGAGTGGTAAAGACACGGGTCAAGCCTCGGGATCCTCTCATACCCAAGGTGTTGATCCCAATCCAGGAAGAAAGCTTTGAGTTGCCCGAACAGGTGGAGTGTAGATAGTTAGTGTGTGTGTGTGTATGTTTGAATAAAAAATGAACTTAGTTTAAAACTGGTTAGACAATGGTTTGTAATAAAGAGAGTTTGTAAGATTTTGAATTTGGTTTGTAATAAAATAGTTAGTGGTTCTTTTTTTCATACTTCAACCTAAAAATATCCTGGTTAGTGTTAAAGGGGTTTAGATTCATTTCTTTATTATTTGTTAATCAGATTGTACAGGTTTGGTGATTAGCTAGTAACCCCCAGACTTATACCCCAGGTCTGGAGGGCGTTACAGGTTTGGCATCAGAGCTGTAGGTTTGGTCCCTGAAAATAAGAACATTAGGGTTAAGATAAGATAGGAAGATCACATAGGATAGGCATAGTCAAATAAGAAGAATAGTGTTAGGACTTAGATAAAATTAGGATAGAAAGGTATTAGTTCTAGGAATGATTTAGTGACCTTTCTTCTTTCTTTTATATATTATTAGATGGCGTCATCAGGTTATTCTGCTTCTTCTGAGAGGATGATCACCGGGCCAGTCACACCAGTTGTGTCACCAGTATCTGAGTATATGTTTCCTCCTCTTCCACCTCCACCATCATTGCCACAGGAGCCAGTACCTCCAGTACAGGGGATAGCCCATGACCCTATAGAGATGTTTGATCCATTGGAGTTCTTTGAGCCGATGATTCCACTACCGGTAGAGCATCGGTTTATACCGGGGATTGAGCTAGAGTTTCCACCACTACCAATGTTGCCTCCTATACCAGTACATGCCCCAGAGCCAGACATATTTCAGATGATCCCAGTTGAGGGAATGGGCAAGCATGATGTGGATCTATAGTTGGGGTTACCACAGCAGGGTGTAGGGATACCGAGGGTTCCGTCACAGGAGTCAGTGGGTCAGGTTGCACGGCCATATATGGTACCATACCATGAGTACAGGGTTATGAGAGATGATGTTGAGTACTGGAGAGCTCAGTATAGGGAGATCATGTATTTATTTGATCAGAGAGACCGAGGACGTTAGCTGCCTTACAGCTAAATTACATGATGAGGCAGAGGTTACAGTCTGCTAGGATGAGTGCTACCTGGGAGTTGGATGATTTGACACACGAGGGGCCGCCTTCTTTTATGGAGTTCTATAGGATAATTCGTTTGGCGCAGACTTTGGTTCAGATACTTAGGGATGAGCTGAGGCATATTCCGCCAGGGTTCTGAGATGTTGACTTTAGAGGACGGATGTATATAGATGCAGCCTAGTATGACATAGTGAGTAATGTGTATGTGTGTAGTAGTAGTTTAACTTGTAGCCGCAGCTATGACCAGCAGAGCGAGACTTTTTGTACCAAGCACTTACACCTGAGGCTGGTGTCATATATATAAAATGAACTTTTCAATTTTTTTTTTACTTAAATTTCAGTCTTTACAGTTTTACCGCATTCACTTTTACTCTATTGTTTTACAGCTTTTCGTACTTTAAATTCTGTCGGAAAAAAAACAAACATTTCATTTAACTATTTACATTTCCTGTTTTTATTATGCAAACTATTTTTCTTGTTCCGAACCATTATCTAAATTTTGTTAATACAGGATAAATTGTTTTCTTATCTACTGTCAATTATTTATCAAACTGTTAAAGATACATCACTTGTTTTATTATCAGAAAATGGCACCAAAGAGAAAGACTAGGACTGAGACTTCTAACAGCAATTCCGAAGAACAAACCAATGATACTATGAACCAAATGTTCCATCTGATGCAACAACAGATGGTAATGATGCAACAACAGATACAGCAACAGTAGCATCAGATTCAACAACAAATGTTACAACAGCCACCTCCTCCTGAGCCTCAGATACCACCAGCTATACTTATTGTTACTTTCAAACAGTTTTAGTTGGTTAAACCTCCAGAATATGATGGGTCAGCCGATCCTATTAAGGCTACCACTTGGTTAAAAGAAATAGAGAAAGCATTTGCGCTAGTGAAGGTAGGTGAAGACCAGAAGACTAGCTTTGCTAGTTATTTATTAAAATGATAAGCGAATCATTGGTGGGAATCTAAAAAGGCTTTAGAAGGTGAAGATGTTATTGCATGGGATAGGTTTACATAGCTATTCTTAGAGAAACATTTTCCTTGCTATGTGAGAAATCAAATGCAGATTAAGTTTTTGGAACTGAAACAGGGAAGTATGTCTGTGACAGAGTATGAGGCTAAATTTACTGAATTGGCTAGGTTCGTTCCAGAACAAGTTGATACTGAAGAAAAATGAGTCCAAAGGTTTCAAGAAGGGTTACGACCGTGGATCCGTGGGCAAGTTGCAGTTTTTGAATTAACAACGTATATCGCTGTAGTCTAGAAAGCCTTGATCATTGAAGGGGAAAATGAAAGATCTCAAAAGGAAAGTGGATAGGGAAGTTTCCAAGACCGTTCCAGCAGGAAGCCAGGATTTCAAGCTCGGACAAATTTGAATTTTAAAAGAATAGGACAAGGTATCCAGAAGACAGGTCATCGATTCCAAGCTCCTAGCCAGTAGAGAATTGTCAAAATCCCAATGCCGTACTGCAGAACTTGTGGACAAAAACACACCGGCATCTGCATCAAAGCAGATGTGACGTGTTTCAAATATAAGAAAAAAGAGCATTATTCTAATGAATGTCCAATAGGAAAAACAACAGAAATTACTTGATTTCAATGTGGAAAGAAAGGGAATATCGCTAGACATTGTAAAGGACCAACAATGACAACCAGTATTTCGAAAGCGTTGGCATTACCTCCTCCACCGCCGCCTAATCAACCCAGAGCAAGAACTTTCAATATGACAATGAAAGAAGCAGTGCAGAGTCCTAGTGTAATTGCATGTATGCTTTTGGTGAATTCCGTAAATTCAAAAGTATTAATTGATTCTGGCGCTACCCGTTCATTTATTTCTGAAGAATTCCTTGATAAGTTACATTGCGAAATGAAATGGTTGGGCGAGACGTTAATTATAAAATTAGCGAATGACGACCAAGTTCCAGTAGATCGAGTGTGTTCTGCGTGCGATATCGAAATAGCCGGACATCATTTCTCCGTAGACTTGATTCTTTTTAAGTTAGGAGAGTTTGACGTTATTTTGGGAATAGATTGGTTAGCTTATCATAATGCTCAGATTGATTGCGCGAACAAAAAAGTTAAATTACGAACTGCGGAAAATGCAACGGTAATGTTCAAAGGTGAAAAACAGCGAAAGAAATTTCTGACTGCGATACAGACCAAAAGATTACTTCGACAAGGATGTGAGATATATATAGCCTACATGTTAGATACTGAGAAGGGAAGTCCTAATATAAAAGAAATTGCAGTTGTGTGTGAATTTCTGGACGTCTTTCCAGACGAGCTTCTAGGGTTACCGCCAGATCGAGAAATTGAATTTAAGATTGACTTAGCGTCAGGTGCAGAAACAGTTTCGAAAGATCCATATCGAATGATTCCAGTCGAGATGAAGGAATTGTCAATGCAACTGCAAGATCTTCTAGATCGAGGCATTATAAGACCCAGTGTATCTCCGTGGGGTGCACCGGTATTGTTCGTGAAGAAGAAAGATGATAGCATGCGACAATGCATTGACTATGGGGAGTTGAATAAGCTCACTACCAAGAATAAGTATCCTTTGCCGAGAATCGACGATTTGTTCGATCAGCTAAAAGGAGCCGCATGGTTTTTGAAGATAGATTTGCGATCGTGCTATCATCATTTAAAGATTAAAGCTAAAGATATTTCCAAGACTGCGTTCTGTACTAGATATGGACATTACGAGTTCCTTGTAATGGCATTCGGTTTGACCAACGTGCCAGCAGCATTCATGAATCTGATGAACAGGGTATTCAAAAGGTATCTGGATAAATTCGTGATTGTATTTATTGATGACATCTTAAGTTATTCAAGGACGGAAGAATAGCATGCTAAGCACTTGAGGATTGCTTTAGAAATTCTGAGGAAAGAGCAACTATACGTGAAATTCTCAAAATGTGAGGTTGAAGGAAGAACAATTTCTAGGGCACATCATCAGTAAAGAGGGCATTCAAGTTGATCCAGCGAAGATTGAAGCTGTGTTGAGTTGGGAAAGGCCAAAGACACCGACAAATGTTCGAAGTTTCTTGGGATTGGCAGGATATTATAGAAGATTTATCAAAGATTTTATGAAAATAGTAACGCCATTGATCAAGCTAACTCGAAAAAGTGAAAAGTTCGTATGGGATGACAAATGTGAAGAAAGTTTCCAAGAGCTGAAGAATCGATTAGTAACCGCACCGGTACTCGTATTGCCAGACGAGCATGGAAATTTTGTTAGTTACAACGATGCTTCATACCGTGGATTAGGATGTGTACTGATGCAGCATGGTAATGTCATTGCATATGCTTCGAGACAGCTAAAACCTCATGAACAGAAATATCCTACGCATGATCTGGAATTAGCAGCGATCGTATTTGCATTGAAACTTTGGAGACACTATCTCTACGGTGAGAAATGCGAAATCTACACGGATCATAAAAGTCTGAAGTATATCTTTACGCAGAAGGAACTGAACATGAGACAACGCCGATGGCTGGAATCGATAAAAGATTACGATGTTACGATCAGTTATCATCCAGGGAACGCAAATGTTGTGGCAGATGCGCTAAGCCGGAAAGAAAGATTGAATTTGTTAACTTCATGCGAGGAATTAGCCAAGGAATTTGACAAGTTGGAAATCGAAATTTGTGTTCCCAATAAATCTACTGAAGCTATCTACGCTATACCTTTTCAACCGGAGTTATTAGAGAAGATTTGCCGCTGTCTAGAAGAAGTGATGAGTCAAGATGACGATTTAACGGGAGAAGAAATTACAACTCAGAAGGATAACAAAGGAATCCTACGCTTTGCATCAGGAATCTGGATCCCTAATGTGGCAGAACTGAAAGAAGAAATATTGCGAGATGCGCACAGTTCGAAGTATTCTATTCATCCCGGGAGTATAAAAATGTACCGCGATCTGAAGAAAAACTTTTGGTGTCCGAACATGAAGAAGGAAATAACAGAATGGGTAAGTAAATGTTACACATGCCAGCGAGTTAAAGAGGAACATCAACATCCGAGCGGATTACTGCAACCATTGGATATTCCAGAATGGAAATGGGAACATCTAGCGATGGATTTTATGGTAGGGCTTCCAAGGACTAAAGCAAATCATGATGCGATATGGGTAATCATTGACAGACTAACAAAGTCGGCACATTTTCTACCAAACAATGAAAGATTTTCACTCGATAAGCTAGTGCACTTGTATCTCAAGGAAATTATGCACTTGTATCTCAAGGAAATCGTGTCTAATCGAGATCCCTGTTTTAATTCAAGATTTTGGAGACAATTTCAAGAATGCCTTGGAACTAAATTAAACAGGAGTACCACTTATCATCCGCAAACCGATGGGCAAAGTGAAAGAACTATCTAAACAATTGAAGACATGCTACGAGTTTGTGTGATTGATTTCGAAGGCAGTTGGGATGAGCATTTACCTTTGGTTGAATTTTCTTACAACAACAGCTATCATGCCAGCATTGGAATGCCACCGTACGAAGCGTTATATGGAAGAAAATGCAGATCACCAGTATGTTGGGATGAAGTTGGAGAACGCACGGTTTTGGGTCCAGAATTAATCCAATAAACTAAAAAAAAGATAGAACTTATTCGAAAACAATTAGATGCAGCACAAAACAGGCAATGCAAATATGCAGATCAATCAAGGAAGGATATGGACTACCAGGAAGGAGAGCATGTGTTACTCAAAATATCGTCATGGAAAGGATTAACCAGATTTGGTAACAAGGGGAAATTGAAGCCCCGATACGTCGGACCGTTTGAAATTTTGAAGAAAGTGGGAAAAGTTGCTTACGAATTAGCTTTACCGCCTCATATGCAACATATTCATAATGTGTTTCACGTGTCGATGCTTAAGTGATATAATCCTGATTTTAGGCATGTAATAGAATATGAACCGGTAGATATCCAACCTAATTTATCTTTGGTAGAACAGCCGATAAGAATTTTAGATCGCCGAGAGAAAGTGTTGAGAAATAAGTCTGTGTCTTTAGTGAGAGTATTGTGGAGAAACCCTATGGTTGAAGAATCAACCTGGGAACTTGAAAGTGAAATGTTAGAAAACTATTCTCATTTGTTTTCATAGCGAGATTCTGAGAACAGAATCCTATAAAGGGGGAAGGATGTAACATCTCGAAAATTTACGTTTGTATTATATCATATTTATAATAAATTATGTGTGTTAATGTGTCATTTATATGGAATTAACTGTTAAACCCTAATTGCTATGTGTTACGTGCATTCTGTGTCGTCTCGGTACTTTTAAGATATTTTTCAAGTATTTTATTTTTCATTTACAGCTTTCATTTCAAACGTTTTACGACCCGAACCATGATTTTAAAGCAGGTATGTCAAATAAAACAATGGGCCTTATTTTTCATCAAACGGTTTTTACCATCGCATTATTCTGAACATCTAGGTATTTTATAAATATTCTCGTTTTGCGAAAAATGACTTTTCTGGGCCCCATTGGGTGTTAAATACCCCACAAAAATCATAATTTTATTTTTATAAAATTATAGGACTTTTATTAATACCATTTCCTTGTATTTATGCAATATTCACAAATTTCGGGAAATTTTGGCATATATATTGCATGTATAAAATATTTATAAATTAAATTTTAATACTCAAAAATTATAAAATTAGGGGCTTATTAATTTTAAAAAGTGTAGAATTAGGGCCTTAATTTTAATTAGGAGTATTAATTTTACTAATATACATAGCCTAATTTTTATTTAATTAATTATAATTAATCATTAAAAATCTGCAAAATTCACAAAATTCTCTGAAATCGGGTCGGGAAGAAGAGGTTCGGGTCAGGAATTCAAGCCGTGATGTCTCACTGATTACATCATCAAATCAAGCAATTCGAGTATCCAAATCGAAGGTTTTCATCTGTTCTTTCTGTTTCTAGCATCAATTTCATGTTTTAATGCATCATTTTTGATTTTCGATTTCTAGGGTTTATGTTCGAATTAGGGCTTTTTGATTCTAGGGTTATTATGATGTTTTGATGATTGATATAACTTCTGGATGTTATTTGCAATCGATTCATGGTGTTTAATTGAACAAACGATACCTGGATAGTAATATTCGATTATTAGGGTTTATGTTCAATTTTCAAAACATAGTTTCATGATTTCTGTGAATATTTGGTTCCTGATATGTTAGGGGTTTGATTGTACAGTTCTTTAGCTTTGATTTGCACTATAGAACGTTTAATTTCATGTACAAATGAATGATTTCGATATTTGGCCGGAGTTAATGTCGGTTGTGGCCGAAGATGGGGATTCAGGGATGTTTTTGGTATGTTTTGTCCTGAATTAGAAGGGTGAAGTGATTTGGAATGAATTGGACTTAAAAACCGTACCAAACGAAGCTGTTTTGGGCATGAATTAGGCTTGCCGGAATCCTGGCCAGTCGCCGGATTCTGGGCAAATCCCGGCCAGTTCATCCCCAACCCCGGATGTTCTTGGTGACCCGGTTGCAACCCGGTTTGCAACCCGGGTTTATCTGTTTTTGTCAGATTTCCAATTCTGACAACTGTTTCTGAGAATTTATTTTATTTTAATTATAAAATCAGTTTTATTTATTTTATAAATTAATTAAATAATTATTTAATTAATTGATTTATATTATAAGTAATTCTGAAATATTTTCTAAAAATCAGATTTAATTATTTTCTCAATTATTTATTATTTATTTATTATTTATTATTTATTTAAGAATGATTAATTATTTTGATAATTAATCAAATAATTTTTAATAAATCATAATAAATTCATTTTAATTCCAAAAATTATAGAAAAATCATTTTTAATTCTGATTTTTCTTAAATTATTATTTAAAAATTATTTTAGGGTTTAAAAATTAGTAATAATGATTTATATTGAATAATAAATTGAATTATTCGTGTTTAATTGATATTAAATAGACCGTTAGTCCGATTCGAGCGAAATGAAAGTCCTTTGACTCAGAAAAATGAAATAGTTTCATTAAAAATAATATTAAAACCTAATTTCTTCTAGAAATTAGTTGACTTTTTTATTTGTTTGATTATCAGTCGAATTACGTGCCAAGACGAGTCCGAAAAATTCCGAAAAATAGGAAACAAGTCCGATAATGACCAGTTGAACGATCAGCGAGCCAATTTTGATTTTAAAAATTATTTTAACTATTAAAAATGATTATGTGCTTATGTACTTATGTGGATTATGTGGTTAATCGAGTCTTACTTGCTAACATCTTATTTACGAGTCAGTCATAAGCGCATGAGTAGACAGTAGGAACGATGTGAAGTTGGTTGAAGACGCAATTGAAGTACAAAATGACTAAAATAGTCTATTTCTCTAAAAGAAGCTAAGCCAGCAAGGCAGGTTGAGTCGGTGATAGACGAAGGTGCTATAATTGCAGTGAGTCATGCAGAAGGCAAGTTTTTCCCCTATTCTAATTTCAGAATAGTGATATTTCTTCAGATTCTTATCACGCTTGCACTTTTTTGATTCTTGTTCATATTTCATTTCGATTCTTGATTTCTCCTTTTCATTTGAATTCATTGTTCAAATTTCAATTGTTACTCACAAATATTGATATATTCTAGTGATTAGAATATATCAAAGCATACCGATTGTTCCGGTTGCTACTCCATGGACTGGATAGTGATACTTTTGGGGATTAAGTTTACTTAATCCTAAGGGCCGGGACATAACCGGATCCTTGAGATGGGCTGTAGTGCCTGGGTGCCTGACGGGATCTATATAGTGGGATATATATCTATACTGTATCCTGGCTGATCAGCAGGGTATGGATGCGATCTTGTGTCCAGTTTAGTTCATTTGTACTCGCCAGTAATGGCCTTCTTTCTACTCTCGCGGGGTTATATCTTTGGAGATATACCCAGGTTACCGTTTTATTTAAACTGCTTAAACACTGTTTATATTTTGTGGACTTGTTGAGCAATTTTTGGCTCACCCCTTTTTGTTGTTATTCACCTTATTGTTTTCAGTTAAGAAGGAATATGAAACCCATCAGGACTCGAGTGGTAAAGAAGCGGGCCAAGCCTCAGGATCCTCTGTTACCCAAGGTGTTGATCCCAATCCAGGAAGAACGCTTTGAGTTGCCTGAACAGGTGCAGTGTATATAGTTAGTGTGTGTGTTTGAATAAAAGATGAACTTAGTTTAAAACTGGTTAGACAATGGTTTGTAATAAAGAGAGTTTGTAGTAAAATAGTTAGTGGTCCTTGTTTTCATACTTCAACCTAAAAAGATCCTGGTTAGTGTTAAAGGGGTTTATATTCATTTCTTTATTATTTGTTAATCAGATTGTACAGGTTTGGTGATTAGCTAGTAACCCCCAGACTTCTACCCAGGGTCTGGAGGGCATTACAATATGCGTCGAGACAACTGAAACCTCATGAGCAGAAGTATCCTACTCATGACTTGGAACTAGTGGCAATTGTATTCGCCTTGAAGATTTGGAGACATTACTTATATGGAGAAAAGTGTGAGATCTATACTGATCACAAAAGTTTAAAGTACATATTCACACAAAAGGAGCTCAACATGAGGCAAAGAAGATGGTTGGAATTGATTAAAGACTATGATTGTACGATTAATTATCATCCAGGAAAGGCGAATGTGGTGGCAGATGCATTAAGCAGAAAAGAAAGACTGAACATGTTGACGATACCTGAAGAATTATACAAGGAATTTCAGAAATTGGATTTGGAAGTCAGAATTTGCAAACCTGATGAAGCAAAGATGTATAGCATGACTTTTCAACCAGAATTGTTAGAAAAGATAAGAAAGTGCCAAAAGGAAATAATGGATCTGGACATCAATCGGTTGGTTGGAGAAAAGTTATGCACTCAGAAGGACGATCAAGGTATTTTTAGATTTTCATCCAGAATTTGGATACCACCAGTGGCAGGACTGAAGAATGAAATTCTACACGAAGCTTACAATTCAAGGTATTCCATTTATCCGGGAAGAACTAAGATGTATAGAGATTTAAAAGAGAATTATTGGTGGCCAAACATGAAGAGAGAAATTGGGGAATGGGTCAGCAAATATTATACGTGTCAAAGAGTTAAGGTAGAGCACCAGAGACCCAGCGGGATGTTACAACCATTAGAGATTCCAGAGTGGAAATTGGAGCATATTGCTATGGATTTTATAGTCGGATTACCAAAAATGAAAACGAACCATGATGCTATTTAGGTCATAGTGGAAAGACTAACCAAATCAGCTCATTTCTTGCCTATTAATGAAAGATTTTCACTGGATAAGTTGGTTCACATGTATTTGAAGGAAATAGTATTTCGTCACGGAGTCCCGGTGTCTATTGTATCTGATCGAGATCCATGATTCAATTCGAAATTTTGGGGAAGTTTTCAAGAATGCTTAGGAACCAGGTTGGACATGAGTACGGCTTATCATCCGCAGACAGACGGCCAAAGTGAGAGAACGATCCAAACAATTGAAGATATGTTACGTGTTTGTGCCATTGATCTCAAAGGCAATTGGGATGAGCATTTACCCTTAGTGGAGTTTGCTTACAATAACAGTTATCAAGAGAGTATCGGAATGCTTCCCTATGAAGCTCTTTATGGACGCAAATATCGATCACCAGTACATTGGGATGAAGTCGGACAGTGTAAAATACTTGGACCTGAATTGGTACAGCAGACAAAAGAGGTTGTGGAAGTCATCCAGAAAAGGTTATTTGCAGCACAGGATCGTCAAAGAAAGTATGCAGATCAATCCAGAAAGGATATAGAATTCGAAGACGGAGATCTAGTGTTATTAAAAGTATCATCATGGAAAGGATTGTCAAGATTTGGAAAGAGAGGAAAGCTTAGTCCTAGATACGTCGGACCTTTTGAAATTCTAAAACATGTCGGCAAAGTAGCTTACGAATTGGCGTTACGCCCACACATAGAGCATATTCATAATGTTTTTCACGTATCAATGCTTAAGAAATATAACCTAGATTCTAAGCATGTAATCGAATATTAGCCGATAGAACTTCAGGAAGATTTATCATATATAGAGAATCCGATAGAGATTCTAGAAAAAAGAGAAAAGATATTGAGGAATAAAGTTGTAAAGTTAGTAAAAGTATTGTGGAGAAACCCAAAGGTTGAAGAGTCAACCTGGGAACTAGAGAGTGATATGCGAGAAAAATACCCTCACTTGTTTACTGAGGAGATTCTGAGGACAGAATCCTTTTAAGGGGGGAGGATGTAATATCCGGGATATCGCGTGTAATTATTTTATCAATAAATAATTTTTATGTAATTATTATATGAATTTTGGTGAATTATCTGCTGAATGATAATAATATTTAGATGTATATATGTGATAAAATGGGAGTGTGTTAATTCTATTATGTCCAGAATAAAATATAGATAATTAAGGAATTTTTCTGGTAATTTTTGGAGTATTATACGATTTTATATTGATTTATGAACTTATTAATTATTTTCTGAATAATTACAAAATTATTTTATAAATTCGGGAATCGCCAACCTCAACCGTTTTTATGATTTTGTAACCCGAAACTCTTCCGAAAACTCCTTCCTAACCTAATCTGGTAATTCCGGACATTTTCCGTGTTTTGACTTTTTTAATCCGGATTACGGTTTGACCCGTACGCGTCCCGGCGTACAATTTTCGATACGATAACTGTTTCGATATATCAACAAAACCCGTATTCTCGTAATACGGGATAATATTACATTATTTTTGTATAAAGTATTTTATAAAAAGCCCGATTGGGATAATTATCCAATACGGGTATTAAATCAAATTATTTTTGCAGTTACTTAGCGGCTAAGTAACTAATTTAACGATCCAAAATGATCCAAGACGAACCAATATTCCATAAATATATATAGCCCTTTTAATATTTCATTTTATTCGTAATAATCATAATTAATCAGTAAACAATAAAAATTACAGAGAAAACCCTAAAAACGATATGTTATTGAGAATCAAAAGTACGAACGAAGGCGTTATCGAACTTCGATTCGGGCGTGCAGCATATCAAAACGAAGCTCTCAAAAAACTCCATCTTAATCCACCCTCTGTTTTTACCCATAAATCAAGGTATTATTCTAATTTAAATATTTTAATTCGAATTAATTATGGATTAAATTATGAATTTTTATTCGTGATGTTGTTGATATGATTTGATGGAATAATCATGTAGATAATCTCTTTCTGGTCATTTTGGTATATTATACTTCAAATTTGGAGTTCAATAACATATAGAAATTGATGTTTAATTCTGGGAAATCAAAATTAGGTTTTTGTAGTTTGAATGTTCTAAATCGAATTTTTGGGATTCCATTTTTAATGATTCTGGGTAAACTCGAAGGGTATAAAGCTGTAGATCGTTCAAAATCCATTCGATTTATGTATATAGAAGTAACGCCCGATTAACGGTTCGATGGAGCCATGTTTGCCGGAAAACTGAAGCTATTCGCCGGCAACAATGGCCATTTGGCCGGAACCTATAACACACGAAGGGGTGAGGCTCGATTTTGGTACCACTGTGTTGCTGGGTCGACTGGGATCGAAAAGGAAGTAAAAACCGTACCAAAGAGACTGGATTCGGTTGAGTACAGGCGTGGCCGGAAGTCTGGGTTCTCCGGAAAAGTCACCGGTTTCTGGGCAGCCCAGATTCCGGTGACTTGTTCTTGGCTGACCCGACCCGGTTCCTTATGACCCGTTTTTCTTAAAATCCAACCCGGTTTTGATCCTTTGCAATCCTAATTCCAAATATAGTTACTGTTTCTGAATTCTTTTAATTCAAAATTTGTTTTAAATTTTATTTTAATTATGAAAATTCATTTTTAATTATAAAAATCTATATTTAATTCAGAAAAATAATTTGTAATTCTAAAATAAATATTAATTAATTAATTAATTAGTTTTAGTTAATAATTAATTAATTAATTTTATTTAATAATTAATTGTTTAATTAGTCAATTAATTTAAATATTAATTGATTAATTAATTTAATTACTTATTAATTAATTTTAATTGATTATTTAATTGGATTTAATTATTTAAAAATGATTTAAAAATCCCGAAAAATAATTTCGAGCTTTAAAATATTATTTTAAATTATTTTCAAGACTTGATAATTATTATAAACTATTTTAATGTTGAATTCGGGTGTTCGAACCCTATTATTTAATTATAAAATGATTCGAAGTCCAATTTTAATTTCGAAAAATGTTCAAAAATTCGTATTAAATACCTGGAAAATCATTTTGAGCCCGAATCTTCTTTGAAAAATTATTTGGATTAAATATCTTACGTGTTATGTGTTATATGTGACCTGATTGCTGTGTAGAATGATTGTTTGTGCATTGTTGATTGTTTCTGCTTTAACTTTCAATCCGTACGTCGGATTTGGGTGAAACGAAGGGTAGTTAGAAGTTTGTAACGAATAGAACAAAATGAGAATGAGTATTGATAAGTACATGTGATGTTTAACAGAGGAAGCGAGACGTAGAAAGGGAAAGCAGGTAGTCAGTGAGTGGGAATCAATTGATAAGTGCTAGTGAAGTGAAAGCGAATTGATAAGGCAAGTGTTTCTTTCCTTGTTGAATATATTGCAAGTATTTTGGAACGCTCTTCATTATATTGCAATTAATTTAAATGGTTTTTATTCTATATTGCAAGTACTTTGAAGTACATAACCCAAACCCTGATTCTTATTGATCTCGAGCCATAAGCCTGTTTCTTCATAAACCGTTGATTATTGAATTCACATATACAAACCACACCTATACGATACTACTCCACAAATACATACCTACCACATAATTATTCCTGATACGAAATTGCCTATTATACCAACTCTTATATCTTGTGTAACAGAAGACCAATTCTTGTACCTCTTGAAGCCTTGGGTCTTCTATTTTCTGTTTCTTTCCTTAATTGAAACCTAACCTTTGTGATTTCCTAGTTATTTCATGGAACTACAGATCATCCTATGTTTCAAAGTAAATGTTATTTATGATTCAACTATTGAGTTACATTGTTTATCACACTGTGATGCTAGAATTGGATTGTTTTTAACTATGGACCAGATTCGTGGTCGGACCAGATTCGTGGTCATAATAGGCCAACGCGTGCCTTGGATCCAGTATATAGAGCAAAGATGGGAGCCTTGCTCGGGGTTAGTGTGTGACTAATCAGCAGCCTAACTTTGGTTTTTAAAATAAAAGTGAATATCCAATTCTAATCATTGATTATCAGTAAACTTGATTCTTATATCATTTCAATTGATCATTGTTAATCTCAGTTACTGTCATTGTGACTTGCTGAGCTAGTTAGCTCACTCTTGCAAATCTGTTTTATATTCTTTTTCAGTGAAAAAGGAAACTGGTGGTAGCGAGGATCCCTAGACAGGTGTGCGAGCTAGGTATCTAGGTTAAATGGAATAGACTAGCAGATAATGTTTGTCTTGGTTGTGTTAATAGTTTGTAATAAAGTTTGAACTTCAGTTGTAAGATAAAATAAATTAGGATTTGGGACATTTGTAATATAAATAAGGTTGTGGCTTGTGGACATACTTTAGACTGCGTCGATCCATGGAATATGGTAAGTAGGGTCATTGTATATATATATATTCTTATATTCATAAACAAATTTAAATATGGTGTGTATGTGTTGTGGACCCCCAAACTTCTGACCCGGGTTTGGAGGGCGTTATAGTACTAACACTAAAGAATCAACTCAACGTTCTTCTCAATCTGGTCATTCAGAATCCAATGCTGATTCAATATCAGATGGACATGACTCAAGTCCCAAGGCTTCATCAGGAGATAACAGCACAGATTCAGGTGGAGCCTCAAATACATTAGATGAGGCATACAATTCAAGGAAAGCATCTAGCTCCAGAAGGACAATTCCTAGTGCCAGAAAATGGACTAAAGATCATACTCCTGATCTAATCATTGGAAATCCTGTTAAAGGTGTAAAGACAAGGAGTGCAACTCAAAATGAATGTTTGTATCACAGTCTACTTTCAAAAGAAGAGCCAAAGAAAGTAGAAGATGCACTCAAGGATGCAGATTGGGTCATAGCTATGCAAGAAGAGTTAAATGAGTTCAAAATAAAAGAAGTCTGGAAGCTGGTGCCTAGACCTAAGAATAGGTCAATTGTGGGCACAAAGTGGGTCTTCAGAAATAAGACTGATTCTGATGGAACAATAATCAGGAACAAAGCAAGATTGGTGGCTAAAAAAATATTCTCAACAGGAAGGCATTGTTTATGATGAAACATTTGCTCCTGTTGCTAGGCTGGAAGCAATTAGAATTTTCTTAGCATATGCTGCACACAAGAAATTTAAAGTCTTTCAGATGGATGTCAAGAGTACATTTCTCAATGGAGAAATTGAAGAGGAAGTTTATGTTGAACATCCACCAGGTTTTGTGGATCCTAAATATCCTGATTATGTTTATAGACTTGATAAAGCACTCTATGGACTAAAGCAAGCACCTAGGGCATGGTATGAGACCCTTGCTCAGTTTCTACTGGAAAGTGGATTCAAAAGAGGTACAATAGATAAAACTTTATTTTATCTGAATCAAGGTAAAGATCTGCTTTTAGTTCAAATTTATATGGATGATATCATTTTTGGATCAACTAATCAAAAACTGTGTGATAAGTTCTCAAAGTTGATGCAATCAATATATCAAATGAGCATGATGGGAGATATGAGTTACTTCTTGGGATTGCAAATTAAACAGACTGATAATGGTATCTACATTAATCAGTCAAAGTACACAAAGAATCTGTTGAAAAGGTTTAATATGCAAGAGAGTACAGTTGCAACTACTCCTATGGCAACTGCTACAAAGCTTGATCCTCATGAAGGTACAACAATTGATGTCACAAGCTACAGAGGTATGATTAGTTCTTTTTTGTACCTAACGGCTAGTAGGCTAGACATTATGTTTGCCACCTGTCTGTGTGCAAGATTTCAGGAAAATTTCAAGGGAGCCACATCTTATTGCAGTAAAGAGAATCTTCAGATACCACAAAGGTACTGTATCACTTGGTCTCTGGTATGCAAGGGAAGCTGACTTTGAATTATGTGGATATTCAGACGCTGACTTTGCTGGCTGCAAGATCGACAGGAAGAGTACATCTAGGAGCTGTCAGTTTCTGGGAGGCAGATTAGTCTCATGGTTCAGTAAGAAGCAGAAATCTATTTCTACTTCAACTGCTGAGGCTGAATATATTGCAGCTGGGAGTTATTGTGCTCAGTTGTTATGGATGAGAAACCAGCTCATCGACTATAGATTAACATTTTCTAAATTTCCTATTTATTGTGATAATGAAAGTGCTATTGCTATGACAGGAAACCCAGTGCAACACTCTCTTACTAAACATATCAGTATCATATATCACTTTATAAGAGAGCATATCATGGAAGGAATGATTGAGCTTTATTTTGTTCCTACTGATCAACAGCTGGCTGACATTTTCACGAAGCCATTACCTGAAGCAACATTTACAAAGCTTGTCAATGAATTTGGTATTGTTAGTTTGGACAGATAAATTCTTTTATATTTATATTTGATCAAATCCTTATATTTATTGATCAAATCCTGATATGTCCTAAATACTGTTCAAGATATTAAGCTGGGAATTTTTGCTGTATTTTGTTATATGCATAATAAATCAAGTGAATTTATTTGCTAAATGTGCATGTATGAATATATATCATTATCATCATTGCAAATCAGTCTAGGGAGATGCGCTTTTGTGGCGCCCTCCAAACCCGGGCCAGAAGTTTGGGGTCCACAACACATACACAATATATAAACCTGTATAAGAGATATTATTTATAATGACTCTGCTTCACAAAACCACGGATCGCAACAGGTTAAAGTATGGAAAAAAGCCACAACCTTAACTTTTATTATAACGTACCAAATTCCCCTTTAATTTAACTTACAAATGATAATAAAAGTATTCTTACAATTTGACTATCTCTCTATCGCATGAAGCTTCTGCTAGCTCGATCAAACTCAACTGGAACCTTAGCCCGCACTTTGGACTGAGAAACTTCACTATCATCCATATCCTTTTCAACTGTAACATATATAAAAAGATTTGCAAGAGTGAGCTAACTAGCTCAGCAAGTCATGATAACGATAACTAAGGTTAAACAATGATCAAATGAGATTATTCAAAGGAATCAAGTTTCTTTTTAACTAATCATTAGAATTGGATATTCATTTTGAGTTTTAAAAACCAAGGTTAGGCTGCTAATCAGTCACGCACTAACCCCGAGCAAGCACACAACACTGCTCTAATTACTGGATCCAAGGCACACATTGGCCTAACTTGACCATTGGTATGGTTTGACCACGAATCTGGTCCACATATATAAAAACTATCCAATCCTAAAGCAGTTCAATATGATAAGCAATATAATTCGATAAAACAAGATCATAATCAATGATGGTTAAACACTTGAATAAAAACGTAAAGAAACTCATGGATATCTCAAGGGTATATCAGGGTATGTATAAGAAACGGTTTTTAGTTTGTACAAGGGTCAGGTATTAGACCAATACCGATTTTTCAGGATATGGTTCTTTGATATTATAAAGAATGATTGGAGTATACAAGTTTCTGGGTTTTCAAACCATTCTCTTCCAGTGTTTGGTGTTTGGTAGTTATACATTTGGGGAGTAGTATTATATTTGTATGGTTTGGTGTCTGAGGATCAACAAAGGACGGATTACAAAGAATAAGGCTTATGGCTCAAGATCAAGAAAATCAGGGTTCAAGGTTAAATAGTTTAAAGCTCTTGCAATATAAAACATGAGTTATTTTGAATAATAGCGACATGTTATAAAACAGTTCAAAAACATTGGTAATATATATCTTGAAGAAAAGTTCAGAAATACTTGCCTTACAGGGCTTTATAACTATTACTGATCAACTCTAAGCCGACCCTGTCGCTCAGGCTTTAACGTCCAACCACTCGATCCCATTGGATTCGACTTCGATACTCAGGTTTTTCTATTGAAACTCTACTGAGCTCGTCGACTGATTGCTAGGTTATCTTTAGTCCATCATCCACTTTCAGTATTCCCGACTATAACCTACAGGGTCGAAATACCCTACGTTAGACGTCTAGGTAAGCTTGACATATCCTCTATACTAATTCTTACCCAACGATATTCAAACCCGACTCGTAATTATTCATATTAGAATAACACAGACAACAATTAGAGTTCACATTCTCGAAATCGATCCAGTGTTCGTTTTCAGAAAATACGTATACTCGTCATTTTACGAAATTAGGGTTACTGTGTTTTGGAAAAAACATACAACACCACATACAATCAGGTTTTGTATAAAACATACGTATATGTATTTACTTATACTCGCTCGACATCCTGATAATCCTCAGATATGCTCCCGTATTTCCGTAGTTCAATTTTTCGGAAATCGGACAGCATTCCCTTTGTTTATCGGACTACCCGTCGAAACATTAATCGACATCAATTCAACAACAACAATCCAATTTAAAACACGACAACTAATCACAACTCGTAAATTCCAATCACCGGCTCACCCCAATAATTAATCTAATCACAATTCGTCAATTAAATTACGTACTCGACTTTAATGTAGAATCAAATTCTCGTTTCAAAGATAATTTCACGAATTTATTTATTTATTTTAAAATATTAGGACTCAGAATAAATATCATAGTCCACCGTCCGCTCGTAACGAGTCATCGCGAACGGCGGCAAAATTTCACGGGTACCCGATAATTTCCCCGGGTGTCCAACGCGAAATTTCACCGATTACGAAATAAATTCCCGCACGAATTATAATATCACGAATATTTACTCAACAAATTTCCTACAAGAAAATTGGATAATAAATATTAAAAGGCAACCCAACAGACACACGCGCCCATACGCGCAGAACATAAAAGAATAACGGGAACCAGGGGAGCAACCGGCGGGGAAAACGCCAGCACCACCCTCACACACCAACTATGCACACATGCACATATCACACATACATACGCGAACACAGATATATATATATACACACACATGCACACACAAGCAATTTTAGGAGCAGAACACAATCGAGCATGACCGGCCGGAAATGAACGGCGGCCAACTCATCGGAACTAAAACTGTAACCACCAGAAATAAACAGGGGTGAGGCAAGGATAGAATAACAGAAAAGAGAGGGGAAACGGGGAGAGGAGAGAGAGACGAGGAGAGAGTTGAGAGAGGTAGAGATTGAGATAGAAGGAACAGGGGTGTACATCCCCTTTTATTTTGTTTTAATTGATTTTTTTCTTTCTTTCTGCTGTTTTCCCCAACTGAACTACACGTGTATATCAATTTTTTTTTCAAAATTTGACACGTGGCTTTTAAGATAACTACGAGAGTTTTAAGTCCCGATTTGTTTCGACGCTCGAAATTATTGGACCGAGGTGCACATAAAATAACATCTGAAATCTACGAAAATAGTCCTAAATATCATAAATATCCCGAAGTTAATAAAAACATGAATTTTGAAATTTTAAAACGATTTTTAAAATACGCTTTATACCCGCTTTTATCAATGAAGCGAAACAACGCACGGGTAAACTTAATCCTGAAAATTTGTAAAATAATTTTAAAATTCTCGGAATATTCCAAATTTAAATAAATATGAGTTTCATAATTTTTGAAGAATTCTAGAATTAAATACAGATTTTACAATTAAATGTAATCAGAAAATCATACAGGGTTAAATAATTGATAAAATATTAATTTCTAAATTTTGTAAAATCCCAAAAATAATTATTAAAATTATAAAGTCATAAAACTAATTTTAGAGACAATCCAAATATTTACGAATTTAAAACTGTAATAAAATCACCTTTAAGAGTAAAACAGAACAATATAACTCAATCTTTATCTACACATTCCAATCCTTTACACCCATAAATCACAGACAAATAGTATATATCAACATATTGCTGCCAAAACTAAGACACTTATTTTATTTAATTAATATTCCACAATTACATATTTAAATAATTCGAAAATACAGGAGTCGTTATAGCTTTAATAAGATATCTTTTGGTTAAATCATTAAATTAACTCTACAGTTAATAATCAATCAGTCTCATAGTCCCTTGATATTCCCTCAGTTATTTAAATCGTCATTCTCATTCAGTCTAATCATCTCTTTCCAAACACAAAACGATCTCTTCACTTTCATTTCTCATATTTCTTCTTCTCCATCACAAAATGGTTCTCTGTAATATGTTTATTAACTACAAAAACTTCAGTGTGGAGTTTAGCTGTGAAAACTGGCAACAGGAATGGCATATCACTGCCATTCCCAATGAAGTGTGGAACTGGTTCCACATGAGGTTCTAACAGATCTCCTATTCTTCGAGATGGATTATCGCCTCCATCTCGATCATCTGGAGGAAGAAAGACGAGAAGTTCTTCGTCAGCATGAACATATCATCCGTCTAGTTGTGCTTTTCATGGAGAGTAGGAGGAACTAATAAAAAATTTCAGCTTCTTCTCTTAGACTAGGATTTTCTTGTAATCATATATGCATGTAATCGAAAATTTTATGAAATGTACTCTCTTGAATTATTAATGAAATTTTGTTTATTTTGCTTACAAGACCTAATCTATGATCTTTAGTTGTGTATGCATGTGCTCGTTCTTTTATTGTAGTCTGTTTATCTCTACATCACACTATTAACATCTATGTTTTGATGTTTCTCGAGATTAAAATTGTGGTTTTCTGATAAGCTTGAGTTATTTTGACAAACACTGATGAATTTGAATCGACAAATCCTGACGATGTCAAATCCTGACAGATAAGAGGTACCAAATACTGATGATAGGTCAGCTTGTTTTAATTTAGAAAATTATTGACAAGTGATTTCTCAATTGTTTAATGATGAAAAAGTGATTGTCTTATTTATTATTATTTAAAAGTGGATAATATAACGCCCTCCAAACCCGGGTCAGAAGTTTGGGGCTCACAACACACACAGAATATATAAACATGTATATAAAATATTACATGCGTTGACCCTTATTTTCACAACCATGGATCACAACAGGTTCAAGTATGAAAACAAGTCACAACCTTAAATTTTATTACATCGTACCAAAACCCAACTAGTTCAACTTATAACTGATAATGATATAGTTCTTACAATTTTTCATAACTCATTTACAATATAAAGCTCCTGCTAGCTCGATCCATCTTAACCCGAAATCCTAGCTCGCACACTGGACTAGAAATCCTCGTTACCAACAATTTCCTTTTTCAACTGTTGAAAACATAAAAAGAATTGTAAGAGTGAGCTAACCAACTCAACAAGTCATAATAGCAATAACTGAGGTTAAACAATAACCAATTGAAATGATTCAGAAGAATCAAATTTCTGAATAAGCAATGATTAGAATTGGATATTCACTTTTCATTTTAAAAACCAAGGTTAGGCTGCTGATCAGTCACGCACTAACCCCGAGCAAGGATCCCAGCTTTGCTCTATATACTGGATCCAAGACACGCATTGGCCTACAATGACCATGAATCTGGTCCCCATTTATAAAACCATCCAATTCTAAAACAATTCAAAATGATAACCAATGTAATTCAAGAAGCTGAATCATAAACAACATTTATGTTGAAGCATAGGGTGATTCACAATACCATGAAGGTATAACAAGGAATTCAAAAAGATTGACTTTCAATCAAGGACAGAATCAGAAAGTAGAAGACCAAGGGTTCAAGGATTCCAAGGATTTGTCTTCTGTTAAACAAGGAATAAGGTTTGGTATGTCAAGCAATTCAATATCAGAAATCAGTATGTGGTAGATATGTATTTGTGGAGTAGTATCGTATGTTTTTGGATCGTATCTGAGAATTCAACAATCAATGGTTTATGAAGAATAAATCTTATGGCTCAAGATCAATAAAAATCAGGGTTCAAGGTTGAATAGTTTAAAGCGCTTGCAATATAAAACATAAGTTATCTTAAATAATATCAACTTGTTATGAGAAAGTTTGAAAATATTTGCAATATATTTTGAAGAAGGTTCAGAAGTACTTGCCTTATCACAGATGATTCCAACTTTACTTGTACTCATCTAACCGTTTTACTCATCAATCACTTTCCTTTTCTTTCTATGCCTTGCTTTTGTTCATCAATCAATTGCCTTCTCTTTCTACGCTTCGATTCTATTTATGGATCACTGGTTTCCTTTTCTATGCCTCGCTGACTCTGCTAGGCATCACAAGTATCTTTCAATATTCAATCTCATATTATTCTAATCGTCACATAGACATCATAAGCTTTTATCTACCCTTCGTTTTACCCAAATCCGACGTACAGATTGAAAGTTATTAATAAAACAGTCAAACAATTACCACATAGGCATATAACACATCAATCAGATAGCACGTAGCACATAACACGCAAGATATTTGATCAAAATAATTTTTCAAAGAAGATTCGGGGTCAAAATGATTTTTCAGGTATTTATTACGAATTTTTGAACATTGTTCGAAATTAAAACGTGACTCCGAATCAATTTATAATTAAATAATAGGGTTCGAACACTCGAATCTGACTTTAAAATTTTTTATAATAAATTATCGAGCCTTGAAAATAATTTTAAATAATATTTAAAAGCTCAAAAATATTTTTTGGAATTTTTAAATCCAAATAAATAATTAAATCTAATTAAATAATCAATAAAAATTAATTAATAACTAATTAAATTAATTAAATAATATTTAAATTAATTAACCAATTATCTAATTAATTATTAACTAAAAATAATAAAATAAATGATTCAGATTTAATTCTGAATTTTTAAATAATTAAAAAGTATTTTTGGAATTAAAAATGAATTTTAGAAAATACAAATAGATTTTTTTGAAATTATTTTAAAAAGAAGTCTGCACTAATAGATTTTTAAGAATTGATTTAGGAAAATAGGGATTGAAACCGGGTCTGGAAGGCGGGTCGACGGGTCGCAAAACCGGGTCGCTAAGATCAGCCGGAAAATTGGCAGAATCCGGCGACCCTCTTTTCCAGCAACACCGTCCCCGGCCTCACCCTTCCGTTTCCATTTGATTTCTTGATGCCAATTCATTCTAAACTAGTTCAACATCATCGATAATACTTTAAAAGATTACAAACACTGCTGCAACTCTTTTTCCGGTTAAATCCGCCATGAAAACTGGTTGGGTTCGGAGTTTTCCGGTGACTCGATTCCAGCTTCCAACATCTGATTTATTTATATGATTTGATTGCAAATGAAACGATCTACATGATGATGCTTTCAATTTTAACCCAGAATCAACAGATCAGAAGTTCCCAAATTTAATTAAGAATATTCAAATGGTTTAAACCCTTATTTAACAATCCGAGAATCAAACATCAATTTGGACATGTTATTCAACTCCTAATTAATCATATAATATACCAAAATGACCAGGAAGAAAAGATCTACGTGATTATGTCATCAAATCATATCAAAAACATCAAGAACAAAAAAAATCCTAATTTAATATATAATTAATTTGAAATAAAACAATTAAATAAGAAAATTACCTCGATTCCTGCACCAGAACAGTTGATTAATTCAGAAAGGTATTTTCGAGAGCTTCGATTTGATATATTGCACGCCCGAATCGGAGTTCGATAATGCCTTCGTTCGTGCGTTTGATTCTCAAGAACGTAACGTTTTTAGGGTTTTTCTTCTGTATTTTCTATATTTTTACTAAGCGATTATAAGTATACGAATAAAATGAAATAATAAAAGGGCTATATATATTTATGGAACATTGGTTCATTTTGGATCGATAAATTAGTTACTTAGCCGCTAAGTGACTACAAACAATGATCCGATTTGATACCCGTATTGGATAATAATCCAAACCGGGCTTCTTATAAAACATTTTATACAAAAATAATGTAATATTATCCTGTCTTTCGAGAATACGAGTTTTGTTGATTCACCGAAATGATTATCGTATCGAAAATCTTGCGCCGGGACGCGCACGGGTCAAACCGTAATCCGGATCGAAAAAGTCAAAACACGGAAAATGTCCGGAATTACCAGATTAGGTTAGGAAGGAGTTTTCGGAAAAGTTTCGAGTTATAAAAACGTAAAAATGGTTGAAGTTGGACGATTCCCGCCTTTATAAAATAATTTTGTAATTATTCAGAAAATAATTAATAAATTTATAAATTAATATATAATCATATAACAGTCCAAAAATTACTAGAAAAATACCGTAATTATCTATATTTTATTCTGGTCATAATAAAATTAACATACTTACACTTTACCACATATAAGCATCCACATATCCACACCCATCATTAGATACTTCACCAAAAATTACATGATAATCACATAAAAATCATTTATTGATAAAAATAATTACACGCAATATCCCGGATATTACATCCTCCCCCATTAAAAGGATTTTGTCCTCGGAATCACACTAAGGATCATATAATGATATATTCAAGTATCTCACTTCCATTTCTCATGTTGATCCCTCAACCTTTCAACTTTTCATAAACTTTTACTCGCAGCATCACTCATTACTTAACAGCCTCTCGCTGACATCATATTCTATCTGTTGCTCATATAACTCAACTTAAGTCTCCATTTTATATATAATGGAGCTAAATTATTCTTCGTGAGTATACCCGTATAAACACCCTATGAACCTGCTATACGAGTGGTGGTGAAGTCAACTCACTTACATTTATCTTGCTTATTTTACTGTTTCAAAAGGATCAGTATTATGCATACTAATTATCTTTTCTTTCTATTTCTAGTAATTCGTGCTCATGAACGTTTCCAATAGAACTGGTTGTTGAACTTCATTCCCACATGTTTCTTTGTTCAATTAACCTAGTTTGTAATCACTTATAATCGCATTCGAGGCTCTTTAATTACTCCCTTAATATGCTCGTCCATCTGCGAATGATATACTAAGACCATATCGTATTCGATTTCTGATGTTCTCGATATTACTTTTAGAATTAAGAATCAACTAGAAAATCTTGACCGGATATAATTGATGCACAAACTTATCACCATATCTTATTTTCTTTGAATCACAATCGAGTACATTTGCTGAGCGAAAATCTCTCACTACTTTGAAGAAAATACACTAACGTGGAGGTATCACCAGCATATTCTCACCCATATTATCATTTATTCTGGTTCTAAGAAGTTCTCATACGAATCTGACTACAATGCCTTCCTTGACGTCCAGTCACATATGACGTTTATCCTTTCTGTGTACCATACTATCAAAAAGTCTTCTTTGACACCTATATCTCGTATCATATTCTCAGAGGAGCTTGAATCCCTTGAGTTATCGTAACCAAATTCCTATCTTTTAATTTCGGATTACTTAATGCCCGATCTTCTTGGAGTGATATAAACTATTCTGGTTCGACATAATTCATCGTATTCTGAATACTCCTGTCAAATCTGAAATCAAACAATATTGATCATTTACAATCAATTTCTGGATCCGATGACGTACCACCATTTCTTCAAGTAGCAACTAACCCACTTATTGGATGAACTGCTTGCAAATAAAAGAGAAAGACTGGGTTTGGATAACCTATCGATAATGATGCAATTAACGCTTTCCTCACCTTTAGTTCTCAGGTGATTTCACTACGACATCTCTTGGAGAAATATATTTATCTTTATTTTTGAAAGTCAACGTTTATAATAATCCATATAGCCTTTGATGCTCCGTCCCAATTCTTGGGTAGGTATAACATTTATTTACGTTTTTCCCCCATTTTCTCTTCACATCTGGTCACTAGATATTTTCTTTTAGCCCTCAGTACTTGATCGTACTCCTGGGATGCATTCCCTATCTCAATTTGCAAATGTTTCCTAAATTTTTCACCTTACTTTTGTCTTTCATATTACCCATATCTTACCCATATCTTGGCATCTTATAAAGTTTCTTTATCACCCTTTTGATTCCACTTCCTTTCCTATTTCCGTTCTTCATTCTCATAGCTCATTCAAAACCAAACTCTTGACATTAATACTCATTTTGATGTCATATCAAATTATATATCAATACAAACTTTGATGCTCACAATATCCCATTCTGAAGTAAACACCAATCATCTATATTAATACCACTTTCGATATTTAACAACAACCTAAGTATCAACATCAATCAGAAACTGAATTAAAACTGTATCTCATCTTTTATCCAAAACAGGTATACTTGGTAAATCATTTATTGTATGATTATCAAAATAATTTAGAAACACGATGTCCTTTAATAAACTTTATTGTAAATGATAAAATCTCATTGATTGTCTAATAAAATCCGTATTGGGGTAGTTATTAATCTCTTCTTTATTCCACCCCCTTCTTCCTTTCCTTCCTTCCTTATCTTTGCTCTATTTTAAACCTTTAGTTCTTGTGAACATTTCTCTCACTTGTCCATTCAAATAACTTTTTATTTCTCTTGTCTATTATAAAGGGCATATTCATCCAGGTAAAGCCTCACACACTTGCAACAATTCCTGAATTCTACGGGTGTCCTTACTTCCTCCAAATTTCTCACTGCTTTGATTTCGGATTTGAAAGCCACATCAAAATTTGACTTAATCTAATTGGAATCGATTTCCATCTAACTGACCATTAATTGGTAAAATTAACCAATTAATTCACTCAATTGATCAATTACACCAAGTGATGACTAGCTAAATGAAATCAAAGACCAATTATAGATAGTCGGATTGGCTATAACAACCTTTTTCAAGAGCCGAGATCATAATTGTTTGGAGTATCAACATGAATATCAATAACACACGGAAGTATACCCTCTATCTTTAAAAGTAGGGTATTTTCCAAAAAAATTTGGCAGCATCTCCTTTATATTATTGACTACCAGTCGGGCTCAAGCCGACACCAACAATTAATCAAACAACCAACAATCAACCTTTAAATATACCAATCCACTGCCACCTTCTAAACTCATTATGTCACCACCACATATAATGCTTAGCCCGTATAACCCCTATCTTTAGTTCAACTGAAGATTATAGTGAACATGTTACGACCGACATTTTCGTGTAATATTATTTGTGGATTTGGTATAATATTAAAGCCGAAAGTAAATATGTTCTATGATTGTACGTTTGTGTTAGTGAGAATTTCTGCATTATAAAATTTTTATGTGTAGTAGATGATTTTTCAAAGCAAAAGTTTATTTATTTCCTTTATTTTTGATTTATAAGGAATATTCTAAGCATTGGAGAAATTTTCTTTCAAAAGATATTTTGTTCACAAATTTTGAAAGTGATTTTATAAAATCACTAAAAATCCAAGTTATTTTATGGTATAAATTTTATAATTTTTGAACTTTTATTTTATTATATAAAAATAAATCTTTGAAAATTAGTTGCTTAATAATTATCAAATTACATGGTTACCCTTACATGCAAATTCTCTTCTATTCAACCAAGGGGTAAGGAAGGCATTTCCAACCCCACTCACTTTCATTCTACTAGCCACATTACCATTTTGTCCTTGCATGCAAATCTACCTAGCTATGTTGGAAGGTTATTATTGTAATTTCTCTCATCCACTCACTTATGGACAAATAAAAACCAAGTAAACATGACAAACACACCACTTTCACTCCACCATTTCCACACTCCTCCTCCCTCCTCCCTCTCCTCTCGGCCCTCCCCCTCTCCTCTCGGGTTTTTAGCCGAAAACCTACCCCCTCCCCTTTTCTTCATTTCTCATTCAAGCTCCCACCTTCCATACAAGTAAATATTACTTCCTATATCATGATCATATATAATTCAAAGAGTTTTGAGTGAAAAGTTTAAGTTTTAAGTTTGCATGTCAAAGTTTTAGTTGGAACTCAAAGTACAATCTTGATTCTTATGGATTTAAGGTTGTTTTTGAGAGGACTACAAGGAATGGTGAAATGCCAAGTCTTGAAGAAGAGACTCTTGATGTTGAATGGCCATTTCCCTTCCACTTCATTCGGCCATGACCTTGAGGGAGCCGAATGAATGGTTCTTGAGAATATTTTGTTGCCTTGTTTCATTTTTTTATGTGTTTTTGTGGTGATAACATAAATTTTAGATCAAAAACTTGATAAAACCCTTTGCACGCTAAGTGATCATCTAGATATAGTTTATGCTAGGCTTGCATGTCGATTTCATGGTAGAATATATTTAGAAAATATGTTACTTTGGTTTGTAAGACTCGAAGTCATGCATGCATGTAGATTTCTCTTGGAATGTTGGAAGATTTTGATCATTTGAAAAGATTTTGTTAGTAAGCTTTAATTTCAGTAGGGATAAGGTATTAATCTTGATTAGTGCTCCTTGATATGTGGTAATAATTCAAATATATATTTTATAAGAATATATAACTTGTTGTTTTCAAAAACTTGATGACTTGTAAATTATGTAATGTGATTTCCTTTGTTTTGCCATGTTGCACCTTAGGTAAGGATGATCTCCACCAAGATTATTTTGAGTGTAAGAGAGTTAGTTCAGTAGATCACCATATTTAAGTTATGGTTTGGGTATTTGGGTTGTTGGTGGTTGAGTTTGTCAAGTAAAAACCTTGGAGAAAGGAGAGTCTTAGTTTCTGCAGAAAATCAGTTTAGTACCCTGAGATTTAGAGTGAGTTTTGACCATGTCATTAATGTGCAATTTGAGGCCCAAGCAACCAGAAGCTAGAATTAGGAGTTTATGAAAGGTTTTAGGTGTTGGTTGGAGGTTTGCAAGTCGTTTGGTTAGGTGCACAAGTGAAATCACAAAATCTGTCCAGCAGGGGACAGTTTTGTTGCAACTTAGATATAGGAAGTTTTGACCATGTCATGGGTAGGCCCTCATTAGGCCCTGTTGGGCCTTAGTTAGAGGGAGTGTCAGAGAAGTTTTTCCAGCCATATTTCATAAAATATGAGTTAGAACCATGTGTCACAAGTTAGTTCAAGTCAGGGCGTTTTCTGCCTAAAAAAACAGGGGAACCATGGACTTTATGCTTAGGCCCAAGGAGGCCCAAGCTAGGCCCTTGAGCCTCATCAAGTTTGGGAGATGCCTTATGGTCAGAAGAGTCTAGTGTAAAAGTTTTGGAGGAAAATTTGTAATTTAAGGGTGTCTAATACACTCAAGAAACCATAGATGTCATTCTGAAATTACTCCAGTGAGCACTTTAACTTATCACATAGTTTTAGAACACTTAAGAGTGAGATCTAGGTTGACCACTATGGTTGTAAGATAGTATAAAGTCAGTAGAGATAAGGGCCCAAGTGAGGGTCAATGGGTTTTGGATAGTTTAGTAAAGGCACATCGAGTTAGGAATCCAAAATTTGGAGACTTTGTCTAGTATAGCGACCAAGTGACTTAAGTTGTGAGTCGAGATCATCCAAGCCTAGTGTTGCATTACGGTGTGTGTGATATTATTTGGTATTAAAATATGATATGTGAGTATATGTGGCTATGTGTACAATTATATTTATAAGGTGAATATAAATTGCGTGCATATAGGCCTAAGTGCCATTTGTGTTGTAAATAGGTTAAGTTGGTGAGATTATATTATAATGAGGATTATTATTATTTATGTAGGATCTCGAGACGAGGGTAAACTTGCCATAAAGGTCGAGTGAAGCTTCCAGTTGCTCCTACCAGCCAGACCAGACCAGCCTTTCTCAAGGCAAGTGATTCAACCTGTCTTTCATATTCACTACAAATAGTTCATATATATTGATGCGATTATCCTGAGTCATTTTGATATACTTGAACCAAGCATATCTTAAGTTTATCTTTGAATTATATAGAAATGCCATGAAGCCTCAAGTACGTATTGCAAGTAGATCAAAAGTCTTATCATGATAGTATATCAAAGTAATTGGAATGCCATGATAAAATAAAGAGTTGTTATAATACTTGATTGATCCTCTTGATTAATATGCTAATGATTCCTAAAGTATTGATATCTCACCCTGATGCTTGAACCCCTATAGAACTTTAACTTGATACCTAAAAGCCAGATATTCATCAAAGTTGTCCATAATTGATTGATACCCCTCTTTATTATCCTAAAGTTTGGAAATCCTTTTATACCTTGAGCTAGAGATCATTTCTTCATACATTAACACCCTTAGTATTCTTGAAGCTTATCTTCTTGATGTTCCAGCACTTGTACCTTGTCAAAAACCATTGCTTTAAGCCTAGTTTGGCATTACTCATTCATAATATTCAATAGCCTTGCTAAATTTCCTTGTCCAAGTTTTTGTATATGGAAACCTTCCAGCTACCCTAATAGAGTAAAGTCTAGTGGATCATGGCCCTGAGATTTAGTATCGTATTTCCGGTGTTTCAAGTTGATCTATAATCCATTGATAAAAATGTTTACTGTTTAAAGAGATTTTGTTATAAATCGGCATCAGTTTTTGAAATGATTAAAATATGGATTTTCAGTCCCAAAGGGGGATAAATGTTTTTTTGAATAGTGGATCTGGACTGAGACGCGAGTCCTTTCCACACTTATATTGTAGGCTTAAAAGTTGCCCAGGGATCCCATTAATGTTCTAGAACCCAGTGAGGTTCGGGATTACTTCGCGGCTGATCACCGGCTGTAATCCGTAGCATCATAAAATGATTTTTGTTAAGATATGATTTTGAAAATGTTTTGATACAAGCAAATGATGCCATCACCCAAAGTTTTATCTCTTGTTATTATTGGTTATGTCTTCCCATTGTCATCCTTTAATATATATCTCGATTTATGTTTTGTATCGTATTGTTTAACATTGGTTGAGCATTTGGCTCACTCCTTGCTTTACCCTGATATTACAGCTAGCAGCTATGGTTAGATTCAAGCAGATAGCACGTAAGACCTGTGACACTGATGCGTATGTTCGAGCTCAGGTAGAATAAGAGATAGTTTTGTGTGATGACTCGATATTAAAATCAGTTGTAATAGATGGTAGTGTTGGGCTATTCCAAACCCTAAACTGTAAGATCTTGGATTTGGTATGTTTATTTACTTTTAAATATTGTAATAGTTATATTTAATTTGTTAGTTAAGTTGGGGGTATGACAGGTTTTGGTATCAGAGCTACGGTTTAGAGTCCCTGGACAGCCCAAATAGGTTATAGGATTTATGTATAGGCTATATATAATATACGAGAGAGTAGGTTAAGTAAATTTATTATTAATACTCCTCTTATTGGTTTGTCAGCAAAGGGCGCATTCCTCGGCACCTTCTGGGTCGGACGACACTATTGCTTTCTCCGTGTATGCTGAGTTGAGGCGCGAGTTTGACATGCTTCAGGGCAAGTACGACCGACTGATAGACCAACTGAAGAACGTGTACCCGGACCGCCGAAACTATGAAGGGAAGCCCAAGGAGCAGATGACTGCGAGACTTGAGACCTTAGTTCAGTACGTCAACACTAAGATTGAGGAGATGCCAGCGCACCGGGACCGCACCGGCCAGTATGTTATCCAGATGGTGGCAGATGAGCTCCAGAGCATTGTGAAGACGCTTCGAGAGGAGAAGACTACCAAGCCCCGTTCTGATGGAGTGGAGCCTTAGTTCTTTCCATTATTTACCTTTTCATGTTGTTGTACTATCAGACTTCGTAGAATTCCCAGTTGTTTCCTTTAAATAAGCATGTTGTTCCTAGAATCAGACTTTGTCCTAATCCTATGTATTATGACCTTTAAATTTCAAATATTATGCACTATCGTTCCAATTGCTCTCAACTGTTATTTTACGCCTTCATATGTATAACCATATCTGTTTAATCTGAAACTTGACCTCATATGTAAATAAGAATGCCATGCGATACCCTCAAATTATTTCATCATTCATATCTGTTTTGACATAACTCTTATTTCAGGATCATGCCTCCCAAAAAGAAGAACCCAACAACCACATCTACCACAGACCCAAATATTCTTCGACTATTGGAAACTTTACAACAGCAAACCAATACTATAGCTCAACAACAACTAACTCTTCAACAACGAATTGAAAACCAAGATAACCATGAACCACACCAACCACCCGAGCCACCAGTATCACCTCGACAAATTGTCACTTTCAAGGCTTTTCAGAATGTGAATCCACCTGCATTTTATGATACCACTGATCCAGTAATAGCTAACACATAGATTAAGGAAATGGAAAGGGCTTTTGAGTTGGTACAGTTAGGAGATGATCAGAAGACGCCATATGCTACTTACTTCTTGAAGGGCGAAGTCATCTATTGGTGGGAATCAGTAAAAGCTATGGAAGCAACTCAGCAGGTTTCTTGGGAGAGATTTAAGAAGTTATTTCTAGAAAAGTATTACCCTAAGTACATGCAGAATCAGATGGAACTTAAATTTCTTGAGTTGAAGCAAGGGAACATGACTGTACTGGAGTATGAGAAGAAGTTCACTGAGTTGTTAAGGTTTGTGACAAAGTATACCAGCACTGAAGAAGAAAAAGCGAAGAAATTTCAGCAAGGATTGGAGCCTTAGATCAGAGATAGAGTGGCTATGTTTGAGCTTGAAACCTATGCGGGAGTAGTACAGAAAGCTGCTCTGATTGAGAATAATGGGATGCAGTCAAGGAAGGAAAGGGATAACAAGAAGAGAAAGGTTCTATTTTATGGAGAAAAGTCTGAAGCCGGAAATTCACAAGATAGGAATGTAAAGAGGATTGGATTCCATAAGGGAGGAAATTTTCAAAAGAAAGGGAATTTAGGCAAAAGGCAAGAATCGAAGGGGAACAACCAGGCAAGCCAAGGACAAGTTGGAGAAAACAGGTTCCAGAGACCGGAATGCAAGCACTGTGGAAGAAGGCACCCCGGAATGTGTAATAAACTGAGCATGACATGCTTTAGGTGTAACTAGAAGGGACATTTGGCAAATGAGTGCAAGATGCCGAAGCCAGGAGTTACATGTTATAAATGTGGAAAGACTTGACACATAGCTAGGGAGTGCAAGGCAACCGGACCAGTCAAAGCTCTAATGAATGTGGCAAGTACCAGTGCAAGCGTGCCAGCCGAGGTATTGGCATTACCTCCACCACCTACAACAACCCCGCAAGCAACAGCAAGGACATTCGATCTGAAGATGAAGGATGTTGTTCAGAATTCTGAGGTGATAGCAGGTACACTTTTACTCAATAATGTCAAAGCTAAAGTATTGATTGATTTGGGAGCAACAAGATCTTTCATATTAGAAACTTTTGTTGATAAACTTTAATGTGATAAAATGGTTATGAGCGAGGTAGTAAATGTGGTAATTGTAAACCAAGAGAAGATTCCTGTGAAACAATTCTGTCCGAAGTGTGAGATTGATATTTCGGGGTATAAGTTTTCAGCCGACTTGATACTCTTCAAGTTGGGAGAGTTTGATATAATTTTAGGAATGGATTGGTTAGGAAAAAATAACGCCCAGATTAATTGTAAGACCAAGAAAGTGTATTTAAAGACGAAGAGTGGAGAGAAGGTAGTATTTAAGGGGCAGAGGCAAGAGCAATTGTTTCTTACAATCGTTCAGGCTAAGAAGCTACTGAAAAAAGGCTGTGAGTCGTTCCTAGCTTATGTAGTGGATTCAGAAAAAGGCAGTCCCAGCATAGAAGATATCCCCATAGTTAACGAGTTCCCCGATGTGTTTCCGGACGAACTACCAGGTTTACCACCAGATCGACAAATCGAGTTCGAAATCAACCTTGCTCCAGGAACGGAACCAGTTTCAAAGGCCCCATATAGGATGGCACCAGCAGAATTGAAAGAGTTGGCGAGCCAGCTGCAAGAATTGTTGGATAAAGGAGTGATACAGCCAAGTACGTCGCCATGGGGAGCACCTGAATAGTTTGTAAAGAAGAAAAATGGAAGTATGCGGCTATGTATAGATTATCGGGAGTTGAATAAGGTAACGATTAAGAACCGCTACCCGCTACCAAGAATAGATGACCTATTTGATCAGCTGAAGGGAGCAAAGTGCTTTTCAAAGATTGACTTGAGATCAGGATACCATCAATTAAAGATCAAGGAAGAAGATATTCCCAAGACAGCATTCAGGACCAGATGTGGGCAATATGAATTCCTAGTAATGCCGTTTGGATTGACCAACGCCCCGACCGCATTTATGGATCTGTTGAATCGGGTATTTAAGAAGTATTTGGACAAGTTTGTAGTGGTATTCATTGATGACATCCTTATTTATTCTAAGTCGGAAGAAGAACATAAGCAACACCTCTGGATAGCATTGGAGATACTTCGTCAAGAGAAGTTGTATGCCAAGTTTACCAAATGTGAGTTTTGGTTAAAGGTAGTTCAATTTTTGGGGCATGTCATTGGAAATGAAGGAGTTAAAGTAGATCCGGCGAAGATTGAGGCGGTTATGAGTTGGGAGAGGCCAAAGACACCTACTGAAGTACGAAGTTTTCTAGGATTGGCAGGGTACTATAGAAGGTTTGTCAAGGATTTTTCGAAAAATCGCCACGCCATTGACCAAGTTAACCAGGAAGAATCAGAAGTTCGAATGGAGTGCAGAATGTGAGGATAGCTTTCAAGAGTTGAAACAGAGATTGGTAACAGCGCCGGTGTTAGTACTACCAGATGACCAAGGAAATTTTATGATATTCAGTGACGCTTCACATAAAGGATTGGGTTGTGTGTTAATGCAACACAGTAAGGTGATCGTGTATGCGTCAAGACAGTTAAAACCGCATGAGTTGAAGTACCCAACGTATGACTTGGAACTAGCCGCCATAGTGTTCGCACTTAAGATTTGGAGATATTACCTCTACAGAGAGAAGTGTGAAATATACACAGATCATAAGATTTAAAGTACATTTTCACTCAGAAAGAGCTCAATATGAGGCATAGGAGATGGTTGAAATTGATCAAGGACTACGATTGCTCGATAAATTACCATCCGGGAAAGGCGAACGTTATGGCCGATGCACTAAGTAGGAAGGAAAGATTAAATATGATGGCAACACCAAAGGAATTGTCTGAAGAGATTAAGAAATTTGGATTAGAACTGTGTAATTATGGAATAGTTGAAGAAGTTTATCGTGCAATGACTTTTCAGCCAACACTAGTGGAAAAGATAAAGAAATGTCAAGAAGAGGTAATGGAGAAAGGGAAGAATCAGCTAACTGGAGAGGAGATTAGTACTCAAAAGGATGAGCAAGGTATACTAAGGTTTTCTTCAAGAATTTGGATTCCTCATGTACCTGAATTAAAGAATGAGATCCTATAAGAAGCCCATAATTCAAGATTTTCAATCCACCCGGGAAGAACCAAGATGTATCGGGACTTAAAGCAAAACTTTTGGTGGCCAAATATGAAGCGAGACGTGGCGGAATGGGTTGCGAAGTGTTATACTGGTCAGAAAGTGAAGGCAGAACATCAACGATCAAGCGGATTAATTCAGCCCCTAAAGATTCCAGAATGGAAATGGGAAAATATTGCTATAGACTTTATAGTGGGACTACCGCGAACGAAATCCGGACATGACGCTATATGGGTTATAGTTGATCGTCTTACGAAGTCAGCGCATTTCCTTCCAATTAATGAGAAGTCGTCATTGGACAAATTGGTTCATCTGTATGTGCGCGAAATCGTACTAAGGCATGGAGTACTCGTATCAATAGTTTCAGACAGAGATCCCCGATTTAACTCGAGATTCTGAAAGCAATTTCAAGAAAGTCTTGGCACAAAGTTGAATATGAGCACGACGTACCACCCGCGGACTGATGGTCAGAGCGAAAGGACAATTCAAACAATCGAAGACATGTTGCGTAATTGTGCAATCGATTTTGCAGGAAGTTGGGACGACCACTTGCCATTGATTGAATTCTCTTACAACAATAGCTATCACTCCAGTATTGGCATGCCACCATACGAAGCTTTGTATGGGCGAAAATGTAGATCACCGATAAGTTAGGATGAAGTAGGAGAAGGAAGGATTCTCGGCTCGGAATTGATGCAACAGTTGCATGACACAGTCAAGTTAATTCAGAGAAGGTTACTTGCTGCTCAAGATAGACAGAGGAAGTATGCGGACCTAGCGCGTAAGTGGGGAAGGTAGCCTACGAGTTAGACTTACCACCTCAGTATTAGCATGTACATAATGTGTTCCATGTGTCGTTGCCTAAAAAGTACAATCCTGACGCCAGCCATGTAATAGAATATGAACCTGTAGAAATTCAGGCAGACCTGTCATTTGTGGAGCAACCTCTCAAAATACTCGACTGGCAAGAGAAGAGTCTTAGAAACAAGTCAGTAAAGTTAGTAAAAGTACTTTGGAGGAACCCTAAGGTCAAAGAATCGACTTGGGAGTTAGAGTCTGATATGCGTTCCCAGTATCCTCATCTGTTTTCTTAGATTCTGGGGACAGAATCCTTTAAGGGGGAGAGGATGTTATAACCGGCATTTTCGTGTAATATTATTTGTGGATTTGGTATAATATTAAAGCCGAAATTAAATATGTTCTATGATTATACGTTTGTGTTAGTGAGAATTTCTGTATTATAAAATTTTTATGTGTAGTAGATGATTTTTCAAAGCAAAAGTTTATTTATTTCCTTTATTTTTGATTTATAAGGAATATTCTAAGCCTTGGAGAAATTTTCTTTCAAAAGATATTTTGTTCACAAATTTTGAAAGTGATTTTATAAAATCATTAAAAATCCAAGTTATTTTATGGTATAAATTTTATAATTTTTGAACTTTTACTTTATTATATAAAAAAAAATCTTTGAAAATTAGTTGCTTAATAATTATCAAATTACATGGTTACCCTTGCATGCAAATTCTCTTCTATTCAACCAAGGGGCAAGGAAGGCATTTCCAACCCCACTCACTTTCATTCCACTAGCCACATTACCATTTTGCCCTTGCATGCAAATCTACCTAGCTATATTGGAAGGTTATTATTGTAATTTCTCTCATCCACTCACTTATGGGCAAATAAAAACCAAGTAAACATGACAAACACACCACTTTCACTCCACCATTTCCACACTCCTCCTCCCTCCTCCCTCCTCCCTCTCCTCTCGGCCCTCCCCCTCTCCTCTCGGGTTTTTAGCCGAAAACCTACCCCCTCCCCTTTTCTTCATTTCTCATTCAAGCTCCCACCTTCCATACAAGTAAATATTACTTCATATATCATGATCATATATAATTCAAAGAGTTTTGAGTGAAAAGTTTAAGTTTTAAGTTTGCATGTCAAAGTTTTAGTTGGAACTCAAAGTACAATCTTGATTTTTATGGATTTAAGGTTGTTTTTGAGAGGACTAAAAGGAATGGTGAAATGCCAAGTCTTGAGGAAGAGACTCTTGATGTTGAATGGTCATTTCCATTCCACTTCATTCGGCCATGACCTTGAGGGAGCCGAATGAATGGTTCTTGAGAATATTTTATTGCCTTGTTTCATTTTTTTATGTGTTTTGGTGGTGATAACATAAATTTTAGATCAAAAACTTGATAAAACCCTTTGCATACTAAGTGATCATCTAGATATAACTTATGCTAGGATTGCATGTCGATTTCATGGTAGAATATAATTAGAAAATATGTTGCTTTGGTTTGTAAGACTCGAAGTCATGCATGCATGTAGATTTCTCTTGGAATGTGGGAAGATTTTGATCATTTGGAAAGATTTAGTTAGTAAGCTTTAATTTCAGTAGGGATAAGGTATTAATCTTGATTAGTGCTCCTTGATATGTGGTAATAATTCGTATATATATTTTATAAGAATATATAACTTGTTGTTTTCAAAAACTTGATGACTTGTAAATTGTGTAATGTGATTTCCTTTGTTTTGCCATATTGCACCTTAGGTAAGGATGATCTCCACCAAGATTATTTTGAGTGTAAGGGAGTTAGTTCAGTAGATCACCATAGTTAAGTCATGGTTTGGGTATTTGGGTTGTTGGTGGTTGAGTTTGTCAAGTAAAAACCTTGGAGAAAGGAGAGTCTTAGTTTCTGCAGAAAATCAGTTTAGTACCCTGAGGTTTAGAGTGAGTTTTGACCATGTCATTAATGTGCAATTTGAGGCCCAAGCCACCAGAAGCTAGCATTAAGGGTTTATGATAGGTTTTAGGTGTTGGTTGGAGGTTTGCAAGTCGTTTGGTTAGGTGCACAAGTGGAATCACAAAATCTGTCCAACAGGGGACAATTTTGTTGCAACTTAGAAATAGAAAATTTTGACCATGTCATGGGTAGGTCCTCATTAGGCCCTATTGGGCCTTAGTTAGAGGGAGTGTCAGAAAAGTTTTTCCAGCCATAGTTCATAAAATATGAGTTAGAACCATGTGTCACAAGTTAGTTCAAGTCAGGGCGTTTTCTGCCCAGAAAAACAGGGGAACCATGGACTTTAAGCTTAGGTCCAAGGAGGCCCAAGCTAGGCCCTTGAGCCACATCAAGTTTGGGAGATGCCTTATGGTCAGAAGAGTCTAGTGTAAAAGGTTTGAAGGAAAACTTGTAATTTAAGGGTGTCTAATGCACTCAAGAAACCATAGATGTCATTCTGAAATTTACTCCAGTGAGCACTTTCACTTATCACATAGTTTTAGAATACTTAGGAGTGAGATCTAGGTTGACAACTATGGTTATAAGATAGTATAAAGTCAGTAGAGAAAAGGGCCCAAGTGAGGGTCAATGGGTTTTGGATAGTTTAGTAAAGGCACATCGAGTTAGGAAGCCAAAATTTGGAGACTTTGTCTAGTATAGCGACCAAGTGACTTAAGTTGTGAGTCGAGATCATCCAAGCCTAGTGTTGCATTATGGTGTGTGTGATATTATTTGGTATTAAAATATGATATGTGAGTATATGTGGCTATGTGTATGATTATATTTATATGGTGAATATAAATTGCGTGCATATAGGCCTAAGTGCCATTTGTGTTGTAAATAGGTTAAGTTGGTGAAATTATATTATAATGAGGATTATTATTATTTATGTAGGATCTCGAGATGAGGGTAAACTTTCCATAAAGGTCGACTGAAGCTTCCAGTTGCTCCTACCAGCCAGACCAGACCAGCCTTTCTCAAGGCAAGTAATTCAACCGGTCTTTCGTATTCACTACAAATAGTTCATATATATTGATACGATTATCCTGAGTCATTTTGATATACTTGAACCAAGCGTATCTTAAGTTTATCTTTGAATTATATAGAAATGCCATGAACCCTCAAGTACGTATTGCAAGTAGATCAAAAGTCGTATCATGATAGTATATCAAAGTAATTGGAATGCCATGATAAAATAAAGAGTTGTTATAATACTTGATTGATCCTCTTGATTAATATGCTAATGATTCCTAAAGTATTGATATCTCACCCTGATGCTTGAACCCCTATAGAACTTTACCTTGATACCTAAAAGCCAGATATTCATCAAAGTTGTCCATAATTGATTGATACCCCTCTTTATTATCCTAAAGTTTGGCAATCCTGTTGTACCTTGAGCTAAAGATCATTTCTTCATACCTTAACACCCTTAGTATTCTTGAAGCTTATCTTCTTGATGTTCCAGCACTTGTACCTTGTCAAAAACCATTGCTTTAAGCCTAGTTTGGAATTACTCATTCATAATATTCAATAGCCTTGCTAAATTTCCTTGTCCAAGTTTTTGTATATGGAAACCTTTCAGCTACCCTAATAGAGTAAAGTCTAGTGGATCATGGCCCTGAGATTTAGTATCGTACTTCCAGTGTTTCAAGTTGATCTATAATCCCTTGATAAAAATGTTTACTGTTTAAAGAGATTTTGTTATAAATCGGCATCAGTTTTTGAAATGATTAAAATGTGGATTTTCAGTCCCAAAGGGGGATAAATGTTTTCTTTGAATAGTGGATCTGGACTGAGACGCGAGTCCTTTCCACACTTATATTGTAGGCTTAAAAGTTGCCTAGGGATCCCATTAATATTCTAGAACCCAGCGAGGTTCGAAATTACTTCGCGGCTGATCACCGGCTGTAATCCGTAGCGTCATAAAATGATTTTGATTAAGATATGATTTTGAAAATGTTTTGATACAAGCAAATGATGCCATCACCCAAAGTTTTATCTCTTGTTATTATTGGTTATGTCTTCCCATTGTCATCCTTTATATATATCTCGATTTATGTTTTGTATCGTATTGTTTAGCACTTGTTTAGCATTTGGCTGACTCCTTGCTTTACCCTTATATTACAGCTAGCAGCTATGGTTAGATTCAAGCAGACAGCACGTAAGACCTGTGATGCTGATGCGTATGTTTGAGCTCAGGTAGAATAAGAGATAATTTTGTGTGAGGACTCGATATTAAAATCAGTTATAATAGATGGTAGTGTTGGGCTGTTCTAAACCCTAAACTGTAAGATCTTGGATTTGGTTATGTTTACTTACTTTTAAATATTGTAATAGTTATATTTAATTTGTTGGTTAAGTTGGGGGTGTGACAGAACAATTCTTATTATACCATACATTTTCTCATATCTTCTAATTGTATTAGAATATCACTAATGAGTATCATTACAAATTATTCTAAAATTCTTCTAGTTTGTGTTTCAATTTAAGCTCTCTAATTAACAATTTATCCATTCTTGAGAACATACACTTGTTCTTATTAGTTAACTTGTTCAACTTCTGATAACCAGCACGTGGTCTTAACCAACATTATTATAATCTTGCGAAATAATTCATTTGGTTTTAAAGCATCACATCTTAAAAATTGTTGCAGTCCAACCACCATACCTTCATCTCCCCTTATGTCTTTCCTTACCGAACCTTCTTTGATGACCCAGTTATAAGCATCAATTTTACCATAACTCAATTACTTGAGTGGGAAAGCCCAACCATTCCTTGATGAATACACTTAAAGTTTATTCACAACTAGCATTTTTTCGATCTTTAATCTTCATGACAGGTATCTCTCAAATGATTGAGGTATGCTTCATATTCACAATGTATTAATTGAGTATCTGGTTATTATTAAGAATTTCTTCATTCGCTTCTGTTGTCCAATCACTCATTTGCCTTATCCGATATACGCATCTTCACTTTCTCATTTCTATGGTTAGTTTATCTCATACGGTTCGCTAACTACTCCAATTCACACCAAAATAGCATACTTGCAACGTATCATGTATATAGATTTCCACCTCTAATGTGATGTCCTCGCAACAATCCCGTTATTGGCATAATGGTCTTCTCTGCACGTAAATGTCCACCATTTATTGGCTTGCAATTATACATATTCATCATATAACTCCATCTGCTATACGGGTTCATTTCACGTCCTTTTTTAAAATATTCAAAGGATAGACCTTACACAAGAAGAAATTGGTGTATATGATTCTGATTGGAAACCTTTTGTAAGAAATAAGAGTACAAGGAAGCAATCAGAAAGATCCATGAATCAAGAAATCATAATTGAAGAGGAAAGAATGAATGATGATTTGGATATGAGTGAGACAACCATATTTGTACTCAAGATGGTCAGTCTTTCATACTATATAGCATGCAACACATGATTAGGTAGCGTCCCACCAGACTCTTTATCATTTCGACAAAGCATCACACCATAACACTGCTTGTCTCAATCAGAAAGCAATATTTTGAAGGGAATTGATTTAAAAGGGATTCAACAATTTTCTTGCCACCTTATAGAGCTGATCATGAAAAAAGTTCATACTTTACTCGAGATTCATAAGAATATTTAGGATTATAGGAAAGAATGATAACATTGGTCGCCATCCACATTTCATTTATTTACAGCTTCAACGCTGATTCGATCAATATATTCCAATCAATAGATCCCATTCCAAGTGATATATTAACTTTAGAAAGTTCTCTGAAATGCTTTCTTAAATTGATCATTAGACTTATTTCCCATTTATTAAGTCTTGTATCTTCAGCGTCGCGCTTCCATGTTCAATATTTTTATTATTCGACCCTATTTGCACTCTTTATGAGATTTAAAATCATAACTTCAAATTTCGCTTATGCTATTGATCGTTCAACATATCACCTCTTTTGCTAATAACGTTCTTCCTTTAGCAAATTCTGGAAATTTCTCAATCTGCTTTGATCCTAGTCAGCTTCTTTTAGATTGACGTACCCTTTGAACTCTAATAGTCTCAAAAATTGGATGAATAGTTTCCCCGTCATCGGTTCTGTCATTTAAACTTATCAAGCAAGATTTGCACTCTTCTGCTAGAAACAATCAAATCTTTTCTGTAATAGCGGGTCCACTTGGCCTTCCAAATGAACCATACTAACTTCTAGAACCAGTATTCTTCTAGGTAATCCAAATCTTATAACAATCGGGAAACTCAAGTAGTAATTGTACAACCAAGTTTTTAAAACTTGTTTTGTTCAACGAATTTTTTTTAGAAAATTCTGTTAAGAAAATCTCTTTTAAAAACTAGTTTAAAATTTTGAAAATCATACCCCTGGTCGTCCTTACTATATGAGTTGGTTGTCGTTGTTTTCAACCGCCGCAAAGTATCAAATTGGGAACACAATCAGATAAAAGCTCATTCAACTATGTATATCCTCTATCCCTCGTTGGGTCTATTTTACCTTCATTGGTCGACAAAATTCCAATTACCGTTGCGTATTATTTTATTCGTAACTTCACTTCTAGTCTTTCATACCGATAACACTCCCATCATCATTTTTTACGATTACTCGGTATAACAAGTCTATCCGGTAATCATTAAATCCATTTTATAAAACAAGGTCGACTAATATCACATCACATTACTACTATACGTATTAGGATTGATCATAACATCATCATTAATTCTAAGAAACTCTCGATATCCAACCTTCTCAAATTCCTTTAAAATTCATCTAGCTTACTTCACAATATAATCATGGGTGGCATACTACCTATTAGTTTCATATAATCTGGTAGCGGCTATCTTCCGGAACACCGGTATTCTCACTCTAGGTTCCTTCTTACATTTCTTAATACCTCGTGTACTCACCATATGTTGTAGCTCTCAAATGCATCTTCATAGGTGTTGTTACTTCATAAGACGAGTTTTAGACTGATGTTATAGAACAAGATGTAGTGTGGACAGAAAAGATGCGCTTACAGCTGAATATTTGGTAGAACCAGAATCAGCATGTAGGGGATTCTCGAATAGGTAGTCTCGCATCAGGGGATGAGATAACAGCTGGAAAAGATGCAACTGTCGCAACGGGAGGTGATATGGATAACACTGGTGGAAGAGCAGGGCGTGAATCAGATGATAGTCCTCGACTGAAGGTTCCGAATAATCAGACGATACCGACAATCTAGGCTTGTTTCAGTGACTTAAAACCCGTGGCTCTGATGTCAAAACTGTAATGCCCTCCAAAACCGGGTCAGAAGTTTAGGGCTCACAACACACACACAATATATAAACATGTATATAAAATATTATATGCGTTGACCCTTCTTTTCACAACCATGGATCACAACAGGTTCAAGTATGAAAATAAGCCACAACCTTAACTTTATTACATCGTACCAAAACCCAACTAATTCAACTTACAACTGATAATGATATAGTTCTTATAATTTTTCATAACTTATTTATAATATAAAGCTCCTGCTAGCTCGATCCATCCTAACCTTGAATCCTAGATCGCACACTAGACTGTAAATCCTCGTTACCAATAATTTCCTTTTTCAACTGTTGAAAACATAAAATGATTTGCAAGAGTGAGCTAACTAGCTCAACACGTCATAATAGAAATAATTGAGGTTAAACAATAACCAATTGAAATGATTCAGAAGAATCAAGTTTCTGAATAAGTAATGATTAGAATTGGATATTCACTTTTCATTTTTAAAAACAAGGTTAGGCTGCTGATCAGTCACGCACTAACCCCGAGCAAGGCTCCCAGCTTTGATCTATATACTGGATCCAAGGAACGCATTGGCCTACTATGACCACGAATCTGGTCCGACCACGAATATGGTCCCCATTTATAAAACCATCCAATTCTAAAATAATTCAAAATGATAACCAATGTAATTCAATAAGTTGAATCATAAACAACATTTATCTTGAAGCATAGGGTGATTCACAATACCATGTGTAAAATATAAGTGATGATGTCAAAGATCACTGGAGATAAAAATATCATTAGTGTCCCTGATCAAAGTATGAAGCAAGCCAAATGGACATCCGATCTAAGGAGGAGATTAATGAACTATTATTTTTGGTAATCAGCTAAGCTTGGGGCCAACCCTAATTAAGTTGTGTTGTTATCTTAGTCTGTATTTTGTACTTGTAACACTTAAAGTCTGTAAAAATGCAAAGGAGCAGACTGGAGTCTTTTTCCTGAAACCTTATCAAGCCTAAGGATTCTATCTGGAAGAAGATCAAGAAGATCATGCCTCAGAAGAATTTTGAAGAAGCTTGGAGTTGAATAAATCTGTTTGGAGAAAAATACTCTAAGTCAAGATCTCTACAAGTCACAGATTTAATGTTATAGAGAAGTTATTCGAGAACTCCAGATGGCTTATCAAGAAGTCAGGAAAGCTACTAGAGAACTCAGAGATATCGACAAGCCAAATTGAAGACATGAAGATTGGAGATATCGACAAGTCATTTCTTCACTAGAGAACTTAGAGTTATCGACAAGTCTACATTTAGTAGAGAACTTTAAGTTATCGATAAGTCAAGTTCCACTAGAGAACTCAGAGATATCGATAAATCAAAATTCACTAGAGAACTCAGAGATATCGACAAGTTAAAATTCACTAGAGGACTCTGAGATATCGAGAAGTTAAATTTGACTAGAGAACTCTGGGATGTCAACAAGTCAAGAAGCTACTAGAGAACTAAGAGTTATCGATAAGTCAAAGTGAAGATGTGAAAACTAGAGATCTCGACAAGCCAAAATTCTCTTATAGAGAACTGAAGACCTCTACAAGCCAAACTAAATATAAAGTACTAGAGATCTCGATAAGCCAATATACTTATCGAGATGTCAAGTGCTCTATAGACGGAAACTGGAGATCTCGAGGTACAATCTCAAAGTACTAAGTTGCAGATCAGTTCAATATCCAAGATAAACAATTAACAAACAATCCAACAACTGGATTGACAAGTCTACAAAAAGCAGCTTGAAGAATGTGCAAGATCAATGGTGAAGATTAACTGATAAAGGAAGTTTAAAGTGAACACGGGATGCAAAAGATATGCTAAGCCAGAAATGGAAGATCTACTTTTCTATAAATAGAAATGACAAGTGACAGTTTAGAAAAGCTAATAGCATGTCTTATTACTCACCGTGTAAATAAACAGTTCACTGAGTTATAAAGTTAACATTGGTCCTTAGTCAGTTGTAACAATTTAGATCAAATTTCTTATAACACTCTCAAGAAGAAGCTAAGCTCTTTATCAACAAAGAGCCTAGAAATTTTGTAGCAAAACAGTCTTAATTGTAATATAAAATTAAGTGAGTTTTGAAGATCTGTGTTCTTTATTTTTCTGCAAGCTTAAATTCTGCATGAACACATTTTACTACAAGAATTAATTTACTTTGTTCAACCATAAACATTCAAGAGAAGCCTAAAAACAGTAAAACACATTCACCCGCCGCCCCTCTGTGTGTTATTCATTTCCTAACAAGTGGTATCAGAGCAAAATCTGAAAGCAAACAGATTCAAGATCTTGGAAGATTGAATACACAGAAAATCAGTAGCATCAAAATTCCTACCTTTGAAAAAGCTAACTACACTCTTTGGAAAAAGAAAATGATGTTATTTATCAATATGGCCAATCCACTCTACATTTAGATCCTCAAGGATGGACCTTTCATTCCTACGGTTAGAATTGAGGAATCTACAGATGGAGATAGGATTATCCCAGCTCTTTATGCTCCAAAAGATCCTGCTGAGTATACTGACCCTGAAAAAGAGAAAGTTTCTCTGGATAACAGCTTCCAATTAATTTTGATTGAGTCATTTGACAATGTAATATACAATAACATTGTCAACTGTGACACTGCCAAGCAAATATGGGAAAAGATTGAGATACTCTATGAGGAAACTGAGGAAGTTAGATCAAATCAAAGAAGGATACTGATTTCGCAGTATGAGGGTTTCATGGCTAAGCCAAAGGAAAGCATTACTGATGTGTTTGAAAGATTCAATAAGCTGATAAATGACTTGCAACTTCATGACAAATACTATGAAGCTAAAGAAGTGAATCTAAAGTTCTTGCTTACTCTTCCTGATCATTTGGAACAGAAAATATCAGCAATCAGGGATGAGAGAGACTTGAGCAGAATAACACTGGAAGTTCTATATGGAATTCTCAAAACATATGAACTAGAGATGATTCAAAGACAGTCATTGAGATCTGGTCGAGGACATGTTGTGGATGGTTCAAGTGCTTTAATTGTAAATGAAATTCAAACATCCAATGATGAACCAAGATCTCAAACTCCAGTTGCCTCAACAAGTGAGCAAAGAACAAATGATTCACAGGAACAAGTCATTCTGGAATTGGAAAAAGATGAGTTCTATACTCTTGAAGAACTGGATGAGCTAGATCAGTCAATGGCCTATTTGGCTAGGAAATTCTCTAATATTAGAGTAAAGAAGCCAAGATACTTCAAGAATAAAGGACAATCTTTCAACAAAGACAACAGCTGGAAGGAAAAAGGGAAGTACAATTCTAATAGCAAGAATGACTACAAAACTAGATCTGTTGACAGATCTAAGATAATGTGCTTCAATTCTGATGAACTAGGCCACTTTGCTACAGAATGCAGGAAACCCAAGAAGGGAAAGAAAGATAGAGCTTATCTTGAACTTGAAGCAAAGTATGAAGCTCTTCTGAGGAAACAGCAAAGCAAAGCTTATATTGCAGAAGGTAAAAGTTGGGATGACTCTGAAAATGATGAAGATGAAGAACTTGGAAACTATGCACTCATGGCCTTGGAGCAAGGAGAATCATCCTCATCTAAATCACAGGTACCAACTCTTACCTCCACTGATTTAAATGTGAATCAATATAAGGAAACTGTTGAGAAGATGAGCACATAAATATTTCACATCCGCACAAGCATGGTTGCTGCTAATGAAGAAGTTAGCAGATTAACAAAGTTTAATGAGAAGCTTGAAAGTGAAAAACAAGAAACTGAATTATTGATAGTGGAGCTTGAAGCCTTGAAACAAGAAAATGGTTATCTGAAGAACAAGCTCAAGTGTGCAAATGAGATTGAGGCTGTGCTAAGGGAAAAACTGGAGAAAAATGAAGTAAAGTTGAAGTCCTTCAAGAATGTATCTGAATTGGTTGGTTAGTATCATGAGAAAAAAAACCATGTGCAAACATTGCTATTGGTCTTGATTATGATGCCTTGAACAACAAAAAGAAAAACATAAGTGATAGAGGAAAAGCAACAGAGAGTGAAAATGTTCCAGCAATGCTGAGAAATGTTAGGTCACCTGTGTTCAAGACTTGTGAAGTGAACTTCAGAGAAGAAGAATTGATCATCAAGCAAGAAATTGCAGATGAGGAAAATGAAAAGAAAAATGCAAATTCAACTCAATCTTCCAAGGCTGAATAAAATCTCATGGACAATCAAAGCACCAAGACTCCTGTCAAAGAAACAAAGATTGAAGATGCAAGAAAGAAGAAGAAAAATAGAAAAGGGGGAATAGGGATAAACAAAAGCAATAATCTGACTTATGTTGTAGATACTCCTGGAAAGAAGTGTGAAAAATGAGGCTCTGGAAATCATCTAACTTACCTTTGTAAAAAGGTTGTTAGTAAGCCAAATGAAGGAGCTTGCAAATACAATGAAGCAGATTTAAATGATCCCTACTCATTTTATGATAAGTTTGACTGCATCCCTTGCAATTTGAAAGTGATGAAGAGTTGCCACAAACTGAGAGTAGACCTTAAAGAAAAAAAACATGAGTCTACATCAGAAAGGGAAAATGCACAACAATCATTGGACTCTATTTTATCTGAAATAACTCACTCTACTTCTGCTAAATCAGTTAACAAGAAGAAAGTACCCAACACTGATTGGGTCACTAAACACACCTGAATCTCATTGTATGTAGGGCAAAGTGAAGAAAGTCATATGGATTGTAATATCTAGGATATATCGTGTAATTATTTTTGCTAATAAATAAATATTATGCATGTTCAGTATTTATTCTGTGAATTATTTGCTTAGTGATATATGTGTTTGGATGTTTAAAAATGATATAAATTGAGTATTTTAATTTTTATATGTCCAAAATAAAATATATATAATTGTCATATCTTCCTATTTATTTTTATGTTGATTTATGATTTTATAGGAAATTTATGAATTTTATAAATTCTTTTTCCGAGTATTTATAAACTATTTTATATAATCGGGAACCAGCCGACTTCACCCGTCTTCACGTTTTATAACCCGAAACTCTTCCGAGAACTCTTTTCTAACCTAATTGCAATATTTCAAGCATTTTTCATATTTTGACTTTTTCGATCCGGCATACGGTTTGTCCTGTGCGGGTCCCGGCGCAATATTTTTGATATAAAATTCATTTCGGTAAATCAATAAAACTCGTATTTTCGATAAACGGGATCTTTTTATTAAACTATTATAATTATCACCTCGTAATACGTATAACCAGGCGCTGAGACCAAGACCGCAGTACAAATTGTACTGATTTGGATAATTATCCCGAAAACCGGTACCGTTTGGATCCGTTTTTATAAATAAACGTACTATTTTATATCCGGAATGATCCAACGGGATACTAATTTTCCGTAATTATAAATAGCATTTACCGTATTTTATTTCGTACTGAAAATCATTTGCAAACAGTATTTACAGAATTTCTACAGAGAAAATACTATATTTATATTTCGTTCTTCGTAATCAAACACAAATTCGGAGGCATTATCGATATCTGATTTTGGCGTACATATACTCAAAACGAAGCTACTGAAATCTAGAATCCAAACCTTTCATCAATATCAACCCAGAAACATCAGGTGATTTTCTATTTAATTATTTATATTTGAATTATTAAGGATTAAAATTATGAATTTGTGGTCGAGAGGTTGTTTGTATGATTTGATGATTGCATGTTGTAGAGATTGTTTTCCTGATGATTTTTATATGTCATATGACTGATTTGGAGTTCAATAACATGTTCAAAATTGAGTTTATTTTTCAAATTTTGAAATTAGGGTTTATAACCCGTATGAATGTTCTTAATTGAGATTTAGGGCTTTTTGTTCCAGGGGTTATTAGATATTCTAGATGGGTGGGTTTTGTTCCTCTTGAAATTTACAATCGATTGGTATATAGCTCGTTATCAGACGATCACTGGTTTGAAGGGAGTTGTCTTTTGAAGTTTTGTCGAGTTCACCGGAAACCGGTGAACTTCCCAGCCATTTTTCGGCCAGTTCTGGGGTTATTAGGATGAATAGATGGTTGGGGTATGTTTCTCATGAATTGTAGATGATATCTGGAGCTCTTGGAGGTGTGACGATTCCGGGAACGCCATCTCCGGTGAACCCCGATCGTTTTCCGGCGAGCCCTGTAAAACTTGCAGTTTAGTACCTGTACTTGTGAAGAAGAAACAGTAAAGTCCCTGATGTTTCCAGAAGTTTCAAAAATTGGATCCCCGTTTTAAAAATGTTTAAAAATCATATTTTCCATTTATTTTAATTATAAAAAATTCGTTTTTAATTATTAAAAATTCCAAAAATTATTATTTTAATTCCAAAAATTATTTTTAATTCAAAAATAAATCTGAATTAATTAGTTAATTAATTTTAGTTAATAATTAATTGATTAATTGGTCAATTAATTCGAAAATCAATTGCTTAATTGATTTAATTAATTATTAATTGATTTTAATTAATTATTCAATTAGATTTAATTATTTATTATTGATTTAAAAATTCTGAAAAATAGTTCCGAGCTTTAAAAAATTATTTTAAATTAATTTCAAGGCTCGATAATTATTAGAAAATTATTTTGAAGCCAGATTTGGCCAACCGAACCCTGTTTATGCATTAAAATTGACCCAACGACCCGTTTTAATTTCGAAAAATATTTTAAAAATCATATTAAATACCCGAAAGACTGTTCATGACCCGAGACTTCCTTATAAATGAAATTTTATTGATTGTTTGATGTGCTATGTGCTATATGTGACTTGTTTGTTTGACTGTCGGTCTATATGTTCAGTGTTTACCTGTTTTTAGCGTAACTTTCAATCCGTTAGTCGGATTTGGGTAAAACGAAGGGTAGATAGAAGTGTATACTGAATAGAATCATATGAGTTGAGTATTGATAAATACTTATGATATGTGAGCAGAAGAGGCAAGGCATAGGAAAGGGAAACAAGTAGTCGAGGAATATGAGATTGTGATTGGAAGATAGTGAAGTATAGCAAGCTAATATTAGGCAAGTGTTCTGAACTTTCTCAAGATATATTGTAGATTATTGATAGTCCTGTTTTATATTGCAAGTGATTTAAAGCACTGAACCCTAAACCTTGATTCCAGTTATTGATCTTTGAACCATAAACCTTATTCTTTCTGAACAATTAATTGTTGATTACCCGAATACGAACCACAGCTATATGATACTACTCCACAAATACATACAAACTAAATACCAACCACTGAATCAGATTGCTTACATATTTAAACCATTGTACCTTATGGTTTGAAATACCAAATCCTTATAACCTTGACACTTTGATTCTTCTATTATCCAATTCTTTCACCACCTGATAGCCATTCTTTGAAATTGCCATATTGTTTCCTTCTAAAGATTGAAACCATCTCATTATTGGACATTAAATGTTGCTTATGATTTCGTTTATTGCTTTGCATTGTTTACTCTGTTATTATGATAGAATTGGATTGTTTTATAAAATTTTGGACCAGATTCTTGGTCAGACCAGATTGGTGGTCAAGTTAGGCCAATGTATGCTTCAGATCCAGTAATTAGAGCAGAGCTGCGTGCCTTGCTCTGGGTTAGTGCGTGACTGATCAGCAGCCTAACCTTGCTTTTTAAAATGAAAATATAATATCCAATTCTAAATCATTAATCATTGTTCCCTTGATACCCTAACTCTTTTCACTTGATGATCATTATTCTCAGTCTTGTCAATGTGACTTGCTGAGCTAGTTAGCTCATTTGTGCGATGTTGTTTATGTTCTTTTCCAGTTAAGAAGGAACCAGTTGGTAGCGAGGATCCCCAATCCAGTGCGAGAGCTAGGGGTCCAGGTTCATCGAGTTAAGCTAGCTGACAGCTTTTGGAATAGTTTAAGTTTGTGAAGTTTGTAATAACGTTTATTATTATTCAGTTTTAAGTTTGAATAGTTGGGATTTGGATGTTTGGAATATAAGTGTGCATGTGTGGCTTGTGTACATAATTTAACCTGTTGCGGTCCGTGGTAGTTGGTAAGTAGGGTCACTGCATAGTATTATTATCTTTATTATGGTTATAAGCAGGTTCTAATTAAGGTGTGTGTGTGGATCCCATACTTCTAACCCGGGTTTGGAGGGCGCCACAGGTTTGGTATCAGAGCCACAGCTTATATGTCACTGACACAAGCCTAGATTGACGGGAATGGGTAGAGGGTTAGGAATAAAAGTAAGAAATAGAAGAATAGAACGTCGAGAGGTTGAGTGTGATGGTAGAACAGGTATTAGTATAGATCGCGTTATGGTTCAAGATCCTCATATGGCGATATGATTTCAGATAGCAGCGATGGCCGACTCTTTCATCCCCGTATCAGCTGATCACTCAGAGCCCTCAGTTGGAGGACCATGTTCAGATCCACGTCCTGTTGTTCCATCAGTGTTGGCTATTTTACCTCCACCTGTGTTGCAGCCCGTACCACTGCAGGCTATTCCACCCCCAGGCATGAGGCCACCTATCAGAGGACCCCCACTTGCTGATTCAGGTCTTACTGGTCACTCAGTTACAAGTATACCTTTTCATTTCTCTTCCTATCCTGTCCCATATCATCAGTTCGAGGCTTGCCTTATGGAGCAGCGATTCCTACGGGGTCAGATTCAGGAATTATTACATATCACGCGTACCACAGAGATTGGGTGTGGTGAGAGGCGACTCAAAGAGAGGCTCCAGGTGTTTTGGAGAGCAGCTGTTGTGAGGATTGTTGAGGCTACTCATGAGGATATCACCCTGATTTTCTTGTGGAGTGGGCTAAGTGGGTTCTAGAGGAGCTTGAGGAGATTGGAGGTCCAGACTTGCCATGAGCCAGAGGCACAGAGATGGAGATGCTGATCAGTGTTGGTGGTTTAGTATGTACAGTAGTGTGTATCAGAAGACTTTTGGGTTGTATTTATAGACTAGATCTGCTGACTAGTGAGTAGGTTTGTTGTACCCTTTTGCTTTTACTTCCGAAGTGTTGTAACGCTTGTACTACCTAAAACTTTTGATCTATATATATCAGTACCTTTTCCTTTCTAGCATTGTCATTTACATTAATGCACCTGTTTTACTTTACCTTATTTATTGTACCAGTTATACCACCTGTGATACCATGTACCCTATCCCCTTAAATGTTTACATTCTGTAAAGAAGCATGCAATTTACTTAGTTCAACTGTTACAACTGTTTTCAAAAAGAGATATTTCTGTTTTACAAAACTTTTCTTTTATGCAAAGGATTTGATTTAAAATCTAAATAAGTTGTTTGATTCTTTACAGAATATGCCTTCCAGAAGAAATACCCGCACCAACACCCAGAATGAAGAAACCAACAACAACAACCAAGATAATACCAACAAGAATGCAAACCCAGGACCCATAGACCCAGCAGTAGCCCATATTCTTCAAATCTTGGCTCAACAAACAGTTCACCTGACTCAATAACAACAAAGACAGACCAATCCCCATGTAACTTTCAAAACTTTTGAGGCGGTGAACCCACCAGAATTCAAGGTTCCTTAGATCCAATTGAAGCGAATATTTGGCTAAAGGAAATAGAGAAGTCGTTTGCTTTAGTTAAAGTGAAAAAAGAACAGAAGGTTAAATTTGTAAGTTATTATTTGAAGAATGAGGCCACCTATTGGTGGGAGACTGTGAAGACATTGGAAGGTACAGATGTTATTACTTGGGAAAGGTTTAAATAATTGTTTCTAGAAAAGTATTTTCCCCAGTTTGTTCAGGATCAAATGGAGCTGAAGTTTTTAGAGCTAAAGCAAGGAAATATGTCGGTAGCTGATTATGAAAGTAAGTTTGAAGAGTTGTCGAGGTATGTGCCATCATATGTAGATACTGACAGGAAGAAGGCCAAGAGATTCTAGCAAGGTCTGAAGCCATAGATTAGAGGGAAGGTAGCCATATTTGAATTGGATACCTATGCAGGAGTTGTACAAAAGGCCATGATTGCAGAAACTGAGAGTGAGATGTCCCATAAAGAAAAGGAAAGTAAGAAGAGGAAGTTTGAAGGAAATGAAGGACAATCACAACCAGGAAAGTTTCCAAATTTTAAGAAGGGAAAGTTTCAGCCAGGGAGAAATTTTAATTTCAAGAAGCAAAATGCAGGCGACGGTGGTCAAGGCAACCGTCCAGTCAATGTGAATCAGCAGAATCAGTTGAGGATAACTTTTCCAGATTTCCAGGTATGTGGGAAGAAACATGGAGGAGTTTGTAATAAACTGAATGTAGTTTATTTCAAGTGTAATCAGAAAGGGCACTTTTCGAGGGAGTGCCGTAATCAGCCAGCAAGAGAGCCAGTGAACAAGGATCAGTGTACCCGGAATCCATCAGTTAAGGTTCCAGCTATTGGATTTACATGCTTTAAATGTGGGAACCCAGGACATATAGCCAGGGATTGCAAGACACCAGCCCCGTTCAACAATGCATTGAGAATTATGGGATCTACTCCAGCAGTGAATGAGGCTCCAAGGGCTAGAGTTTTTGATATGTCTATGAAGGATGCTATCCAGGATACTGATGTCGTGGCAGGTACGCTTAATGTGAACTCTTTTTGTGCTAAAGTGTTAATAGATTCAGGAGCAACTCGATCGTTTATTTCTCAAGATTTTGTTAGTAAGTTGAATTGTCCAGTTGAGTATTTAAATGAAATAATGACTGTGGAATTAGCAAATCAAGAACGTATATCTGTTAATCAAGTTTGTAGGAATTGTGAGATTGAGATTTCTGGTAGTAAGTTTTGTGTAATTTTGATACCATTTAAGCTAGGAGAGTTTGAAGATACCTTAGGAATGGATTGGTTATCTAAGCATGATGCCCAGATAGATTGTCAAAATAAGAAGGTAATGGTGAAAATGTCAAACTAAATGATAGTAACGTTTAAGGGCCATAAACAAGCAAAAAAGTTCTTAACGATGATCCAAGCTAAAAGGTTACTACGACAAGGATGCGAGCATTTTATTGCATATGTAATTGATGAAAGTTAGGAGCCAGTAAAATTAGAAGATATTCCGGTAGTCAATGAGTTTCTAGACGTATTTCCCGATGAGTTACCAGGACTTCCTCCAGATAGAGAAATTGAGTTTGCGATCGACTTAGCACCTGGAACGGAACCAGTATCCAAGGCCCCGTACAGAATGGTGCCCGTTGAGATGAAGGAACTAGCAAAGCAATTGCAAGAGTTGTTAGAGAAGGGAGTAATCAGACCCAGTGTATCCCCGTGGGGTGCACCGGTACTATTTGTCAAGAAGAAGGATGGAAGCATGAGACTGTGCATCGACTATCGAGAGCTTAACAAGCTTCCAATCAAGAATAAGTATCCATTGCCTAGGATTGATGATTTGTTTGACCAGGAAAGGAGCCAAGTACTTCTCCAAGATCGATTTGAGATCGGGATATCACCAACTAAAGATTAATCCAGAGGATTTACCAAAGACAGCTTTCAGAACGAGGTACGGACATTATAAATTTTTAGTGATGTCTTTTGGATTAACTAATTCCCTGACAGCATTCATGGACCTGATGAACAGAATTTTCGAGGAATACTTGGACAAGTTTGTTATTGTGTTTATAGATGATATTTTGATTTATTCAAAGATAGAAAAGGATCATGCAGAACATTTAAGGACATCTTTGGAGATTTTAAGAAAGAAGAAGTTATATGCTAAATTCTCAAAGTGTGAGTTTTGATTACAGGAAGTCCAGTTCTTAGGACACATAGTCAGTAATGAAGGGATCAAAGTGGACCCAACGAAGATTGAAGCAATTACAAATTGGGAAAGATCGAGAACACCAACAGAGGTAAGAAGTTTCTTGGGATTAGCGGGATATTATCGCTGATTCGTTCAAAATTTTTCAAGGATTGCGACACCATTGACAAAGCTTACACGGAAGAATGAAAAGTTTATATGGAATGACAAATGTGAAGAAAGTTTTCAGGAATTGAAGCGAAGATTAATCAAGGCACCTGTTTTGTCACTTCCAGATGATCAAGGGAATTTCGTGATCTATAGCGATGCTTCTCATAAAGGACTCGGATGCGTTCTGATGCAGCACAATAAGGTTATTGCGTATGCGTCAAGGCAATTGAAACCACACGAACAAAAGTATCCTACTCATGATTTGGAGCTAACAGCCATAGTATTCGCTTTGAAAATTTGGAGACATTATCTATATGGAGAAAAATGCGAGATTTATACGGATCACAAAAGCTTGAAGTACATATTCACACAGAAGGAGCTTAATATGAGACAGAGAAGATGGTTAGAGTTGATTAAGGATTACGATTGCACAATTAACTATCATCCTGATAAAGCAAATGTTGTGGCGGACGCGTTAAGTCGGAAAGAAAAGTTGAATGTGTTATCAGTACCCGAGGAGATATATAAGGAATTTCAGAAATTGGAGATTAGAGTTTGCAAGTCTGATGAAGCGAAAGTGTATAGTATGACTTTCCAGCCGGAATTGTTTAAAAAGATAAGGAAGTGTCAAGAGGAGATAATGGATCAGGACATTAATCGTTTGGTAGGTGAGGAATTGTGCACGCAAAAGGATGATCAAGGTATTCTTAGGTTTTCTTCTAGAATTTGGATTCCACCAGTAACGGAGTTGAAGAATGAAATTTTACAGGAAGCTCATAATTCAAGGTATTCAATCCATCACGGGAGTACCAAGATGTACAGAGATTTAAAGGAAAATTATTGGTGGCCAGATATGAAGAGGAAATTGCTGAATGGGTTAGCAGATGTTATACATGTCAGAGAGTTAAAGCAGAGCACCAGAGACCAAGTGGATTATTGCAGCCATTAGAGATTCCAGAATGGAAGTGAGAGCATATTGCCATGGATTTCATAGTCGGATTACCAAGAACGAAAGCCAATCATGATGCCATTTGGGTTATAGTGGACATACTTACCAAGTCAGCTCATTTTCTGCCTATAAATGAAAGATTTTCACTAGAAAAGTTAGTCCATATGTACCTGAAAGAAATCATAGTTCGTCATGGAGTTCCTGTGTCTATCGTATCAGATCGAGATCCAAGGTTTAATTCAAGGTTTTGGAAAAGATTTCAAGAATGTTTGGGAATGAGACTGAATATGAGTACGGCTTACCATCCAAAAACGGATGGCCAGAGTGAAAGAACAATCCAGACAATTGAAGACATGTTACGTGTTTGTGCTATTGATTTTAAAGGAAGTTGGGACGAGCATTTACCCTTGGTAGAATTTGCTTACAACAACAATTACCATGCCAGCATTGGGATGCCACCCTATGAAGCTCTTTATGAACGCAAATGTCGATCTCCCGTATATTGGGACGAAGTAGGAGAACACAAAATACTTGGACCTGAATTGGTGCAACAGATGAAAGAAGTTGTTGAAGTTATCCAGAAGAGATTAATAGCAGCACAAGACTGTCAAAGGAAGTATGCAGATCAATCAAGGAAAGATATAAAATTCGAAGAAGGAAATCTGGTATTACTAAAAGTATCGCCATTGAAAGGATTGACAAGATTTGGGAAGAAAGGAAAACTGAGCCCTAGATATATTGGACCTTTTGAGATTTTAAAGCGCGTTGGCAAAGTAGCTTACGAGTTGGCGTTACCTCCGCACATGGGGCACATTCACAATATTTTTCATGTATCGATGCTTAAGAAGTATAATCCAGACTCCAGGCATGTAATCGAATACGAGCCAATAGAACTTCAAGCTAATTTGTCATATGTAGAGAGTCCGATAGAGATTCTAGACGAAAGAGAGAAAGTGTTAAGAAATAAAGTGGTAAAATTAGTAAGAGTACTGTGGAGAAACCCAAAGGTTGAAGAGTCAACCTGGGAGTTAGAAAGTGATATGAGAAAGAAGTACCCTCATTTGTTTTCTTAGGAGATTATGAGGACATAATCCTTTTAAGGGGAAAGGATGTAATATCTGGGATATATCGTGTAATTATTTTTGCTAATAAATAGATATTATGCATGTTCAGTATTTATTCTGTGAATTATTTGCTAAGTGGTATATGTGTTTAGATGTTTAAAAATAACATAAATTGAGTATTTTAATTTTTATATATCCAAAATAAAATATAGATAATTGTCATATCTTCCTATTTATTTTTTTGTTGATTTATGATTTTATAGGAAATTTATGGATTTTATAAATTCTTTTTCCGAGTATTTATAAACTATTTTATATAATCGGGAACCAGCCGACTTCACCCGATTTTATGTTTTTATACCCCGAAACTCTTCCGAGAACTCCTTCCTATCCTAATTGCAATATTTCAAGCATTTTCCATGTTATGACTTTTTCGATCCGGCGTACGGTTTGTCCTGTGCGGTTCCCGGCGCAATATTTTTGATACAAAATTCGTTTCGGTAAATCAATAAAACTCGTATTTTCGATAAATGGGATCTTTTTATTAAACTATTATAATTATCACCTCGTGATACGTATAACCAGGCACTGAGACCAAGACCGCAGTACAAATTGTACTGATTTGGATAATTATCCCGAAAACCGGTATCGTTTGGATCCGTTTTTATAAATAAACGTACAATTTTATATCCGGAATGATCCAACGAGATACTAATTTTCCGTAATTATAAATAGCCTTTACCATATTTTATTTCATACCGAAAATCATTTGCAAACAGTATTTACAGAATTTCTACAGAGAAAATACTATATTTATATTTCGTTCTTCGTAATCAATCACAAATTCGGAGGCGTTATCGATATCTGATTTTGGCGTACATATACTCAAAACGAAGCTACTGAAATCTAGAATCCAAACCTTTCATCAATATCAACCCAGAAACATCAGGTGATTTTCTATTTAATTATTTATATTCGAATTATTAAGGATTAAAATTATGATTTTTTGTTCGAGAGGTTGTTTGTATGATTTGATTATTGCATGTTGTAAATCTTGTTTTCCTGATGATTTTGATATTCATATGACTGATTTGGAGTTCAATAACATGTTCAAAATTGAGTTTAATTTTTGAATTTTGAAATTAGGGTTATAACCCGTATGAATGATCTTAATTGAGATTTAGGGCTTTTTATTCCAGGGGTTATTAGATGTTCTAGATGGGTGGGTTTTGTTCCTCTTGAAATTTGCAATCAATTTGTGTATAGCTCGTTATCAGAGGATCCCTGGTTTGAAGGGAGTTGTCTTTTGAAGTTTTGTCGAGTTCACCGGAAACTGGTGAACTTCTCGGCCATTTTCCGGCCAGTTCTGGGGTTATTAGGATGAATAGATGGTTGGGTATGTTTCTCATGAATTGTAGATGATATATGGAGCTCCTAGAGGTGTGACGATTCCGGGAACGCCATCTCCGACGAACCCCGATCGTTTTCCGGTTAGCCCTGTAAAACTTGCAGTTTAGTACCTGTATTTGTGAAGAAGCAACAGTAAAGTCCCTGAGGTTTCCAGAAGTTTCAAAAATTAGATCCCCGTTTTAAAAATGTTTAAAAATCATATTTCCCATTTATTTTAATTATAAAAAAAATTGTTTTTAATTATTAAAAATTCCAAAAATTATTATTTTAATTCCAATTTTTTTTAATTTAAAAATAAATATGAATTAATTAGTTAATTAATTATAGTTAATAATTAATTGATTAATTGGTCAATTAATTCAAAATTAAATTGATTAATTGATTTAATTAATTATTAATTGATTTTAATTAATTATTCAATTAGATTTAATTATTTATTGTTGATTTAAAAATTCCAAAAAATAGTTTTGAGCTTTAAAATATTATTTGAAATTAATTTCATGGCTCGATAATTATTAGTTGAATCATATGAGTTGAGTATTAATAGATACTTATGATATGTGAGCAGAAGAGGCAAGACGTAGGAAAGGGAAATAAGTAGTCGAGGAATAGAAGATTGTGACTGGAAGATAGTGAAGTATAACAAGCTAATACCAGGCAAGTGTTCTGAACTTTCTCAAGATATATTGTAGATTATTGATAGTCCTGTTTTATATTGCAAGTGCTTTGAAGCACTGAACCCTAAATCTTGATTCCAGTTATTGATCTTTGAACCGTAAACCTTATTCTTTCTGAACCATTGATTGTTGATTACCCGAATACGAACCACAGCTATATGATACTACTCCACAAATACATACAAACTAAATACCAACCACTGAATCAGATTGCTTACATATTCAAACCATTGTACCTTATGCTTTGAAAGACCAAATCCTTATAACCTTGACACTTTGATTCTTCTGTTATCCAATTCTTTCACCACCTGATGGCCATTCTTTGAAATTGCCATTGTTTCCTTGTGAAGATTGAAACAATCTCATTATTGGACATCAAATGTTGCTTATGATTTTGTTTATTGCTTTGTATTGTTTATTCTGTTATTATGATAGAATTGGATTGTTTTATTAAATTGTGGACCAGATTCGTGGTCAGACCAGATTGGTGGTCAAGTTAGGCCAATGTGTGCCTTGGATCCAGTAATTAGAGCAGAGCTGTGTGCCTTGCTCGGGGTTAGTGCGTGACTGATCAGCAGCCTAACCTTGATTTTTAAAATGAAAATATAATATCCAATTCTAAATCATTAATCATTCTTCCCTTGATACCCTAACTCTTTTCACTTGATGATCATTATTCTCAGTCTTGTCAATGTGACTTGCTGAGCTAGTTAGCTCATTTGTGCGATGTTGTTTATGTTCTTTTCCAGTTAAGAAGGAACCAGTTGGTAGCGAGGATCCCCAATCCAGTGCGAGAGCTAGGGGTCCAGGTTGATCGAGTAAAGCTAGCTGTCAGCTTTTAGAATAGTTTAAGTTTGTGAAGTTTGTAATAATGTGTATTATTATTCAGTTTTAAGTTTGAATAGTTGGTATTTGGACGTTTGTAATATAAGTGTGCGTGTGTGGCTTGTGTACATACTTTAACCTGTTACGGTTTGTGGTAGTTGGTAAGTAGGGTCACTGCATAGTATCATTATCTTTATTATGGCTATAAGCAAGTTATAATTAAGGGGTGTGTGTGTGTGGAACCCAAACTTCTGACCTGGGTTTGGAGGGCGCCACATGGATCATTGACATTGGATGTTCCAGACATATGACAGGTGATAAGGCCCTGTTATCACATTTTGAGGAGAAAGCCGACCCATTGGTGACCTTTGGAGAACAATAAAGGATTCACAATGGGATATGGCAAGATTGTTTCTGAAAGTGTTGTCATTGATGATGTAGCACTAGTAGTTGGTCTTGAAGTGAATCTTCTCAGTGTTAGCTGTTAGGGCAAAAACACGTGCTAATATTCACGCAAGTAAACGCGTTCACAAGTAGTATAAGATATAAATCAGATTCGTTCCCACAGAGACTGATTTAGGTTAAGTTCAATTTATGCACCTATGCACAATGTATGGTTATCGCTCAATGCTAAGACAAATAATGTAATAACCCTAATTTTTGGAATTTTTGAAACCCTTATGAATAGTGTTTTGCTGATTATGCTGAATAAGAAAACTTTTCATGCCACACTAGGTAGGGGTTCTTCTATTGTTATTCTGAGATCTTATTAGTACTTTATATGAGATATAAGTGTATGTAAAGATCGTCAGAATCCAAATTCGAACACTTTGATTTTTCCCGAAAATCTACCAGATACAGAAAGAACTGAGTATAAGGTAACAGAATAAAAAGGATTTAAATTCAAGGATTATAAGAGAGGATCATAAAAGGAATATAATGTATTAAGAAAGGTTAAGGAAACCTAAGTAATAAGATCCCGGGTATGATCCCTCAAACAATAAACGAAAACGAAAGAGCGAACCGCATAACAGATCAGCGGTCATTAGCCAAGTAATTAGGAGTTAATCAAGGGGTTAGTGGATGATGATGTCATCACACCAACAAGATGAAGACAAGTGTAACAAGATGACATAGGAAAGGTGACATAAGCATGACATAAAGGAAGGAGGTGTGGTTGATTAATAACCACACAATTTTTCATGGGTAAAAAGGTAATTAATCAAAAACAAAAGCTAGCAACCAAGCAAACAAATCAAAAAAATCACAAAACACTCCATTTTCTTCATCAAGCTCTCGGCTTTCCTTCATTTTCAAGGATAAGAAAATCCAAATTAAGGCTCCAAACATTGTTAAATCGTGAGGTAATTATCCAAGGTTCCTTGTACTTAGATATAGTTATCCTATAAATCTAAGCTCCAAATTTCTTCACAATCTCTTCCTAAAAATCATGGAAGAAGATGGTGAATAGTGTTTTTCAAGAACTAAAAATTTTGTTCTTGAGTTTTTGTTTAGATTAAGCTTGGATAAGGACTTTTAAGGGTGATTCCAAGCTAATTACTTGATTCTCCACTCTCCAAGGAAGGTATAACCCCTCCAAACCCTAAATTTACTTGAGTATTAGGTTTAGTTTTGTTGTTATAGTTCATGAGAGGCCTGTTTGTTGTGAATATAGAGGATAGTTGGTGTTGTGATGTTTTGGAGTTGTAATTCTTGGAGTACTGATTAATGAACTTAAGTATAGTTTAAATTTATGTTGGAGAATAGTATAAATTGATAATTTTGAGTTGTTGGGGCTGTTATGGTGAAGTATGGATGGAGTTTGGTTGTGATGTTGATTGTGGGTTGATTGTGGGTTGATTTGGAGTGGTATAAATTTCGGTAATCGCGTAAATATAGCCGTCGTAATGCCCGATTTACCGTAGACTGTTTTTTTCTTAACATCAAAACCCTTGAACTCACTGTTAGGTTTTGACCATTACCATGTTTAGATAGTTCATGTTACGAGCTTCGTTTTGATATGTGGTACGCTTGAATCCAATGTACGGTTTAGGAGAAACGGCCGTTTTAAGTAACGGCGTTTCGCGACCGAACCATTACCCCTCGCCTTACTTTGAAACCTTGGTTAAGGACCTTAAATGACTAATTGGGGTATGAAACATTTATGTAAAGTAGATTAGGCAGTTGGTAAGGTACTCGCAAAAGAATCGCCTTAGAACCCTTAATGGTTAATTTATTAAAAATGGTGGAGCCGAGGGTACTCGAGCGACTTAAGTGAATCGTTAAGCGTGAAATCGAACGTTAGGACTCTAAATGGTTAAAGTCTAGTTTCTTAAGCGACCGGGGTTTAATTCCGACTTATGTTGTTGTTCATAGGTTATCGGACCCACTCTAAGCTTAAGTCTATCCGGGAGCACTCAGGCAAGTTTTCTACCCGTTATACTGTTGTTGTGATGTATATATGTATATGCATTATCTTGTGATAGATGCATGTTGGTTAATTAGCAAATTTTGTGATATATTGAAGCATGCTGATATGGTATATATATGCATGTCTGTTTCGTAATATTGATATATATCTGTTGATTCAAATGCTTATTAGTTGCATAATACCTATGCTAGAGATAAGCAGTAGTTGCGTATACCCTGAGGATAGGGGACCCAAAGGTGAACCCTTTTCTAAAACCGGGAGTAGATGTTCCCGAGTATATGATATATATATTTATATATATATATTGATATAGTTTTCAAAACTATTAATCGAATAAGGTTTATTCGATAACTTTATATTATTTAATGAATATTACTTGAATATTCATTCGAGGACTTATGACTCACTTTATATTATTTATTGAATATTACTTGAATATTCATTCGAGGACTTATGACTCAGTTTATATTATTTATTGAATATTACTTGAATATTCATTCGAGGACTTATGACTCAGTTTATATTATTTATTGAATATTACTTGAATATTCATTCGAGGACTTATGACTCAGTTTATATTATTTATTGAATATTACTTGAATATTCATTCGAGGACTTATGACTCAGTTTATATTATTTAATGAATATTATTTGAATATTCATTTGAGGACCTATGACTCCGATTATTTACTGAATAATATTCTTTATTTTATTAAAGAATAATGTGTCGATAATCAAACTTACTTTTGATTATTCAAATAAAGATAGTACTTTCGTATAAGTATATCTTTGGTTATTTATTATTCATTTCAAGTATAAGTTTTAAAACTTTTACTTCGATTATATTTATAAAGATTATTCTTTATGGGAATATTATTTAAATAATAATATTCAGATTTTTTCTAATATATTGGGACTGATTTATTTTATTAAATCAGCATCACTCCAAACATTCTTAAAAATGTTTTGCGAGTCTTCAAAATGATTTTAAAAGTTAGAGCGGATCCCAAAACTCATTTTTATATTTAAGATCCTCCTTTCGAAGGGGATTTAAATACTCGCTCAAAACCTGAGGGATCCGGCTCTGTGGTGTATTGTATATTCGCAACAAGGTTGCTATTTTGATAAAAGAATTTTTGATTACTTACCCAACACTCGGGAAGTAAAATTCTTGGAACAAGTTAATCCATTAATAGGCATCGCCTGGGAAATATCGGTGAGTTCTCCTTTCCAACTAGATACGTCTTCTTGGTGGAGTCGTACCAACAAGTTTCTACTTGGGGAAAGGGGGAACGAGCTTTACGTTTCAGAGTCATGGATTTCATCTGAACTAGGAGTGGCGTAAGTGGTCGAGTGGCGCCGGCCCAGCCTTATTATATTGGCCCAAATGGCCCGAAAGTTCCGCTAAGATGGTCCATTCCTTAGGAGTCCAGTGTTCGGTTGACAAGTAAATCCGACAGGTTCTCCTCTATATGTAGAAAATGGTGGGGTTGTACTACTGCGACTGATCATCATAAGTGGTCTTCCTGGCGCGATAAACTCCTGTAATGAGTTCATCATCCAATTGGATATTTCTGCAATACTACCCAGAGCACTTCGATAGAAAGGCTAAGGTTGGGCGATTGTTGAGTGTTGGCAGGGTCAAGTTTTCAAAATGATGTTTGCATCAAATGAAGTATCTCATAACTTCATTTTATTTTGATGATATTTTAAAGATTGATTATATACAAGTTTTGTCTTGTAGCTTAATCTATGGGATGAACTATTTATACATTGAACGGTGGTAGTTCAAGTAGTATTCGGAAAAGATATAAGTATATTGGAGTATCTTGTAACTTCATCTTTTAAACTTATATCTAGTTAATGATTGTCTTATGAATGTCTTATGAAAAACGTTGAGACAAGGTTAGATATATGAGATCACCTTGCAACGATATTTTTATAAAGTTATAAACTGGAACTCTGTGGATGTTATACATGTCAGAGGATTTCAAATATTGTGAAAAGTATATATATATACTGAATATTTTGCGACTTGGTCGCGTTAAGATATCAAACTTCGTTCATTTCTTCTTGACCAAGACTTTCTTGAGTACTATGAGAATGCTCATGTATTGTTAATCATTATACATATTATTTTGGTGGGCTTGTTGCTCACCCTTGATTTCTTCTTTCATCACACAACAACAGATAGAAAAGATGAACAGGACCAAGCTCCCAATTCGCGAGCTGATAGGAAACGTTCCGCAGTTTCCTATAGGCGTTGATGTCGCTGTAGCTGAGGTAGGAACTACCAATAGGCTAGGCTTTCAACTTTTGATGTACCAGACTTATGTATCTTTATCAATTGTAATAATGGCAAAGAAATGTAAATCTATTCAGAAACCCTTTTAAGGTGTAATGGCATATAATTTTGGAATAAAATGACTCGTGTTATTTTTGGATATTCATCTCTGAGACTATAACTTGTGGTGTGTGTGTTTATTGTGGGGTCACAGTAGAGAGTAGTTGATTGTTTATTAAGATTGGGTGTTATTAAGGGAAATGGAACTCGTGACACCCCGGATCCCCGACCCCGGATTTGGGGGTGTTACAGAAATTGTAATATCCGGGATATATCGTGTAATTATTTTGCTATTAAATAATTATTATGTGTGTTCAGTATCTATTCTGTGAGTTAATTGTTAAATGCTATATGTACTTGGATATTCAAAAATAATATTAATTGAGTATTTTAATTTTTATATGTCCAAAATAAAACATAGATAATTGTCATATCTTCCTAATTATTTTTATGTTGATTTATTGATTTATAAGGATCATATGAAATTTATAAAATCTTTTTCCGAGTATTTAAAATCTATTTTATAAAAACGGGAACCAACTGATGTCAACCGTTGTTACGTTTTTGGAACCCGAAACTTTTCCGAGAACTCCTTCCTAACCTAATTGTAATATTCCAAGCATATTCCATGTTTCGACTTTTTCAATCTGGCGTACGGTTTATTTTGCGCGGGTCCCGGCGCAATATTTTCGATATAATATTCGTTTCGGTAAATCAATAAAACCCGTATTTTCGATAAACGGGAGCTTTTTATTAAACTATCCCAGTTATCACTTCGTAGTACGTGTAACCAGGCGCTGAGACCAACACCGCAGTACAAATTGTACTGATTTGGATAATTATCCCGAAAACCGATACCGTTTGGATCAGTTTTTATAAATAAACGTACCGTTTTATATCCGGAATGATCCAACGAGATACTAATTTTCCGTAATTATAAATAGCCTTTTACCGTATTTTATTTCGTATCAAAATCATTTGCAAATAGTTAATTTTACAATTTTCAGAGAAAAACCCTAATTACATAAACTGTTCTAAGAATCAAACAGCAAAACGAAGGCGTTACCAATCTCTGTTTTCAAAGCTTGAGTAACCAAAACGAAGGATTTGAAGTGTTCTATCTGATTCTGAGCTTTGTTTCACTGTAGAATCAAAGGTTTATTTTCTGAAAATTTATTTATTTTCGAATTTATTTTATTAAAAATATGCATTTTTGTTCGGATGATTGTTTGTATGATTTGATGATTGCATGTTGTAGAGCTTGTTTTCCTGATGATTTTCATATGTCATACGTCTGTTTGGAGTTCAATAACATGCTCAAAAGTGGGTTTAATTTTCGAATTTCAAAATTAGGGTTTATAACCCGTATGAATGTTTTCAATTAAAATTTGGGGGTTTTTGATTCAGGAGTTATTAGCTGTTGATTTATAGTGGGTTGTGTTCCTTATAAAATTTGCAATCGATTGATATATAGCTCGTTAACAGAGGATGCTTCAATCGAAGGGAGTTGTGTTTTAAAGATTTACGATGTTCGCCGGAAACCGGCGATGTTCTTGGCCAATTTCCGGCCAGAACAGGGATGATTAGAATGTTTTGAATGTATGAACAAGTTCCTGGTGTTGTGTAGTGTTGATCTGGAGGTGTTGGTGGGGTGAGGACGCCGGGATCATCTTCTCCGGCCACCCTCGATTTTTCCGGCGACCGAAACTGCAAAATTGCAGTTTAGTCCCTGTATTTTTGAAGATGGTGAAGTTTAGTCCCTGTAGTTTGCAAAGTTTTCAAAAATAGGATTCCTGTTTATAAAATGTTTAAAAATCATATTTCCTATTTATTTTTATTATAAAAAATCATTTTTAATTTCTGAAAATTCTGGAAATTATTATTTTAATTTCGAAAATTATTTTTAATTCGAAAATAAATATGAATTAATTAGTTAATTAATTTCAGTTAATTTTTAATCGATTAATTGGTCAATTAATTTGGAAATTAATTGATTAATTGATTTAATTAATTATTAATTGATTTTAATTAATTATTTAATTAGATATAATTACTTTAAAATGATTTAAAAATTCCGAAAAATAGTTTCGAGCTTTAAAATATTATTCTAAATTATTTCCAAGGCTCGATAATTAGTATAAAATTGTTTCGGAGCCAGAATTGGCCAACCGAACCCTGTTTATTATTCCGAAATTGATCCAACGACCCATTTTAATTCTGAAAAATGTTTTAAAAATCATTTTAAATATCAGAAAGCCTATTTATGACCCGAGACTTCTTTATAAATCATATATCATTGATTACGTGATGTATTATGTGCTATATGTGACTTGTTGATTGACTATCAGTCTATATATTCGATGTTTACTGTTTATTGCGTAACCTTCAATCCGTTAATCGGATTTGGGTAAAACGAAGGGTAGCTAGAAGTATGTGTTGAATAGAATCCTATGAGTTGATGATTGATAGATGCCTATGGTATGTGAGCAGAAGAGGCCAGACGTAGGAAAGGGAAATAGGTAGTTGCGGAGTAAGACGATTGTGATTGGAAGCGAGTGCAGAATAGTAAGCTAGGACCAGGCAAGTGTTCTGAACTTTCTCGAGATATTGTAGTACTTGATAATCCTGTGATATTGCAAGTGCTTTGAAGCACAGAAACCTAAACCCTGATTTCAGTTATTGATCTTGAGCCATGAACCCTATTCTTTCTAGATCATTGATTGTTGTATACCCAAACACGAACCTCAAGTATACGATACTACTCCACAAATACATGCAAACAAAATTCCAAACACTAAACTGAATTAATTATATACTCAAACATTGTATCCTATGCTTTGAAAGCCAAATCTTGAAACCCTGAAATGTTGATTCCTTTGTTATCCAATTCTGTCAATACCAGCATCCAAGCTTTTAAATTATCTTATTGATCCTTACAAGGATTGAAACCCTTTCATTGTTAAACACTCATTGTTGTTAATGATTCTGATTATTGTTTATTATTGCTCATTCTGTTATTATGTTAGAATTGGATTATTTTTATAAAATTGTGGACCAGATTCGTGGTCAGACCATATAATGGTCAAGTTAGGCCAATGTGTGCCTTGGATCTAGTAGTTAGAGCAATGCTGTGTGCCTTGCTCGGGGTTAGTGCGTGACTGATCAGCAGCCTAACCTTGGTTTTTAAATTAAAATTATAATATCCAGTTCTAAATCATAATCCATTGTTCACTTGATATCATAATCATGTTCACCTGATGATCATTATTCTCAGTTTTGTCATTTGACTTGCTGAGCTAGTTAGCTCATTTGTGCGATATTGTTTCTGTTCTTTTCCAGTTAAAAAGGAACCGATTGGTATTAAGGATCCCCAGTCCAGCTCGAGAGCTAGGGGTTCAGGTTGATTGAGCTGAGCTTGTAGGCTTCTTTTGGAACAATTTAAGTCTTTAAAAGTTTGTAATAATGTTTAATACTCAGTTATGAGTTTGGAATAGTTGGGATTTGAACGGTATGTAATATAAGTAGATGTGTGGCTTGTGTGCATACTTTAACCTGTTGCGATCCGTGGTAGTTGGTAAATAGGGTCACTGTATATTATTGTTATCTTTATTATTGTTATAAGCAGGTTTTAAATAAGGTGTGTGTGTGTGTGGACCCCAAACTTCAGACCCGGGTTTGGAGGGCGCCACAAAAATGGTATCAGAGCTAAGTGTTATAAACCTCAGAGATGATGTGACGTTAAGATAATAAGTTCACTCAGATAATAAGAACTCTTGCCAAGTTCATAGTCGGGCTACCTAACGTAGTACTGATAGTTAAAACCCTTACGGGAACCCTTATAAATATTATGATAGTAACATAGTTCGTTCTCGTATAGGGCAGCGGGGCACCGAACCCTAAGGTTCAGGAGCATCAGCATGAGGATGTTTTATTACATGTTGGAGATCAAATTGTGAATCCGATAGAGTACCCTAACGAGGGACCGGATGAGATTCATATTGAGAATGTTACGGTTGAGGATGTTATCCGAGAAGGGATTATTACTGAGGAGGATCGCGTGGAGGATCCTGGCGAGAATGAAGAGAGGACCGCTGAGGAATTGATGACCGTAGTCAGGGCGACTACCAGAGCAAGAATGGCCGCGAGGGTGGCACTAGAGGATGAAGAGTTACCAAGGGCACAATGTTTAATGAGGGCAGGAGGAGTGGGGCCTTCCCCGACACCAATTACACCAGTAGCAGACCCTTTTCCAGAGGTTCCTGAAGACATCAATGAGGTTCCACCAATTCTTGTTCCCTCCCCTGTACAGAGCCCAACACCTACTGAGGAAATGCAACCTTTATCTCCTACACCATTGTCACCTGATATCATGCTTGGTTATCCATTTGGATCCCCTGGGCCTGCACCACCTGCACCCCATGGACTGCTAGATGCTACCACTCAGGCTTCTCTTATCACCAATTATTATATGACTTTGGGTGGCCTGTCTGAGGCCCGTAATGTTAGGAGTGATCTGTTGTTGGATCGACTTACTGCACCGAGGATTGACGGTGGGGTACTTCCGGCAGGATTAGCTCATAGCATGGAAAAGATTGAGGCTACCACCCGTGTTACAGCTAGAGGCCATCTTGAGGGTCAGATTGATCCAGCTCTACTTGTAACTATCCTAGACCTCATCACCGCTTTAATGGAGCAGGTTAGGGATGTCGTGCGTGCCCGCATTTCTTGATCCATAATAGTGTGCAGAGTCTGAGCAATCTGACAAGAATTTCATGTAGCACCGCTTTTGGAGGATTAGCCTAAGTTATGAATGATTAGTTTTAATGACTAGATGATTATCTATGGTAGTACTTTTGGGATAGAAGCGATCAGATCAAATGATGTAATTCTTTTTAATGTGTTCATTTGTTGTACCCTCGAATAAATGGTTATGTATATATTCGTTAATTTCAGTTCAGATCAGTTTGTTTGTGATAAGTTCATTTGGTTAATTGCACTATAAACACTTAAGAGAGTGTCATGAAGTTTATAGAACTTAAGAATTCATAATTTGCAATCATGCAAGGACAGAACGAGGGAAAGACTTAAGCAAAGTAAGTAAGACAAATATCCAGAGATTCTCAAAAATTTTCCAAGCATATGCCCCCATGAGGAATAAGATTAGGGGCAAACCTTGAATGTGATAATCAGGGAGGTCGTAATTAAGATATAAGGAACCCAGAATATAATGAAATGGAAAATGAGGATTTTAACGTATAAGATAACCCCAAGTTTGGGAGAAGGATGAAACATTTCATACTAAGGAAACAGAAAGTCGAGTAAGGAAAGGAGACCCGAGACGGTACTCCTATACGTAAATTCATGGACCTGTTAAAAAAAAGAGAACTTAGACTCTTATCCCCAACCACCACCTTAAGGAAACAATGCGATAGGAAATTCTTTCATGACCTTTAAGTCGCTAAGCTCTCAGAGTTCCAAGGAACAGGCTGACCCAGTCGAGGTAAGAGCCTGACTAAAGGAAACATAGGAATCATTTGAGATTCTAAATGATTGACGAATCACAAAAGACTATTTTTGTCACTTACCCTCCTAGGAGAGAGGCCACCCGCTGGTGAAAGGCCAAGGAAGGCACGGAGCAAGAGATTATAATAAACTGATTTAAGTTCAGTCAATTGTTTTCAGGAAAGTACTTCCCAAGGTTATGGAGATAGTGTAAAAGCTTTAGAACCAGAAGAAAGGCAGACGAGTATGATGAATTATGAATCTAAGTTGTAAAAGTTGTCAAGATTCATTCTGAGGACACGAATCCAGAATGACGAGATATTTGAAATCAATGCTTATGTTGTGTTGGTTCGTGAAATAATGATAAGAGAAAGGAAAATAAAAAGAAACTGAAGTGGAAAGGAATATAAAGGCAATAGAGTTTGAGGAATGATAAGGGAGTTGGGTATGAGGAAACCCTAAAGACTCGTAGCAATAGAAATAGAAAAGTATGTAATCGTCAGGATGAGGGTGATTCACCATGAGTTAAAATTGATGGTTGAAGGCATAAGAGATACATATATTTTATCCCCTTTAAGTTGGGAGAATTCGAGGAGACCTTGAGATAGTTCGAAGGATAAATAATGAGACGCGGATAGACTGAGGAGACAAGAAAGTAGGAAATTAGGAAAATTGGATGAAGGAGGTGACCTTCAAGAATGTGAAGTGTAAGACCGGTGGCATGATACCCAGAAAGGGAGATGCTAGGTATAAAAAACATCCCAACATTGAGATGACTGTTGAGATAAATAACAAAAGTAAATAAGGAATTATTAAGAAGAAGTTCACGTTGAACACGACCAATATCTTCCAGAACATCCTTGTTATCATTACCAAATTAGGCAAGAAAAGCGGATAACCGTTGTTATCTTTTGGAGGCCATATTGATTGACCTCATTTTGAATACAGATGTTATTGTGAAATTAGGCATATACTATCGAGGTGGGAATGATTGAATAAGACACCCTTATCAGGGATATATGACTTGATTTATCCATCGAAGGATGCATGTACCTTTTTAAAGGTGGAATTAAGGATAGAACATCGGTAACTTAAAACGAATCCTAGGGGAATGCATAAAGGTTGACATTTCACCCTTAATAGGGATAGTATGAGTTTTGACAGTATGAATTGGAAAGGATTAAGGTAATAACAACCTTTAAGAATCAGTGGAGAAATTTTTCAGAATTATATAGACAATGATTCTGGTATTAATAAATGGTATCTTGATATGCCCTGTATCTAGGGAATACAGGAGGAACGATTCAAGGATAACCTTAGAGGTTTTACAAGGAGAAAGGTAATATTCAAAATTCTCAAGAATGGAAATGTTGATAAAGGAAATATGACGTGATTATAATAATGCCAAGTGGGGCACATGTTAAACCATGAGAAAGTATAGATTGAACCCAACAAAGGTCAAGAATGGTGAAAAAAAGAAGGACCCAAGATAAGAGACGTCCTAAGTATGATCGAGAGTCAGTCGTGACAATGATTAACCTCTAAAAGACTGAGGCAATAACTTATGGAAAAAAAATGGTGGTATTTTTTTTACTCATCATATTTTAAGGAAAACATCTTCACACAAGCAGTGATTGGAAATGAGGTAGAAAATTTAGTTAGAGATCATTCAAACGATATTAATTGTAAGGAAATTTTACTATCAGGAAAGGCCAAACAGGTGGCCGACACTTTAAGTGTAAGAGAGCAATTATAGGCGCTCGTGCCAGAGGAATACAGTGATGATGGTTGAAGCCGGGAAGGTTGTATTACGGTTCAGAAGATTGACATTCCTTCTGATGACTGTGCAATACTCAACCGTAATAGTAGTTGGGTAAAGGTTTAATTCGTGTAATCGCCATTAGCGGGCTATCTATCTTAGAAGGTCCTATCTTGAGAATAAGCCAGGACCATATTTCAAAAAGGACCAAACAAACCTTTGAGTTAAGTCTTCTATTGAAGGCATATGATTAAGAATGGTATTAACCTGCTATCGTTGCTTTGATTGAAACTCTTCTGCAATTTTATCTGCTTCATGTCATGTATGTATGTCGGGATCAGGAGTGTTCTTCATGAATCATGAATGGTGATTATGTTACCTCCTTAGAAGGATTTGAGACGACATGTATGGACTCCGTATGGTTAGATATTAAGATTTCATGGTAAACGAATGACTACAGTAGGTCAACGGTGGACCACAGTAATGCAGGAATGATTCTACGAGTAATGAGCTGATTACTTACAACCGTGAGAGTTGTATTGGAATGGATGTTGAGATTGAGTACCACTAATCGGGTCGTGGTAGTGTATAAGTTATCATTGATAGACTAATTAAGTAGAGTATCTACCTATTGAATATTTATTCCCTCTTATGAAAAGAGAGTCGTATTACTATATGAGGAAGGTTGCAGAGCAAGCATAGAATTCTAGTAACGATGATGTCTAGAATGAAATCCTAGATTCGATTTTCGATGTCGAGGGAGTTTCAAAGGTGATTGTGTATAAGCTTGAGCAAGAACATGGGTCCATAGAATGATTGACAGAATATCAAAAATATTTAGGAAGGTGAAATACGATGTTATAATACCTGATGTTGATATATATACGAATATGTTTTGTTCTCCTTTGTTAAACCTCTATAGTTCAGAGGTAGATTCCAAGCCAGATATTTTGTGGCAGTATATTTTATATATATACAATTCTCTTCAGTTCGTTCTTTTCTCTTCTTTTCATTTCATATAAGCTGAAAAAAACAACCCTTCCAGAAGGGGAGGTATTTCCGAATGACTATCTATCTTTGTGATAGAAGCCTAGTAGGATACCATCTATTGTTTAATTGCTTGTCAAGTACTAAAGGTTGGCCACCTTCTATACTAACTATGCAATGTAACAAGTGTTCATGATCATAGTGATCTCTCAATAAATTCTTTTACTTCTATATGAAGGACCAAGCTTTCGAAGATGGAGGCAGCTAGAGAGGAAGTGGTACCAAGTATGGTGGTATTCCGAATCTAACGCGTTCGTGATACTAAGGTTGACGTGATTATTAAAAGGTTATAGAACGTTAATGAGCAAAAGTGTAATCAGTATAAAATTTGGTACGGAAGATAATAACGATTACGAACTGGAAAAGAGTGGGTATTGAGAAGCAAAAGCTGTAGATCTAGATGAGATAATGAGAGTCTGTACAATAGACTTGAAAGAAATTTGGAGTGATCGCTTAACGCTGATTAAGTTTTCTTAAGATAATCGATCGTATGTCAGTATCGAGGTATCGCCTTATGAGATCCTTGAGGGAAGACAATGTCGATCTCCCTTATGTTAGGATGAAGTTGTGGAGCGCAAGATGCTCGGACCCGCAGTGGTCCAAAGGACCAGGGATATAATAGATCTAATTAGAGGACGACTGGTAGTAGCCCAAGTTGGACATAAGAAGTATGTTGATTTGACACAAAAGGACAAAGAATAAGAAGTAGGGGACCTAGTACTGTTATAGGTATTCCCCTGGAAAGGATGGATGAGGTTCGGAAAGAAAGGAAAGCTAAGCCCACGAATTGTTGGACCCTTGGAGATATTAAGATGTATTGGGAAGTTAGCATATGAGCTAGCCCTACCCCCGAACCTGTAGCAAGTTCATAACGTGTTCCACGTATCAATGTTAAGGAAGTGTAATTCGGATGCCAGATAAATAGGGGCATATGAGCGCATAGACATGCAACCAGACATAACCTACATGGAGTAACCAGGAAGGGTTATAGATCAAAAATGGACAAATGCTTAGGGGAAGAGTTATCAAACTAGTCAAAGTTTGATGGTAGAACCACAATGTGGGAAAATTACGTAAGAGTTAGAAAGTGCAATGTTAAGAGAGTATCCCTACTCATTTTCTATCTGATTCCGGGACGGAATCCTTTTAAGGAGGGGAGACTGTAATAACCCCAATTTTTGGAATTTTTGAAACCCTTATGAATAGTGTTTTGCTGATTATGCTGAATAAGAAAACTTTTCATGCCACAGTAGGTAGGGGTTCTTCTATTGTTATTCTGAGATCTTATTAGTACTTTATATGAGATATAAGTGTATGTAAAGATCGTCAGAATCCAAATTCGAACACTTTGATTTTTCCCAAAAATCTACCAAATACAGAAAGAACTGAGTATAAGGTAACAGAATAAAAAGGATTTAAATTCAAGGATTATAAGAGAGGATCATAAAAGGAATATAATATATTGAGAAATGTTAAGGAAACCTAAGTAATAAGATCCTGGGTATGATCCCTCAAACGATAAACGAAAACGAAAGTTAAGCGAACCGCATAACAGATCAGCGGTCATTAGCCAAGTAACTAGGAGTTAATCAAGGGGTTAGTGGATGATGATGTCATCACACCAATAAGAGGAAGACAAGTGTAACAAGATGACATAGGAAAGGTGACATAAGCATGACATAAGGGAAGGAGGTGTGGTTGACTAATAACCACACAATTTTTCATGGGTAAAAAGGTAATTAATCAAAAACAAAAGCTAGCAACCAAGCAAACAAATCAAAAAAAACACAAAACACTCCATTTTCTTCATCAAGCTCTCGGCTTTCCTTCATTTTCAAGGATAAGAAAATCCAAATTCAAGCTCCAAGCATTGTTAAATCGTGAGGTAATTATCCAAGGTTCCTTGTACTTAGATATAGTTATCCTACGAATCTAAGCTCCAAATTCCTTCACAATCTCTTCCTAAAAATCATGGAAGAAGATGGTGAATAGTGTTTTTTAAGAACTAAAATTTTTGTTCTTGAGTTTTTGTTTAGATTAAGCTTGGATAAGGACTTTTAAGGGTGATTCCAAGCTAATTACTTGATTATCCACTCTCCAAGGAAGGTATAACCCCTCCAAACCCTAAATTTACTTGAGTATTAGGTTTAGTTTTGTTGTTATAGTTCATGAGAGGCTTGTTTGTTGTGAATATAGAGGATAGTTGGTGTTGTGATGTTTTGGAGTTGTAATTCTTGGAGTATTGATTAATGAACTTAAGTATAGTTTAAATTCATGTTTGAGAATAGTATAAATTGATAATTTTGAGTTGTTGGGGCTGTTATGGTGAAGTATGGATGGAGTTTGGTTGTGATGTTGATTGTGGGTTGATTGTGGGTTGATTTGGAATGGTATAAATTTGGGTAATCGCGTAAACATAGCCGTCGTAATGCCCGATTTATCGTAGACTGTTTTTGTTCTTAACATCAGAACCCTTGAACTCACTGTTAGGTTTTGACCATTTCCATGTTTAGATAGTTCATGTTACGAGCTTCGTTTTGATATGTGGTACGCTTGAATCCGATGTACGGTTTAGGCGAAACGACCGTTTTAAGTAACGGCGTTTCGCGACCGAACCATTACCCCTCGCCTTACTTTGAAACCTTGGTTAAGGACTTTAAATGACTAATTGGGGTATGAAACATTTATTTAAAGTGGATTAGGCAGTTGGTAAGGTACTCGCGAAAGAATCGCCTTAAAACCCTTAATGGTTAATTTATTAAAAATGGTGGAGCCGAGGGTACTCGAGCGACTTAAGTGAATCGTTAAGCGCGAAAGCGAACGTTAGGACTCTAAATGGTTAAAGTCTAGTTTCTTAAGCGACCGGGGTTTAATTCCGACTTATGTTGTTGTTCATAGGTTATCGGACCCACTCTAAGCTTAAGTCTATCCGGGAGCACTTAGGCAAGTTTTCTACCCGTTATACTGTTGTTGTGATGTATATATGTATATGCATTATCTTGTGATAGATGCATGTTGGTTAATTAGCAAATTTTGCGATATGTTGAAGCATGCTGATATGGTATATATATGCATGTCTGTTTCGTAATCTTGATGTATATCTATTGATTCAAATGCTTATTAGTTGCATAATACCTATGCTAGAGATAAGCAGTAGTTGCGTATACCCTGAGGATAGGGGACCCAAAGGTGAACCCTTTTCTAAAACCGGGAGTAGATGTTCCCGAGTATATGATATATATATATATATTTCTATACCGCAACCTTCTTCGTATGGGTAATACTACTCTTTATCGATAAGAAGGAATAAATATATCATAGGTAGATAATCGACTTAATTAGTCTATCAATGATAACTTATACATCACCACAACCCGATTAGCGGTACTCAATCTCAACATCCATTCCAATACAACTCTCACAGTTGTAAGTAATCGGCTCATTACTCGCAGAATCATTCCTGCATTACTATGGCCCACCGTTGACCTACTATAGTCATTCGTTTTCCATGAAATTTTAATAGCTAACCATACGGAGTCCATTCATATCATATCGAATCCTTCTAAGGAGGTAACATAATCACCATTCATGATTGGCTTTCGTCCTTGGTAAACCGACAACAAAATCCATGGCTATCTGTTCCCATTTCCATTCGGGAATCTCCAGGGGTCGTAAAAGTCCACCGGGTCTCTGGTGCTCTGCCTTTACTCTTTGGCAAGTCAAACATTTGCTTACCCATTCTGCTCGTACTCCACTATGTGCCTACACATTAAACAAGCTAAGTTACTATCATGATACTTATAAGGGTTCCCGTAAGGGTTTTAACTGTCAGTGCTACTTTAAGTAGTCCGACTATGAACTTGGAAAGAGTTCTTATTATCTTTGTGAGTTTATTATTATATTGTCGCATCATCTCTGAGGTTTATAACGCTTGGTTCTGATACCATTTCTGTAACACCCCCAGATCCGGGGTCGGGGATCCGGGTCGTCACGGTCTTTCTTTCCACAATATCACTTAACTTAATTAATAATAAATAACCTCTTGCTGTGACCCCACACTAACACACACCACAACCCATTATAGTCTCAGAGATGAAATTGAAATAAGTACAAGTTTTTGAATCCATAATTTAAAAGTTATTACAACCCAAAATGATTACTTGATAAGTTTACAGTTAATTTCCATTATCTGCCATAACTTATAATTATACAATATTTGGTTCCCAAAAGTAGAATGCCTGATCTACTAATAGATCTACCTCTGCAGCTATAGCAGCTACAACATCAACGGGGAGACGCAGGACGCTTCCCACGCGCTTGCGCTGGGTCTGCTTGAGTCTGGCCATCTTTCCTAATTGTTGTTGTGTGATGAAGAAATAAAGCAAGAGTGAGCATTACAGCTCGCAAGATAATATATAGCGTAAACAATAATGCAAGTATCTAAATGGATAACTTACTAGAATCCTTTATCAAGTGTAAGGTAGGTACTTACTGGATATAAGCTTAAAGGAAGATGAAGTTACCAATTACTTCTTTATACTTATACCATTTTATAAAGCTCCTTGAACTACCACTGTTCAAAGTATTATAGGTTTCAAAAGGTCATCCCATAGATGAGACCACAAGTTAAGACTTGAATAGATTAAATCTTTGAATTATTATTGAATGAAATGAAGTTAAGAGATACTTCATTAAGTCCCGATATATATATCCACATATATATCTCTTATACATTTCCTGGAGACCTCTGTCATGTAAAGTATGAATAGAGTTTGTAACATCCAATGAATTTTTGGAAAGGAAAAGAATTTTGGCATAAACTCGATATCTTGCTGATCAGGCAAAGATACCAATAAGTAACCTTTTCTACTGTAGATGGATGAATTCCTCGCCGGTCATCACCCTGGCCGTATTAGGACCTCGCGCTAGACCGTTACCCGGCCACTCACGCGTGGATGGACTGTCACCCAGCCTCTTACACCTTCATAGACCGTACCCCGGCCTGTCGCTTATGCCGACTCAATTCGATGGACTTACTTCCCGAACGTTGGGCAAGTAATCAAATTATTTTCTCAAAACAGCAACCTCGTTGCGAATATAAAATACACCACGGAGCCGGATCCCCAAGACTTTTGAGCGAATATTCAAGTCTCTTTCGAAAGGAAGATCTTAAATCTGAAAATGAGTTTTGGGATCCGCTCTAACTTTTAAAATCATTTTGAAGACTCGAAAACATTTTTAAGAATGTTTGGAGTAAAGCTGATTTAATGAAATAAATCAGTCCCGATATGTTGGAGAATATCTGAATATTATTATTTAAATAATATTCCCATAAGGATAATCTTTATAAAAATAATTGAAGTAGAAGTTTTAAAACTTATACTTGAAATGAATAATAAATAACCAAAGATATACTTATACGAAAGTACGATCTTTATTTGAATAATCGAAAATAAGTTTGATTATCGAAACATTATTCTTTAATAAAATAAAGAATATTAATTAGTAAATAAACGGAGTCATAAGTCCTCGAATGAATATTCAACTAATATTCATTAATTAAAATAAACGGAGTCATAAGTCCTCGAATGAATATTCAACTAATATTCATTAATTAAAATAAAGTTATCGAATAAAACTTATTCGATTAATAGTTTTGAAAACTATATCAATATATATATATATAAGTATATATATATAATATACTCGGGAACATCGACTCCCAGTTTTAGAAAATGTTCACCTTTGGGTCCCCTATACTAAGGATATACGCAACTACTGCTTATCTCTAGCATAGGTATTATGCAACTTATATGCAATTGAATCAACAATATATATCAAGATTACGAAACAGACATGCATATATACCATATCACATGCTCCAATATATCACAAGATTTGCTAATTAACCACCATGCATCTATCACAAGATAATGCATATACATATGTATACATCACAACAATAGTATAACGGGTAGAAAACTTGCCTGAGCGACTGGGGGTAATAAATGGCTTGGGACGAGTCTGGTAACCTATAAACAACATATAAGTTGGAATTAAACCAAAGTCGCTTATGAATCTATACTTTAACCAATTAGACTCTAACACTCGCTTTGCGCTCAACGATTCTCTTAAGTCGCTCGAGTACCCTCGGCTCCACCATTTTTAATAAATTAACCATTAAGGGTTTTAAGGCGATTCTTTCACGAGTGTCTTACCAACTGCCTAATACACTTTACATAAATGATTCATACTCCAATTAGTCCTTTAAGGTCTTTAACCTATATTTCAAAGTAAGGCGAGGGGTAATAGTTCGTTCGCGAAACGCCGTTACTTAAAACGGTCGTTTCTCCTAAACCGTACATCGGATTCAAAAGAACCACATATCAAAACGAAGCTCGTAACATGAACTATCTAATCATGGCAATGGTCAAAACCTAACAATGAGTCCTCGGGTCCTGATTGTTAAGAACAAAACAGTCTAAAGTAAATCGGACATTAAGACGGCTATGTTTACGCGATTACCAATTTTTATCCTACTCTAAATCAACCACCAATCAACCACAATTCAACCATACAACCAAACTCGATACTTACAATGCTAAAACAGCCCCAACAACTCAATATTTCCAAATTTATACTACTTCCCATCATGAACTAAAAGCTTTACTTAGTTCTTTAACTAATCAACAAGATTTACAACTCCAAACATATCACAAAACCAACACATCTCTAAATACTCAATAATCAATCTTCTCATGAACCATACTAAACACAAAAGCTCTAAATATACAAAAGTAGCGCTAGGGTTTGAGATTATACCTTCCTTGGTGAGTAGGAGTAACTAATTAGCTTGGAATCACCCTTGAAAGTCCTTACCCAAGCTTAATCTAAACAAAAACTCAAGAACAAAATTTTAAGTTCTTGAAAAACACTATTCACCCTCTTCTTCCATGAATTTTAGGAAGAGATTGTGAAGGAATTTGAAGCTCAAACTTATAGGATAGCTATATCTATGCATAAGGAGTATTAGATAATTACCTCACTAATTAACAAGGCTTGGATCTTGGATTTTGGATTTTTCTTTCTTGAAATATGAAAAGGGCCGAGAGCTTTCTTGAAGAAAAGTGAAGTCAACTTTCTGTTTTGGTGAAATGAATCGTCGGTTGGTTGTTTTTGGCTTTTGTTTTAATTATTTACCTTTTAACCATGGTGATTTTTGTGTGGTTCTTAATCAACCAACAAGACACTTCTCTTTGGTCATGCTTAGGTCATCATGTTATGTCATCCTCCCACACTTGTTCTCTTCTTGTTGGTGAGATGACATCACTCTCCACTAACCCTTTGATTAACTCCTAATTACTTGGCTAATGACCGCTTATCTGTTATACGGTTCGCTTAACTTTCGTTCTCGTTTATCGTTTGAGTGATCATACCTGGGATCTTATTACTTAGGTTCCCCTAAACCTTTCTCAATATTTTATATTCCTTTTATGATCCTCTCTAAAAATACGTGAATTTAAATCCTTTTTAACATGTTACCTTATACTCAATTCTTTCGGTGTCTGGTGGATTTTCGGGAAAAATCAAAGTGTTCGGATGTGGATTCTGACGATCTTTACATACACTTATATACCATATAGAGTACCAATAAGACCTCAGAATATCAATAAAAGAACTGCTACATTGTGTGGCATGAAAAGTTTTCTTATTCATCATAATCAGCAAAATCACTATTCATAAGTTTTACAAAAAGTCCAAAATTTTTGGGGTTATTACAGTGGGAATCTAAAAAGGCTTTAGAGGGTGAAGATGTTATTGCATGGGATAGGTTTAAAGAGTTGTTTTTAGAGAAACATTTTCCTCGCTACGTGAGAAATCAAATGCAGATAAAGTTTTTGGAACTGAAGCAGGGAAGTATGTCCGTGACAGAGTATGAAGCCAAATTTACTGAGTTGGCTAGGTTCGTTCCAGAACAAGTGGATACTGAAGAGAAACGAGTTCAAAGGTTTCAAGAGGGATTACAACCGTGGATCCGTGGACAAGTTGCAGTTTTTGAATTAACGACGTATACCGCCGTAGTCCAGAAAGCCTTGATCATCGAAGGGGAAAGTGAAAGATCTCAAAGGGATAGAAGACAGGGTAGTTTCCAAGACCGCTCCAGCAGGAAGCCGGGATTTCAAGCCCGAACAAATTTGAATTTCAAAAGGATAGGACAAGGTACCCAGAAAGCGGGTAATCGTTTCCAAGCCCCCAAACAGCAGGGAATTGTCAGAGTCCCAGTGTCGTACTGCAGAACTTGTGGACGCAAGCACACCGGCGTATGGATTAAAGCAGACGTGACATGTTTCAAATGCAAGCAGAAAGGGCACTATTCTAACGAATGTCCAACAGGAAAGACAGCAGAAATCACTTGCTACCAATGTGGAAAGAAATGGCATATCGCTAGGAATTGTAAAGGACCAGCAATGGGAGTCAGTATGCCGAAAGTGTTGGTATCACTACCTCCGCCACTTCCGCCTAATCAACCCAGAGCAAGAACTTTCAACATGATAATGAAAGAAGCAGTGCAGAGTCCGACTGTTATTGCAGGTACGCTTTTGGTGAATTCCATAGATTCAAAAGTATTATTTGATTTTGGAGCTACCCGTTCATTTATTTATGAGGAATTTCTTGATAAGTTACATTACGAAATCGAATGGTTGGGCGAGACGTTAATTATAAAATTAGCGAATGACGACCAAGTTCCAATAGATCGAGTGTGTCCTGCGTGCGATATAGAGATAGCTGGACATCATTTTTCTGTAGACTTAATTCGTTTTAAGCTGGGAGAGTTTGATGTCATTTTGGGAATGGACTGGTTAGCGTGTCATAATGCTCAGATCGATTGCGCGAATAAGAAAGTCAAATTGCGAACTGCGGAAAATGCAATGGTAATATCCAAGGGCGAAAAACAGCGGAAGAAATTTCTTACAGTGATGCAGACCAAACGATTGCTTCGACAGGGATGTGAGATGTACATAGCTTACGTGTTAGATACTTAGAAAGGAAGTCCCAAAATGGAAGACATTCCAGTTGTATGTGAATTTCCGGACGTCTTTCCAGACGAGCTTCCAAGGTTACCACCAGATCGAGATATTGAGTTCACGATTGATTTAGCACCAGGTATAGAACCGGTTTCGAAAGCTCCATATCGAATGGCTCTAGTCGAGATGAAGGAATTGTCAATGCAATTGCAAGATCTTTTGGACCGAGGCATCATACGACCCAGTGTATCCCCGTGGGGTGCACCGGTGTTGTTCGTGAAGAAGAAAGACGGCAGCATGCGATTATGCATCGACTATCGGAAATTGAATAAACTCACTATCAAGAACACGTATCCTTTACCGAGAATCGATGATTTGTTCGATCAACTAAAAGGAGCCGCATGGTTTTCGAAAATAGATTTGCGATCAGGATATCATCAATTGAAGATTAAAGCTGGAGATATTCCCAAGACTGCATTTCGTACGAGATATGGACATTACGAGTTTCTTGTGATGGCATTCGGTTTGACAAACGCGCCAGTAGCATTCATAGATCTAATGAACAGAGTATTCAAGAAATACTTGGACAAATTCCTGATCGTATTTATTTATGACATCTTGATTTACTCAAGGACAAAAGAAGAGCATACGGAACACTTGAGGATAGCTTTAGAAATTCTGAGGAAAGAACAACTGTATACGAAATTCTCGAAATGTGAATTCTGGTTAAAGGAAGTGCAATTTCTAAGGCATATTATCAGTAGAGAAGGCATCCAAGTCGATCCAGCAAAGATTGAAGCCATGTTGAATTGGGAAAGAACAAAGACACCGACAGAAGTTCGAAGTTTCTTGGGATTGGCAGGATATTATAGAAGATTTGTTAAAGATTTTGTGAAAATAGCAACACCGTTGACCAGTTAACTCAAAAAAGTGAAAAATTCATATAGGACGACAAATGTGAAGGAAGTTTTCAAGAACTGAAGAATCGATTAGTAACTGCACCGGTACTCATATTACCAGACGAACATGGGAATTTTGTCATCTACAACGACACTTCGTATCACGGATTAGGATGTGTACTGATGTACCACGGTAACGTCATTGCATATGCTTCGAGACAGCTTAAACCTCATGAGCAGAAATATCCTACGCATGACCTGAAATTAGCAGCGATCGTATTTGCGTTAAAACTTTGGAGACAATATCTCTACGGTGCAAAATGCAAAATCTACACGGATCATAAAAGTTTGAAGTATATCTTTACGCAAAAGGAACTGAACATGCGTCAACGTCGATGGCTGGAATTGATTAAAGATTACGATGTCACGATCAGTTATCATCCAGGGAAAGCAAATGTTGTTGCAGATGCGCTGAGCAGGAAAGAAAGATTGAATTGGTTAACTTCATGCGAAGAATTAGCTAAGGAATTCGATAAATTGGAAATCGAAATTCGTATTCCCAATGAATCTACAGAAGCTATCTACACTATGACTTTTCAACCAGAGTTGCTAGAGAAGATTCGCCGCTGTCAAGAAGAAGTGATGAGTCAAGATGACGACTTAACGGGAGAAGAAATCACAACTCAGAAGGATAATGAAGGAATTTTATGCTTTGCATCGAGAATCTGGATTCCTAACGTGGCAGAATTGAAAGAAGAAATATTGCGAGATGCGTACAGTTCGAAGTATTCCATTCATCCAGGAAGCACAAAAATGTATCACGATCTGAAGGAAAACTTTTGGTGGCCAAATATGAAGAAGGAAATAGCAGAATGGGTAAGTAAATGCTACACATGCCAGCGAGTTAAAGCGGAACATCAACGTCCAAGCGGATTATTACAATCGTTAGAAATTCCAGAATGGAAATGGGAACATTTAGCGATGGATTTTGTGGTAGGACTACCGAGGACTAAGGCAAATCATGATGCGATATGGGTAATCATTGATAGACTCACGAAGTCAGCACATTTTTTACCGATTAATGAAAGATTTTCGCTCGATAAACTAGTGCACTTGTACCTCAAAGAAATTGTGATACGACATGGAGTTCCAATATCTATCATGTCTGATCGAGATCCCCGTTTTAATTCGAGATTTTGGAGACAATTTCAGGAATGTCTTGGAACTAAATTAAACATGAGTACTGCGTATCATCCGCAAACCGATGGGCAGAGTGAAAGAACTATCCAAATGATTGAAGACATGCTACGAGTTTCTGCGATTGATTTCGAAGGCAATTGGGATGACCATTTACCTTTGGTGGAATTTTCTTATAATAACAGCTATCACGCAAGCATTGAAATGCCACCATATGAAGCATTATACGGAAGAAAATGCAGATCACCAGTACATTGGGATGAGGTTAGAGAACGCAAGATTTTGGGTCCAGAATTAATCCAACAGACTAAGGAAAAGATTGAACTTATTCGGAAATGACTTGATGCAGTACAAAACAGGCAACACAAATATGCCGACCAAGCAAGGAAGGATATGGACTACCAGGAAGGAGAAAACGTATTACTCAAAATATCGCCATGGAAAGGATTGACCAGATTTGGTAACAAGGGTAAATTGAAACCATGATACGTCGGATAATTCGAAATTTTGAAGAAAGTGGGAAAAGTTGCGTAAGAATTAGCTTTACCGCCTCATATGCAACATATCCATAATGTGTTTCACGTGTCGATGCTTAAGCGATATAATCCTGATTCTAGGCATATCATAGAATATGAACCGATAGATATCCAACCTGATTTGTCTTTTGTAGAACAACCGATTAGAATTTTAGATCGGCGAAAGAAAGTGTTGAGAAATAAGTCTGTATATTGAGTGCGAGTGTTGTGGAGAAATCCTATGGTTGAAGAATCAACCTGGGAACTTGAGAGTAAAATCTTAGAGAAATATCCTCATTTATTTTCATAGTGAGATTCTGAGGACAGAATCCTATTAAGGGTGAAGGATGTAACGACTGGGAAACTTACGTCTGTATTATATCATATTTATAATAAATGATGTATGTTAATGTGTCATTTATGTGCAATTATCTGTCAAACCCTAATTGTTACGTGTTACGTGTATTTCGTGTCATTTCAGTATTTTAAGATATTTTTCAGATATTTTATTTTTGCCTTAATCGCTTTTATTTCAAACGTTCTACGACCAAAACCATGATTTTAAAGCCAGTATTTCAAATAAAATAATGGGCCTTATTTTTCATCAAACGGCTTTTACAATCGCATTATTCGGAACATCTAGACATTTTATAAATTTTCTCGTTTTGCGAAAAATGACTTTTTCGGGCCCCATTGGGTGTTAAAAACCCCAAAAAATCACATTTTTATTTTTATAAAATTATAGGTGTTTTATTTATACCATTTATTTGTAATTTTTGCATTATTCACAATTTTTGGGAAATTTTGACATATATATTGTATATATAAAATATTTATAAATTAAATTTTAATACCCAAAAATTATAAAAATTAGGGCCAAATATTTTTATTAGATGTATAATTAGCCCCTTAATTTTATTTAGGAGTATTAATTTTTCAGCTATAAATACCCTAATTATTATTAATTTATTTAATTAAAAATCAGAAAATTCTGCAATTATTCCCAATTTCCAGAAATTAGGGTTTGGTGTTCTTGACTTCCACCAGCGATTTGATCGTGATTCTGATCTCCAAATCAAGAATGTAAGTAGTCGTTTGAAAGCTCTTGAGCTCTACTATCTGATTATACTATCAATTTCATATTTTATATCCTCGATTTTCAATTCATATTTTTAGGGTTTATAGCCGAATTGGGCATTTTTGATTCCTGAATTGTTTGATGATTTTGATGGTTCGTATAGCTTCCCCTGAGTCATAGGAATGATTTTCTGTATTTACTTGATTTTGTATAACCCCTGGAAGGTTATAAACGAACTCTTGGTTTTTAGTAATTTTTGGATTCATTTTTTGATTAATTATAGATGATGTTGATTGGGGGGTTTGATTATAGAAGTTCGTAGCTTCGATTTGATATAGGTATTGTAGATTATGGTTTCGATTTAATGGGGGATTGATTTTCTGATGAACTCGACGGAAAAAGCTTGGAAATCCGCCGGAGTTCATCGGGGAAGGACGGCGGGACGTCAGTAACGGGGCGGAGGGACGGCGGTTGCAGGCACGAATTGATCTGGGCAGAAAAGAGATCGAAACGGTGGTGTTTTCGCTGCAATCGGAGCTCGCCGTGGCTTCGCCGGAACCAGCCATCGACATCGGGTTCTGGGTTGTTCTTAGGACCCGTGGTCGACCCGGTTTCGACCCGGGAAACGACCCGGGTTTGATCCTTCAATCCCCAAATCCATTTCCTATTTCTTGTTTCTGAATTTTAATTAATTATTTATATTTTATAAAATCAAAATTAGTTTTTATTAATTCTTAAAAAATCAAATAAAAATCGGTTTTAAATTCTGAAAGATATTATTAATAATTTCTAAATTATTTTCTTAATTTCAAAATTCGAAAATTATTATTTATTAATTATTTAACTGTTTATTTAATAACTTATTTATTTATTATTTAATAATTAAGTAATTAATTAATAAATAGGATTAAAAATAATCGAATAATATGATTAAAGATTCGATAATTAGTTGAATAAAATGAGTAATTTGTATCTATACGGGTACTTGAACGATAAGTTCGATTATTATTATTCGAGCAATAGTTAATTATTCGTAGAGTATTGTAATAATTATTCATAATGAATAATTAAATACAGATAGTTGATTTAAATCGTATATATTGTAATAATAACCGTAATGTGTTAATAATTATACGAGAGGGGTGAGTAACTCGTATCAATGCGAGTAGTTGATGGGTGAATTGGATTCTGATTCGAATAATAACTTATTTATTCGATAGTTATCGTAACAACTGATTGTATCGATTATTTATTTGTAAATAATCGATCTAATCGAATAAGTAATAATAAATTGTAAATATTTATAATAAATTGTAATTAATCCTAATAATTAGGGATTAATTCTTTTAAATTATTAAATAATTATATATTAATTATTTATTATTTATTTATTATTTATTAATTACTTAAAAGTGATTAATTACTTCGATAATTAATCAAATAACTTTCAATAAATCATAACATATTCATTTTAACTCCAAAAATTATAGAAAAATTATTTTTGACTTTCATTTTTCTTAAATAATTATTAAAAAATTATTTTAGAATTTAAAAATTTGTAATAATTATTTATATTGAATAATAAATTGAATTATCAGTGTTTAATTGATATTAATTAGACCGTTAGTCCGATTTGAGCGAAACGAAAGCCCTTTGACTCAGAAAAATGAATTCTTTTCATCAAAAATAATATTAAGACCTAATTTCTTCTAGAAATTAGTTGACTTTATTATCTACTTGATTATCAGTCGAAGTGCGTGCCGAGACGAGTCCGAAAAATTCCGAAAAAAATGGGAAACAAGGCAGATGATGATCAGTTGAGCGATCAACGAGTCGATTTTGATTCTAAAAAAATTATTTTAACTATAAAAATGAGTATGTGCTTATGTGCTTATGTGTATTATGTGGTTAATCGAGTCTTACTTGCTTATATGTAATATACGAGTCAGTCATAAGCATATGGGTAGATAATAGGAATAAAATGAAGTCGATTCAAGATGCAATTGAAGTACAAAATGACTTAACCAGTCTATTTTGCTAACAGAAGCTAAGCCAGCAAGGCAGGTTGAGTAGGTGATAGACGAAGGTGATTTAATTGCAGTGAGTCGCGCATGAGGCAAGTTTCTCCCCTATTCTATTTTCAGAATAGTGATATTCTCTTCAGATTATTATCACGTTTGCTCTCTTTTTGATTCTCTTGTTCGTAATTCCTTTCGATTCTTGCTTATCTTTTTCATTTAACTTTATTGTTCATATGCCAATTGCTACTCACAATTATTGATATATTCTGGTGATTATAATATATCAAAGCATACCGATTGTTCCGGTTGCTATTCCAAGGACTAAATAATAATACTTTGGAGATTAAGGTTACTTAATCCTAAGGATCGGGACATAACCGATGTCTTGAAATGGGCCGTAGTTCTTGGGTGCCCGACGGGATCTATATAGTGAGATATAGATCTGCACTGTATCATTGCTGATTAGCAGGGTATAGATTTGAACTTGAGTCCAGTTTAGTTCATTGTATTCGCCAATAATAGCCTTCTTTCTATTCTCGCGGGGTTATATCTTTGCAGATATACCCGGGTTACAGATTCATTTAAAATGCTTTAACACTGTTTATATTTTATGGACTTGTTGAGCAATTGTTGGCTCACCTTTTTTGTTGTTATTCACCTTATTGTTTTCAGTTAAGAAGGAATATGAAACCTATCAGGACTCGAGTGGTAAAGAAGCGGGTCAAGCCTCGAGATCCTCTCATACCCAAGGTGTTGATCCCAATCCAGAAAGAAAGCTTTGAGTTACCTAAACAGGTGGTGTGTACATAGTTAGTGTGTGTGTTTGAATAAAAGATGAACTTAGTTTAAAATGGATTAAACAATGGTTTGTAATAAAGAGAGTTTGTGAGATTTTGAATTTGGTTTGTAATAAAAGTAGATAGTGGTTCTTGTTTTCATACTTCAACCTAAAAAGATCCTGGTTAGTGTTAAAGGGGTTTAGTTTTATTTTTTAATTATTGTTAATCAGATTGTACATGGTTGGTGATTAGCTAGTAACCCCCAGACTTATACCCCGGGTCTGGAGGGCGTTACACTAGAGATAAGCTGTAACACCCCCAAATCCGGGGTTAGCAATCTGGGTCGTCACATATCCATCCAATCCTTTGTCACATGTGTTAATCCCCATGATCCAACAAAACCACATCATAGACCCCAATCCTTCACACATACAAGTTATAATCTTAGAAACAATACATAACCAATAACATATGTTATTACACATCAAATACACTTTCCAGGATCTCACACTATTACTCATAACCTCTACATGAAGTTATGAATATTTCTAACTCGAACAACATCCTATCTGCATACTCTGGTCCACCTGAGCAAAGCTGCAATGAGTTTTTGGGCAATCTACGTATTCTCCACGCAATTGCCTTCTCTCCAGCATACTGGCTATCTGTTGTGATATAATATATAAAAGCAAGAGTGAGCACTATGGCTCAGCAAGGTATATATATATTTATATGTATACATATATATATATATAACAATAAATGTACTTCATATTTTTCAAAGATCTCTGAAAACATATATGCTTGTCAAGCTTGTAATATTCTCAAAATCAACTGTAACATTATATCCACTTTATACTTGTCTCCGTCTTTTTTTCAAACTTCAAGATTTTACTCTAACCAGAATTATAAACTTGATTTGATATTTACATCATGTATCTCATGATTTAAAACTCAGCCTTATCGGCCTTCTGTTGTAGATTGCACAACAATTTTCCAAAATGGAAGAAAGGGACTATACTGGAATAAACTACATACCGGTGATCAGCCGAATACGAAATTTTCTCTACTAGTAGAAGGAATACAAACCTAGCCGCCTTTGGACTTATCAAGACATTACACGATGGTTGCCCATTGCCGTGCATGTCCGAAAGTCAATGGTCACAGAGACCATATAATTGTATACTGCGCCACTCCGCGCTTGGTCACTACCCGATACCTCTCCGTGCCGGGCATGCCACATTCCAGTCCCAAAACAATTATATTATTTACACAAAATCCTTTATCGAAGGAATAGATCGTTCTGAGTTGACCTTTAAATAAGATGATTTATTCATCACTTTTAATTCAATTGATCCTTGGGAGTTGTCAGAGTTTTGAATTTAAAATCATTTTCAAACCCTTAACTGTAGTAAAGTTTTACATATATTGGGCACTTGTTTTTCATTGAGCGATGAAGCAAAACCCTTATGCTCCTAGACTAAGTTCCCTAAGGTTTTGATAAGTTTCAGATGATTGATCTCTTCCGAGAAATTTTGAATAATTTAGAAAGTATCCTTGGGAACTATGTCTATTTTTAAATGATTTTTAGAGGTACAGAATATTAAATATTTACGGTCTCATAATATTTTTAAGAAGGGTTCAATGAATTGATAAAACCTTAAGTACAAAATGTTTCTCAATAAGGTTCAATGAATTGATAAAAATCTTAATTAAATACTTAAGACAGGATTTGACATCTTATAATTATCCTTCGAATGGTTACATGCGTTTTAGACAGAGTTAATTGATTTAAAAACTTTTCAATATCTCTTTAAGTATTTTCCGGATATTTTAGTAACTCTTTAGGTATTACTTATAAATAAATAATCAAATAGGATATCTCTTGAGTGAATATTCGATTATCTCTTATAGTTATAAATCAAATCTCAATCGTTCACTTAATATGTATGTTACGTGAAAGTACTTTGTTTATTGAAATAGAAATCTTCCGCGTCCAGCTCGTTCCGGAATTAAATCGATTTAAAATATCTCCGACTCCCACTATCTTGTATTATAATAAAATTACGTTTCAACTTCTCATACTCGAATAAAACGAAGTTTATTTTCGTAAACAATCGCATAGTTTGAATGTATTGATATCACAGACTAGCATATATTTTCAAACTGTAAATCATGGCATCAATATCACAACAGTATATATAGCATGGATAATTTGTGATAGGGTTTCGTAAACTTGCCTGATGTCCAAGCTCTACCTTGATGTATCCCTCTCGGTAGTGGAACCTCTACCAAGACATAATATAACCTCGGTTAGTCGGGTTAACCAATGATCGACTTATTCTAAGTAGACTCACTCTACCCGATCTTCACTCTCTCGGGTTCATTTAACTTACGACATCTCACACCTCGTCACTATCCATTTAAAATCTCGTTCGACACACCTATGTATTCTTCTTACAATCCTTAACAACTCTCGTGTTTTGATCATCTCCAAATTATATTATTAACTTGGCCAACGGGCGGTCAAAGTAGTACTTCCATAGTTGACTTTTTATTGAATTACTATTACGCGACTTGCACACTAGCATTTTTAATAAATCGAAAAAATTAAGATCTATATGCAAAACCACCTCAAGGACTTCTTGAGTGTTTTTTGATAATTATCACAAAAGTTTCTATTTGAAAATATGAATTTAAATAGGTGAAAATATTTCCAAAGTTCGGTCGACTATGGAGTTCTACTATTCGCGCTAGTTTTACTAAAACGCTCATAACACACAAATCGTTAAATCAATCGACACGCCATCTTCGCGTGCACGATCTAGATAACTTCTAATTTTTAATCAAAGACAAACTCTGTCCTTTTTAGATAACAAATTTCCCAGGTTTAATCAAAACAGGGCAGTAGCTAGGCAGTGGCTACGCGTCATGTAGCATTACCGCGCGACTTCGGTTCCAACATTTTTATAAAATTGGAAAATTAATATTTTAATGAATTTATTTTGGGTTTTCCTCCTTACTGTAATATCCAGTTATCATGATTTTTCCATAGTCAAATTATAATTTTTAGGGTTCCAAAATTATCACACAACTCCACAATCCGTAACTGTGTTCTCACAGAAATGCTTTTCACTAAATCGGCCATAACTCCTAAACCGTAAATCGCCTCACGACGTTCTTTATATGCACCGAAACTATAAAACAATATCTAGATTTTAATGTCTAGTGGTTCACACTTTACATATTATTTCATGGCCTAATTCTCGGCACAAATCAGAACATGTGCAACAAGTCCACTACTTAACAACCACAACAAGATCTTGCCATTTCCACTACTTGTAACCAACATCAACACATATAATCTTCAAGATTCACTCATCTACTCATTCTTTACATCATATAGTGTAACATCCAAGAACCACATCTCATAATCTTTAAAACTTAACAAGATTTAAACATATAAACCTTAAGCATTCACAATCTCTTAAATCTTGAAACCATATAACAATAATCCTTAAAATCCAATCATAAAATCTTTAAGGGTGAAGAGTTATACCTTCTTGGATCCTTAGAACACCTAGGAGGAGTGTATTAACCTTGTAGAAGATTGATCTATCCCTAACAAGCCTTAGACTAACAAGAGAAATCAAGAAAATGAGTTAGTAAAATTCGGAGTTACTATTCAGCATCTCCTTCAAACATTTTTATAAAATTGAAAAAAAACTATTTGAGTCTGAAATTTGGTATGAAGCTTACCTATAATATGGAGTAGCTACGGTTAAAATTTCATGACATTTGAGTGGGTAGATCTTAAGTTATGAATTTTTATTTCTTGGGGGTTCTTGGAAATTCGGAAATGGAGAAGGATGGAGATAATGGCTTTCTTTTGCTTGGCTCTTGAAAGTGTGTTAGGTTATAAGTATACATATGTGGATATATGTATAAGAGCTGCACTTGAACAAGAAATAATAGAAGTATGGCTTGTGATTGTGTGTTGAATGAGAGAAATATGGAGGTATGGTGCATGTACTCCTTGTCTCCCCCTTTACTATTCACAACTTTATTCTCGTTTGATTGACTAACTACTAGTTACACTTCTACTACTTGTTGGGTGTAGGATTGTGCATGGCCAACTTGCATGGCTTTCAATTACTTCCTCATTTAATTATCGTTCATGCACTTGTCATTTTATTCCGATAGTTTTCTCGTAGAACGTTTCGTTTCGCAAGGATTTCGTTTATCGTCTATAATCCTTTAATCACTTCCATTCCTTTCTCTTGAACTTAATAATATCTTGATGAGATGTTTATTTAACGTAGTTTTCCCGGTTCTATACCATTCTTTACGGATTCTAAAACACGTAGTATGGGTGGAAATCTTCGAATTTCGACGGTTTTTGCATTCACTTATTTCGCTCGTTAAACCAAAATACGTTCTCGGATTCTCAAGATTCCACTATTCATTTATGGTGAACTCAAAATTTTTGCATAATCACATCCAATTATTATTCACTGAAGTTTTAAAATATTACAAAATTTAGGGTTCTTACATAAGCAGTAGTTGCGTATACCTTTAGTATAGGGGACCCGATGGTGAACATTTTTCTAAAACGGGAGTCGATGTTCCCGAGTATAATATATATATATATATATATAGTTTTCTATAACTATTAATCGAATAAGGCATATTCGATAGTTTTGAATAATAATCAAACTTATTTTCGATTATTCAAATAAAGATCGTACTTTCGTATAAGTATATCTTTTGTTATTTATTATTCGTTTCAAGTATGAGTTTTAAAACTTCTACTTCAATTATTTTTATAAATATTATCCTTATGGGAATATTATTTAAATAATAATATTCAGATATTTTCTAGCATATCGGGACTGAATTATTTTATTAAATCATCATTACTCTAAACATTCTTTAAAATGTTTTCGAGTCTTCAAAATGATTTTAAAAGTTAGAGCGGATCCCAAAACTTATTTTCAGATTTCGGATCTTCCTTTCGAAAGGGATTTAAATACTCGCTCAAAACCGAAGGGATCCGGCTCTGTGGTGTATTTTATATTCGCAATAAGGTTGCTGTTTTGAGAAAACAATTTGATTACTTGCCCAACGTTCAGGAAGTAAGTCCATCTAATTGAGTCGGCATAAGCGTCAGGCTGGGGTACGGTCTATCAAGGTGTAAGAGGCTGGGTGACAGTCCATCAATGCGTGAGTGGCCGGGTAACGGTCTAGCGCGAGGTCCTAATGCGGCCAGAGTGATGACCGGCGAGGAATTCATCCATCTACAAGTAGAAAAGGTTACTTAATGGGTATCTTTGCCTGATCAGCAAGATATCGGGTTTATACCAAAATTCCCTTCTTCCCAAATTCATTGGATATTATAACTCTGTTTATACTTTTTATAACAGAGGTTTTGAAGGAAAGTATGATATATATATAGGTGTATATATATATATATATTGGGACTTAATGAAGTATCTCGTAACTTCATTTCTTTTGAATGATATTTCAAAGATTGAATCTATCCAAGTCTTATCTTGTAGTCTCATCTACGTGATGAACTTTTGAAACTGATTATATCCTGAATGGTGGTAGTTCGAGTAGTATTCAGAAAAGATATAAGTATATTGGAGTATCTTGTAACTTCATCTTTTCAACTTATATCTAGTTAATGATTATCTTATGCACGACAAAGATTTTCGGAAAAAAAAATATTGAGACGAGGTTAGATATATGAGATCACCTTGAAACGATATTTTAGTCAGTTATAAACTGGAACTCTGTGTATATTATACATGTTAGAGGATTTTAAAGATTTTGAGAAGTATATATGTATATATATACTAAATATTTTGCGACTTCGTCACATTAAGATATCAAACTTGGTTCATTTCTTCTTGACCAAGACTTTCATGAGTACTATGAGAATGCTCATATATTGTTAATTATTATACATATTATTTCGGTGGGCTTGTTGCTCACCCTTACTTTCTTCTTTCATCACATAACAACAGATAGACAAGATGAACATGACCAAGCTCTCAATTCGCAAGAGGATAGGAAATGTTCCGCAGTTTCCTGTAGGCGTTGATGCCGCTGTAGCTGAGGTAGGAACTACTAATAGGCTAGGTTTCAACTGTTGATGTACCAGGCTTATGTATATTATGAATTGTACTAATGGCATAGGATATGTAAATTTATTCGGAAACCCTTTTAAGGTGTAATTGTTTATAATTATGGAATAAAATGACTTGTGTTATTTTTGGCATTCATCTCTGAGACTATAACTTGTGGTGTGTGTGTATATTGTGGGGTCACAGTGCATAATAGTTGGTTGTTTATTAAGATTAAGTGTTATTAAGGAAAATGGAACTCGTGACAACCCGGATCCCCAACCCCGGATTTGGGGGTGTTACAATGCCTTTGAAGAATTTTGAAGAAGCTTGGAGTTGAATAAATCTGTTTGGAGAAAAATACTCTAAGTCAAGATCTCTACAAGTCACAAATTTAATGTTATAGAGAATTCATTCGAGAACTCTAAAATGGCTTATCGAGAAGTCAGGAAAGCTACTAGAGAACTCAGAGATATCGACAAGCCAAATTGAAGGCATGAAGATTGGAGATATCGACAAGTCATTTCTTAACTAGAGAACTTAGAGTTATCGACAAGTCTACATTCAATAGAGAACTCTAAGTTATCGATAATTCAAGTTCCACTAGAGAACTCAAAGATATTGATAAGTCAAAATTCACTAGAGAACTCAGAGATATCGACAAGTTAAAATTCACTAGAGGACTCTGAGATATCGACAAGTTAAATTTGACTAGAGAACTCTGGGATGTCAACAAGTCAAGAAGCTACTAGAGAACTAAGAGTTATCGATAAGTCAAAGTGAAGATGTGAAGACTAGAGATCTCGACAAGCCAAAATTCTCTTATAGAGAACTGAAGATCTCTACAAGCCAAACTAAATATAGAGTACTAGAGATCTCGATAAGCCAATATACTTATCGAGATGTCAAGTGCTCTATAGACCTAAACTGGAGATCTCGAGGTACAATCTCAAAGTACAAAGTTGCAGATCAGTTCAATATCCAAGATAAACAATTAATAAACAATCCAACAGCTGGATTGACAAGTCTACAAAAAGTAGCTTAAAGAATGTGCAAGATCAATAGTGAAGATTAACTGACAAAGGAAGATTAAAGTGAACACGGGATGCTAAAGATATGCTAAGCCAGAAATGAAGATCTACTTTTCTATAAATAGAAATGATAATTGACAGTTTAGAAAAGCTAATAGCATGTCTTATTACTCACTGTGTAAACCAGCAGTTAATCGAGTTATAAAGTTAACACTAGTCCTTAGTCAGTTGTAACAATTGTTAGATATATTTGTGATGTCATGTCTAATCTGTTGTGTTTAGTTTCAGAACTTAATATCAGGACTTACTGGAAATCAGAACTTACTGAAGTCAGATCTTATATCAGAACTTAAGGCCGTCAGGATTTATATCAGGACTTAAGTGCGGGTACTTCAGATAAGGAATGGAGCTGATTTACAAGAGAGGATCTGGACTAAAACACTGGAAGATATGCTTTAGGAGTTGGACAACTATAGGACTACAAAAGAAAATATCTGATTGATATATTTTAGGAGACAGAATCATATTCCATATCTATTAAAAGATGTCTTGTAACTGTGTACTATATAAACACAGCTTAGAGTTTACACTATATATGTTATCATTCACGAGAACATTATTTATTGTAACCTAGCAGCTCTTAGTGATATTGTTCATCAATGAGAGAGTAGTTTAACCTACTTTGTAACAGAGCTTTTTATATTGAAGAAACTTGATTACTATTACATACTTGTGTTCAAAATCGATTTGATTATATAAACACTATATTCAACCCCCTTCTATAGTATTGTGTGACCTAACAAGTGGTATCAGAGTCTCTCTGTTGATATACAAACAGTGAGATCCAGTTTACAATCATGTCTGAAGAAACACAAACTCCACCTAAGCCCACCAAAACTCAAGATACTCAAAATAATCAAACCCACAGTCGATATGAGAGTATTAGGGTTCCCATACTGAGAGCATCCGAGTATCCTATATGGAAGGTAAAGATGGCTATGTTTCTGGAGGCCACAGATCTAGAATACCTTGATAGAATTAATGATGGACCCTATAAGCCTACCAAGCTCTCTGTTGCAGTTGCTGATCAACCAGCAAAGATGATACCAAAGGAGAAAGGTGATTACACACCTGAAGACATCTCATCTATTGCCAAGGATGCAAGGGTAAGGCATCTACTTCATAGTGCAATTGACAATGTCATGTAAAACAGGGTAATTGGATGCAAGACTGCAAAGAAAATATGGGATGCTTTGGAGGCAAGATGTGTAATATCCGGGATATATCGTGTAATTATCTTTGCTAATAAATAATTAATATATGTGTGTTCAGTATCTATTCTGTGAATTAATTGTTAAGTGTTAAATGTGCTTGGATGTTTAAAAATATTATTAATTGAGTATTTTAATTTTTATATGTCCAAAATAAAATATAGATAATTGTCATATCTTCCTAATTATTTTTATGTTGATTTATGGATTTATAAGGATCATAAGAAATTTATAAAATCTTTTGCCGAGTATTTAAAATCTATTTTATAAAAACAGGAACCAACCGACGTCATCCGTTGTTACGTTTGTGGAATCCGAAACTCTTCCGAGAACTCCTTCCTAACCCAATTGTAATATTCTGAGCATATTCCATGTTTCGACTTTTTCGATCCGGCGTACGGTTTGTCCTGCGCGGGTCCCGGCGCAACATTTTCGATACGATATTCATTTCGGTAAATCAATAAAACCCGTATTTTCGATAAACGGGAGCTTTTTATTAAACTATCCAAATTATCACCTCGTAGTACGTGTAACCAGGCGCTGAGACCAAAACCGCAGTACAAATTGTACTGATTTGGATAACTTTCCCGAAAAACGATACCGTTTGGATCAGTTGTTATAAATAAACGTACCGTTTTATATCCGGAATGATCCAACGGGATACTAATTTTCCCTAATTATAAATAGCCTTTTACCGTATTTTATTTCGTATCAAAATCATTTGCAGACAGATAATTATATAATTTTCCAGAGAAAAACCCTATATTCATATAATCTTCCAAGAATCAAACAGCAAAACGAAGGTGTTATTGATCTCTGTTTTCAAAGCTCGAGTACTCAATCCAAAGGTCTTAAGGTGTTCTATTAGATTCTGTGTTCCAAATCACTGCAGAAATCAAGGTTTATTTTCTGAAAATTTATTTATTTTCGAATTATTTTTATTAAAAATATGATTTTTTGTTCGGATGATTGTTTGTATGATTTGATGATTGCATGTTGTAGAGCTTGTTTTCCTGATAATTTTCATATGTCATACGTCTGATTTGGAGTTCAATAACATGTTCAAAATTGAGTTTGATTTTCGAATTTTGAAATTAGGGTTTATAACCCGTATGAATGTTTTCAATTGAAATTTGGGGCTTTTTGATTTAAGGGTTATTAGCTGTTGATTTATAGTGGATTATGTTCCTTATAAAATTTGCAATCGATTGGTATATAGCTCGTTAACAGAGGATGTCTGAATCGAAGGGAGTTGTGTTTTGAAAATTTCCGAAGTTCGCCGGAAACCGGTGATGTTCTTGGTCAATTTCCGGCCAAGTCGGGGGTTATTTGAATGATTTGATTGCATGATTAAGTTCCTGGTTGTCTGTAGATGTGGTCTGGAGCTTGTGGTGAGGTGAGGGTGCCGGAATCGTGTTCTTCGGCCACCCCTGTATTTTCCGGCGACGTGGGATGTAAAATTGCAGTTTGGTACCTTATCATTTGGGGAAGAAACAGTTAGGTCCCTGAGGTTTCCAGAACTTGCAAATTTTGGATTCCTGTTTTAAAAATATTCAAAAATCATATTTCCTATTTATTTTAATTATAAAAATTCGATTTTAATTTGTGAAAATTCCAAAAATTATTATTTTAATTCCAAAAATTATATTTAATTCAAAAATAAATCTGAATTAATTAGTTAATTAATTTTAGTTAATTTTTAATTGATTAATTGGTCAATTAATTCGAAAATTGATTGATTAATAGATTTAATTAATTATTAATTGATTTTAATTAATTATTTAATTAGATTTAATTATTTAAAAATAATTTAAAAATTCCGAAAAATAGTTTCGAGCTTTAAAATATTAATTTAAATTATTTTCAAGGCTTGATAATTATTATGAAATTGTTTTGAAGCCAGAATTGGCCAACCGAACCCTATTTATTACTTCAAAATTGATTCAATGATCTGTTTTAATTCCGAAAAATGTCTTAGAAATCATTTTAAATATCCAAAAGCCTATTTATGACCCGAGACTTCTTTATAAATGATATACCATTGAATATATGACGTGTTATGTGTTATATATGACTTGTTGGTTAATTGTCGGTCTGTATACTCGATATTTACTTGTTTATTTCGTAACTTTCAATCCATTAATCGGATTTGGGTGAAATGATGGGTAGATAGAAGTATGTGTCGAATAGAATCGTATGAGTTAAATATTGATAGATGCTTATGATATGTGAGCAGAAGAGGCAAGGCGTAGGAAAGGGAAATAGATAGTCAAGGAGTAAGACAGTGGCAATTGAGAGCAAGTGCAGTATAATAAGCTAGTACCAGGCAAGTGTTCTGAACTTTCTCGAGATATTGTATAGATGGATATTGTTGTTTTACATTGCAAGTGCTTTGAAGCACTGAACCCTAAATCTTGATTCCAGTTATTGATCTTGAGCCATAAACCTGATTATTTTTAGACCGTCAATTGTTGTATACCCAAATATGAACCTCAAATATACGATACTACTCCACAAATACATACAAACTAAATATTACACACTAAACCAAATTGCTTACACATTCAAACCATTGTATCTTATGCTTTGAAAGATCAAATCCTTGGAACCCTGAAATGTTGATTCCTTTGTTATCCAATTTTTTCATTACCTAACAGCCAAGCTTTGGAAATGCCATATTGATCTTTATACAGATTGAAAACATTTTCATTATTGAACGTCCAATGTTGTTAATGATCCTGTTTATTGTTTATTACTGCTTATTCTGTTATTATGGTAGAATTGGATTGTTTTTATAAAATTGTGGACCAGATTCATGGTCAGACCATATAATGGTCAAGTTAGGCCAATGTGTGCCTTGGATCCAGTAGTTAGAGCAGTGTTGTGTGCTTTGCTCGGGGTTAGTGCGTAACTGATCAGCATCCTAACCTTGTTTTTTTTAACATGAAAATATAATATCCAATTCTAAATCATAATCCATTGTTCACTTGATATCGTATCCATATTTCCCTGATGATCATTATTCTCAGTTTTGTCATTGTGACTTGCTGAGCTAGTTAGCTCATTTGTGCGATGTTGTTTATGTTCTTTCTAGTTAAAAAGGAATCGGTTGGTACCGAGGATCCCCATTCTAGCGCGAGAGCTAGGAGTTCAGGTTGATCGAGTTGAGCTAGTAGGCTTCTTTTGGAATAATTTAAGTTTGTGAAAAGTTTGTAATAATGTTTAATACTCAGTTCTGAGTTTGGAATAGTTGGGATTTAAACGTTTGTAATATAAGTAGGTGTGTTTGGCTTGTATGCATACTTTAACCTGTTGCGGTCCGTGGTAGTTGGTAAGTAAGGTAACTGCATATTATTATTATTATTATCATTGGTATAAGCAGGTCATTAATAAGGTGTGTGTGTGGACCCCAAACTTCTGACCCGGGTTTGGAGGGCGCCACAGGTTTGGTATCAGAGCTACAGGTTATAAGTCACTGACACAAGCCTAGGATTGACGGGAATGGGTAGAGGGTTAGGATTAGAAGTAAGGAATAGAAAGATAGAACGTCGAGAGGTTGAGTGCTATGGTATAACAAGTATTAGTGTAATTCGCGTCATGGTTCGAGATTCTTATATTGCGATATGATTTCAGATAGCAGCGATGGCCGACTCTTTTATCCCCATATCAACTGATCACTCAGAGCCTTCAGTTGGAGTACCATCCTCGGATCCACATCCTGTTGTTCCACCAGTGTTGGCTATACTACCTCCACCTGTGTTGCAGCCCGTACCATTGCAGGCTATTCCACCTCCAGGCATGAGGCCACCTATCAGAGGACCCCCACCTGCTGATTCAGGATTTACTAGTCACTCAGTTACAGGAGTACCTTTCCAGTTCTCTTCCTATCCTGTCCCATATCATCAGTTTGAGGCTTGCCTTATGGAGCAGCGATTCCTACAGGGTCAGATTCAGGAGTTACTACATATTATGCGTACCAGAGAGGTTGGGAGTGGTGAGAGGCGACTCAGAGAGAGGCTCCAGGCATTTTGTAGAGCAGCTGCAGTGAGAATTGATGAGGCTACACATGAGGACATCACCCCTGATTTTCTAGTGGAGTGGGCTAAGTGGGTTCTAGAGGAGCTTGAGGAGATTGGAGGTCCAGACTTGCCACGAGTTAGAAATCCAGAGATGCTGAGCAGTATTGTGATGGTTATGTAGTATGTACAGTAGTGTGTAGTGTGTATCAGTAGATTTTTGGGTTGTATTTATAGACTAGCTATGCTGACTAGTGAGTAGGTTGTTGTACCCTTTTGTTTTTACTTTCGAAGCGTCTTCACGCTTGTACTACCCAAAACTTTTGATCTATATATATCAGCACCTTTCCTTTCCAGTATTGTCATTAATTTTATTGCACCTGTTTTACTTTACCTTATTTATTGCACCAGTTATACCCCTGTGATACCATGTACCCTGTTTTCCATAACTGTTTATATTCTGTAAAGAAGCATGCAATTTATTAGTTATAACTGTTTTCAAAAAGAAATATTTCTGTTTTACAAAACTTTTCTTTTCTGCAAAGAATTTGGTTTAAAAGCCAAATAAATTGTTTGATTCTTTACAGAAAATGCCTCCCAGAAGAAATACCCACACCAACACCCAGAATGAAGAAACCAACAACAACAATAACAACCAAGATGATACAAACCAGAATGCAAACCCAGGACCCATAGACCCAGCAATAGCCCAGATTCTTCAAATCTTGGCCCAACAAACAGTTCACCTGGCACAACAACAACAAAGACAGACCAATCCCCAAGTAACTTTTAAAACTTTTCAGGCAGTAAACCCACCAGAATTCAAGGGTTCCTTAGAACCGATTGAAGCAAATATTTGGTTAAAGGAAATAGAGAAGGCATTTTCCTTAGTAAAAGTAAAGGACGAACATAAGGTTGAGTTTGCAAGTTACTATTTGAAAAATGAGGCCACCTATTGGTGGGAGATGGTGAAGACGTTGGAAGGTACTGATGTTATTACTTGGGAGAGATTTATGGAATTGTTTTTAGAAAAGTATTTTCCTCAGTTTGTCCAGGATCAGATGGAGTTGAAGTTTTTTGAACTAAAGCAAGGAAACATGTCGGTGACAGATTATGAGAGTAAGTTTGAGGAATTGTCAAGGTATGTGCCGTCGTATGTGGATACTGACAGGAAGAAGGCTAAAAGATTCCAGCAAGGTTTGAAACCATGGATCAGAGGGAAGGTAGCCATTTTTGAATTAGATACTTATGCAGGAGTTGTACAGAAGGCTATGATCGCAGAGACAGAGAGTGAGATGTCACAGAAGGAGAAAGAAAGCAAAAAAAGGAAATTTGAAGGGAATGAAGGTCAGTCACAACCAGGGAAGTTTCCAAATTTTAAGAAGGGCAAGTTTCAGCCAGGGAGGAATTTTAATTTCAGGAGACAAAATGCAAGTGACGGAAGCTAGGGCAACCGTCGAGTTAATGCGAATCAGCCAAATCAGTTGAGATTAACTTTTCCAGATTGTCAAGGATATGGGAAGAAGCATGGGGGAGTTTGTAATAAGTTGAATGTAGTTTGTTACAAGTGCAATCAGAAAGGGCACTATTCAAGGGAGTGCCGAAATCAGCCAGCAAGAGAGCCAGCAAATAAGGATCAGCTTATCCGGAATCCAGCAGTGAAGGTTCCAGCCATTGGATTTACGTGCTTTAAATGTGGGAAACTAGGACATATATCCAGGTAATGCATTGAGGATTATGGGATATACCCCAACATTGAATGAGACTCCAAGGTCTAGAGTTTTTGACATGTCTGTGAATGATTCTATCCAGGATACGGATGTCATGGAAGGTACGCTTAATGTGAATTCTTTATGTGCCAAAGTGTTAATAGACTCGGGAGCAACTCGATCGTTTGTTTCCCAAGATTTTGTTAGTAAGTTAAATTGTCCAGTTGAGTATTTAAATAAAATAATGACTGTGGAATTGGCAAATCAGGAACGAGTATCTGTTAATCAAGTTTGTGGGAGTTGTGAAATTAAGATTTCTGGTAGTAAATCTTGTGTAGATTTGATACCATTTAAGTTAGGAGAATTTGAATTTATCTTAGGAATGGATTGGTTATCTAAGCACGATGCCCAGATAGATTGTCGAAATAAGAAGGTAATGGTGAAAACGCCAGACGAAAGAATAGTAACGTTCAAGGGTCAGAAAAAGTAAAGAAGTTCTTAACGATGATTCAAGCCAAGAAGTTATTACGACAAGGATGCACGCATTTCGTGGCATATGTGATTGATAGGAGTCAGGAGCCAGCGAAACTTGAAGATATTCCAGTAGTGAATGAATTTCCAGACGTGTTTCCCGACGAGTTACCAAGACTTCCTCCAGATAGAGAAATTGAGTTTGCAATCGACTTAGCACCTGGAACAGAACCAGTATCCAAGGCCCCGTATAGGATGGCGCCTGTTGAGATGAAAGAGCTAGCGAAGCAATTGCAAGAGCTGTTAGAGAAAGGAGTAATCAGACCCAGTGTGTCCCCGTGGGGAGGCCCGGTATTATTTGTCAAAAAGAAAGATGGAAGCATGAGACTGTGCATCGACTATAGGGAGCTCAACAAGCTTACAATCAAGAACAAGTACCCGTTACCCAGAATTGATGATTTGTTTGATCAACTGAAGGGAGCCAAGTACTTCTCCAAGATTGATTTAAGATCGGGATATCATTAACTGAAGATTAAGCTAGAAGATATACCAAAGACAGCTTTCATAACAAGGTATGGACATTACGAATTTTTAGTAATGTCTTTTGGATTGACCAATGCCTCGGCAGCGTTTATGGATCTGATGAATAGAATTTTCAAGGAGTGTTTGGACAAGTTCGTTATTGTGTTCATAGACGATATTTTAATTTATTCAAAAACGGAAGAGGATCATGCGGAACATTTGAGAACAGCTTTGGAGATTTTAAGGAAAAATAAATTATATGTTAAATTCTCGAAGTGTGAGTTTTGGCTACAGGAAGTTCAGTTCTTAGGACATATAGTCAGTATGAAGGGATCAAAGTGGACCCAGCAAAGATCGAGGCAATTACAAATTGGGAAAGACCGAGAACACCCACCGAGGTAAGAAGTTTCTTGGGATTAGCCGGATATTATCATCGATTCGTTCAAAAAATTTCAAGGATTGCAACACCATTGACAAAGCTTATACGGAAGAATGAAAAGTTTATAAAGAACGACAAGTGCGAAGAAAGTTTTCAGAACTTGAAGCAACGATTAATCACATCACCTGTTTTGTCACTTCCAGACGATCAAGGGAATTTCGTAATTTATAGCGATGCTTCTCATAAAGGACTAGAATGCGTTCTTGTGCAGCACGATAAGGTGATTGCGTATGCGTCAAGGCAATTGAAACCACACGAACAGAAATATCCTACTCATGATTTGGAGCTAGCAGCCATAGTTTTCGCTTTGAAAATTTGGAGACATTATCTGTATGGAGAAAAGTGCGAGATTTTCACGGATCACAAAAGCTTAAAGTACATATTCACACAAAAGGAACTTAATATGAGGCAAAGGAGATGGTTAGAATTGATCAAGGATTACGACTGCTCGATTAATTATCATCCCGGTAAAGCGAACGTTGTAGCAGACGCATTAAGTCGGAAGGAAAAGTTAAATACGTTATCAGTACCTGAAGAGATATATAAGGAATTTCAGAAACTGGAATTGGAGATTAAAGTTTGCAGGCCTAATGAAGAAAAAGTGTATAGTATGACTTTTCAGCCGGAGTTGCTAGAGAAAATAAAGAAGTGTCAGGAAGATGTAATGGATCAAGATATAAATCATTTGGTAGGTGAGGAATTGTGCACGCAGAAGGATGATCAAGGTATTCTGAGGTTTTCTTCTAGAATTTGGATTCCACCGGTGACGGAGCTGAAGAATGAAATTTTACAGGAAGCACATATTTCAAGATATTCCATCCATCCAGGGAGTACCAAAATGTACAGAGATTTAAAGGAAAGTTATTGGTGGCCAGATATGAAGAGGGAAATTATGGAATGGGTTAGCAGATGTTATACATGTCAGAGAGTTAAAGTCGAACATCAAAGACCAAGTGGATTGCTACAGCCATTAGAGATTCCAGAGTGGAAATGGGAACATATTGCCATGGATTTCATAGTTGGATTACCAAGGACAAGGGCTAATCATGATGCCATTTGGGTTATAGTGGATAGACTTACCAAGTCAGCTCATTTTCTGCCTATAAATTAAAGATTTTCACTCGACAAGTTGGTCCATATGTACTTAAAGGAAATTGTAGTTCGTCATAGAGTTCCTGTGTCTATCGTATCTGATCGAGATCCAAGATTTAATTCAAGATTTTGGAAAAGTGTTCAAGAATGTTTAGGAACGAGATTGAATATGAGTACGGCTTATCACCCCCAGACGGACGACCAAAGTGAAAGAACAATCCAGACGATTGAGGACATGTTACGTGTTTGTGCTATTAATTTCAAAGGAAGTTGGGACGAGCATTTACCTCTGGTAGAATTTGCTTATAACAACAGTTATCATGCCAGTATTGGGATACCACCCTATGAAGTCCTTTATGGACGCAAATGCAGATCTCCAGTGCATTGGGACGAAGTAGGAGAACGCAAAATACTTGGACCTGAATTGGTGCAGCAGACAAAGGAAGTGGTTGAAATTATCCAGAAGAGATTAATAGCCGCACAGGACCGTCAAAGGAAATATGCAGACCAGTCCAGGAAAGACATGGAATTCGAAGAAGGAAACTTGGTATTACTGAAAGTATCACCGTGGAAGGGACTAACAAGGTTTGGAAAGAAAGGAAAGCTAAGCCCAAGGTATGTCGAACCTTTTGAGATTCTAAAGCGTGTTGTCAAAGTACGAATTGGCGTTACCTCCGCACATGGAGGACATTCACAATATTTTTCACGTATCAATGCTTAAGAAATATAATCCAGACTCCAGGCATGGAATAAAATATGAGCCAATAGAGCTTCAGGCAGATTTGTCATATGTAGAGAGTCCAATAGAGATTGTAGAAGAAAGAGAGAAGGTATTGAGGAATAAAGTGGTAAAGCTAGTAAGAGTGTTATGGAGAAACCCAAAGGTTAAAGAGTCAACCTGGGAGTTAGAAAGTGATATGAGAGAAAAGTACCCTCATTTATTTTCTTAAGAGATTCTGAGGACAGAATCCTTTTAAGGAGGGAAGGATGTAATATCCAGGATATATCGTGTAATTATCTTTGCTAAAAATAATTAATATATGTGTGTTCAGTATCTATTCTGTGAATTAATTGTTAAGTGTTAAATGTGCTTGGATGTTTAAAAATATTATTAATTGAGTATTTTAATTTTTATATGTCCAAAATAAAATATAAATAATTGTCATATCTTCCTAATTATTTTTATGTTGATTTATGGATTTATAAGGATCATAAGAAATTTATAAAATCTTTTTCCGAGTATTTAAAATCTATTTTATAAAAACGGGAACCAACCGACGTCATCCGTTGTTACGTTTGTGGAACCCGAAGCTTTTCCGAGAACTCCTTCCTAACCTAATGGTAATATTCCGAGCATATTCCATATTTCGACTTTTTCGATCCGGCGTACGGTTTGTCCTGCGCGGGTCCCGGCGCAACATTTTCGATACGATATTCATTTCGGTAAATCAATAAAACCCTTATTTTCGATAAACGGGAGCTTTTTATTAAACTATCCCAATTATCACCTCGTAGTACGTGTAACCAAGCGCTGAGACCAAGACCGTAGTACAAATTGTACTGATTTGGATAACTGTCCCGAAAACCGATACCGTTTGGATCAGTTTTTATAAATAAACGTACCGTTTTATATCCGGAATGATCCAACGGGATACTAATTTTCCGTAATTATAAATAGCCTTTTACCGTATTTTATTTCGTATCAAAATCATTTGCAGATAGATAATTATATAATTTTCCAGAAAAAAACCCTATATTCATATAATCTTCCAAGAATCAAACAACAAAACGAAGGTGTTATTGATCTCTGTTTTCAAAGCTCGAGTACTCAATCCAAAGGTCTTAAGGTGTTCTATCAGATTCTGTGTTCCAAATCACTGCAGAAATCAAGGTTTATTTTCTGAAAATTTATTTATTTTTGAATTATTTTTATTAAAAATATGAATTTTTGTTCAGATGATTGTTTGTATGATTTGATGATTGCATGTTGTAGAGCTTGTTTTCCTGATGATTTTCATATGTCATACGTCTGATTTGGAGTTCAATAACATGTTCAAAATTGAGTTTGATTTTCAAATTTTGAAATTAGGGTTTATAACCCGTATGAATGTTTTCAATTGAAATTTGGGGCTTTTTGATTTAGGGGTTATTAGATGTTGATTAATAGTTAATTATGTTCCTTATGAAATTTGCAATCGATTGGTATATAGCTCGTTAACAGAGGATGTCTGAATCGAAGGGAGTTGTGTTTTGAAAATTTTCGAAGTTCGCCGGAAATCGGCGATGTTCTTTGCCAATTTCCGGCCAAGTCTGGGGTTATTTGAATGATTTGATTGCATGAATAAGTTCCTGGTTGTCTGTAGATGTGATCTGGAGCTTGTGGTGATGTGAGGGTGCCGAAATTGTGTTCTCCGGCCACCCCTGTATTTTCCGGCGACGGGGGTTGTAAAATTGCACTTTGGTACCTTATCTTTTGTGGAAGAAACAGTTAGGTCCCTGAGGTTTCCAGAACTTGCAAATTTTGGATTCCTGTTTTAAAAATATTCAAAAATCATATTTCCTATTTACTTTAATTATAAAAATTCGATTTTAATTTCTGAAAATTCCAAAAATTATTATTTTAATTTCAAAAATTATATTTAATTCAAAAATAAATATGAATTAATTAGTTAATTAATTTCAGTTAATTTTTAATTAATTAATTGGTCAATTAATTCGAAAATTGATTGATTAATTGATTTAATTAATTATTAATTGATTTAATTAATAATTAATTGATTTTAATTAATTATATAATTAGATTTAATTATTTAAAAATGATTTAAAAATTCCGAAAAATAGTTTCGAGCTTTAAAATATTATTTTAAATTATTTTCAAGGCTCAATAATTATTATGAAATTAATTTGAAGCCAGAATTGGCCAACCGAACAATATTTATTACTCCAAAATTGATTTAATGATCTGTTTTAATTCCGAAAAATGTCTTAAAAATTATTTTAAATATCCGAAAGCCTATTTATGACCCGAGACTTCTTTATAAGTGACGTGTTATGTGTTATATGTGTCTTGTTGGTTAACTGTCGGTCTGTATATTCGATATTTACTTTTTTATTTCGTAACTTTCAATTCGTTAATCGGATTTGGGTGAAACGAAGGGTAGATAGAAGTATGTGTCGAATAAAATCGTATGAGTTAAATATTGATAGATGCTTATGATATGTGAGCAGAAAAGGCAAGGCGTAGGAAAGGGAAATAGATAGTCAAGGAGTAAGACAGTGGTAATTAAGAGCAAGTGCAGTATAATATGCTAGTACCAGGCAAGTGTTATGAACTTTCTCGATATATTGTATAGATGGATATTGTTGTTTTACATTGCAAGTGCTTTGAAGCACTGAACCCTAAACCTTGATTCCAGTTATTGATCTTGAGCCATAAACCTGATTCTTTTTAGACCATCGATTGTTGTATACCCAAATATGAACATCAAATATACGATACTACTCCACAAATACATACAAACTAAATATTACACACAAAACAAAATTGCTTACACATTCAAACCATTGTATCTTATGCTTTGAAAGATCAAATCCTTGGAACCCTGAAATGTTGATTCCTTTGTTATCCAATTCTTTCATTACCTAACAGCCAAGCTTTGGAAATGCCATATTGATCTTTATACAGATTGAAACCATTTTCATTATTGAACGTCCAATGTTGTTAATGATCCTGTTTATTGTTTATTACTGCTTATTCTGTTATTATGGTAGAATTGGATTGTTTTTATAAAATTGTGGACCAGATTCGTGGTCAGACCATATAATGGTCAAGTTAGGCCAATGTGTACCTTGGATCCAGTAGTTAGAGTAGTGTTGTGTGCTTTGCTCGGGGTTAGTGCGTGACTGATCAGCAGCCTAACCTTGTTTTTTTCTAACATGAAAATATAATATCCAATTCTAAATCATAATCCATTGTTCACTTGATATCGTATCCATATTTCCCTGATGATCATTATTCTCAGTTTTGTCATTGTGACTTGCTGAGCTAGTTAGCTCATTTGTGCGATGTTGTTTATGTTCTTTCTAGTTAAAAAGGAACCGGTTGGTACCGAGGATCCCCATTCCAGCGCGAGAGCTAGGGGTTCAGGTTGATCGAGTTGAGCTAGTAGGCTTCTTTTGGAATAATTTAAGTTTGTAAAAAGTTTGTAATAATGTTTAATACTCAGTTCTGAGTTTGGAATAGTTGGGATTTAAACGTTTGTAATATAAGTAGGTGTGTTTGGCTTGTGTGCATACTTTAACCTGTTGCGGTCCGTGGTAGTTGGTAAGTAGGGTCACTACATATTATTATTATTTTTATCATTGGTATAAGCAGGTTATTAATAAGGTGTGTGTGTGTGGACCCCAAACTTCTGACCCGGGTTTGGAGGGCGCCACAAGATGTCAGGGAACTGAAGTCATCAAAAAGAACATGAAGACTATACTCACACAAGAGTATGAGCACTTTAATTCAAAAGCTGATGAATCATTAACTGATTTATATGACAGGTTTGCCAAACTCCTGAATGATCTGTCACTGGTGGACAAGGAATATGATCTTGAAGATTCAAATCTAAAATTCCTTTTAGCTCTTCCTGAAAACTGGGATTTGAAGTCTACTACCATAAGAGACAACTATGACCGTGCTGAAACTACTCTTGATGAAATTTATGGTATGCTCAAGACTCATGAACTTGGGATGGATCAAAGGAGCAAAAGGCATGGAAGAAAGTCAAAGACAGTTGCTCTTAAAGCTGAGGAGGAATCTCTTAAAGTGGTTGTCTCAAAGAGGGGCAAAGAAAAGGCTCTCATTATACAGTCTGATTCAGAGTCATCATATTCTGTTGATGATTATTCAGAATCTGAAAATTTATCTGAAGTCGATGTTGATGCAGAGATGATGCAATTGTGTGCTCTTATGGTGAAGGGTATCACAAAGATAGCCTACAAGAAATTCAGAAAGGGTAAGAAGTTTTCTAGGAAAGGTGGAAGTTCTGAAAAGAAAGGGTTTAGAAAGTCTGAAGGCAAAGGAGGAAAGTCTGACAAAGGAGACAACTCAAATGTCAAATGCTACAATTGTGGTGAAAGAGGCCACATCTCTCCTGACTGCTAGAAAGGAAAAAGTGATAAAGGCTAGGCACTTATCACAAAGAAGAAAAAATGGATAGACACTTCAGATTCTGAAGAAGAGGTGAACTATGCTTTGATGGCAAATGCTGATAGCAGTTCTGAAACTGCTGAATTGAAGGTACCTCATTCAACTCTTGCTTTTCATACTGATGATATTTCTGAGCTAAAATTATATCTGAAAACCATGTTCATTAGTTTTAGAGATCAGACTTTAGAAAATGAAAGATTAAAATCTGAAAGTCTTGCTCTTAGAAACAAAAATGACTACTTAGAAAAAGAGTTAGTTATATTCCATCAAACTCGGAAAGAAAGAGATGAGGCTGTGTATGTTAAAGATGAACTGGTAAAATTGAATAAATCTCTTAAATCTGAACTGGAAAAGGAAAATGAGATAATCAAAACTTGGACTAACTCTGGAAGAACAACTCAAAAAATCTTAGAAAATGGAAATTGGAAAGAAGGTCTAGGTTACCTAGATGATAGAGAAGAAAAGGAAATTGTGTCATCTAAACCAAACTTTACCAAGAAAGCCGAAAAGCCAAAGGTAAATCCTGTTAAATTTGTTGCAAAAAATGATGCGTCAAAATCTGAAAAAGATGAATGATTCTAAAACAGAAGTCAAAGAAAAGTCAACTTCTGACAAATTAAAACAGGATAAACCAACTGAAGTAAACATTGGCTTAATGACAAAGAAGCAGCTTAAGCATAAGCTGAAAGAGATTAAAAATGTGAACAAGGTCAAGAAAGCTAGGAAAAATAGGAATGGAAAGGAAGGTGTGAATAAAAGCAATAATTATATGCCTGTTCCTAATGCTCCTAGAAAGAAATGCTATAATTGTGGAAACTCTAATCATCTTGCTTCTTTTTGCAGGAAAAATAAAGATATAAACCCTTTACCTCCTAGATCAGGAGTTAAGAGTCAGTCTGTTAGGTTTAAACCACAAAATCCTTGTTTTCATTGTGGTAGTTTATGGCATTCTATTTATACTTGTAAGGAATATCATAGTTTGTACTATAATTATTATCAGATAAAACCTTCTTTGAATAAAGTTAGTGTAATTCCTTCAAGTGTAAATTCTGATGCAAAGTCTGATATAAAGTCTGATAAAAAACATGTTAGCATAAACTCTGAAACTGAATCCACTAAAAATGATAACAAACTTTAAAAGGCCAAATGATCCAAGCAAGTTTGGGTCCTTAAAACTAACCAATAGTGGTCTTTGTGATTGCAGGGCAACTAGAAAAACATCCTAGTTCTGGACAGTAGATGTTCAGGACATATGACAGAAAATAAAGCCCTTTTATCAAAATTTGTGGAAAAAGCTGGCCCATGAGTTTCTTAGGGAGATGGCAACATGGGAAAGACTCTGGATATAACAATATCAATCTTGGGAATGTCATAATTGAATCAATAGCTCTTGTCTCAAGACTTAAACACAATCTGCTAAGTGTGAGTCAAATGTGTGACAGAGGTTGTAATAACCCCAATTTTTGGGAAATTTTTGAAACCCTTATGAATAGTGTTTTTGCTGAATGAGAAAACTTTTCATGCCACACTATGTAGGGGTTCTGATATGGATATTCTGAGATTTTATTAGTACTTTATATGGGATATAAGTGTATGTAAAGATCGTCAGAATCCAAATCCGAACACTTTGATTTTTCCCGGAAATACACTAGATACGGAAAGATTTGAGAAAAAGGTAACAGGATAAAAAGGATTTAAATTAAAGGATTATAGGAGAGGATCATAAAAGGAATATAATATATTGAGAAAGGTTAAGGGAACCTAAGTAATAAGATCCCGGGTATGATCCCTCAAACGATAAACGAAAACGAAAGTTAAGCGAACCGTATAACAGATCAGCGGTCATTAGGCAAACGATTAGGAAGTTAATCAAAGGGATTAATGGGAATGATGTCATCCAACCAATAGAAAGAAGACAAGGAAGGAAGGATGACATCATGAGGATGAGGTAAGCATGACATGGGAAGGAAGGAGGTGTGGTTGAATAAGGACCACACAAATTCAAGGGCAAGGTAGTAATTTGCTAAATCAAATACAAAAATCAATCAACCAAGCAAATCATTTCATTTTCATCAAACAAAACACAAAATCCTCCATTCTTCATGAAGCTCTCGGGTGGTTTTCTTAAATTTTGAAAGTCCAAGCTCCTCCACTTGTTATTTTCCAAGGTAATTATCCTAGCTTCTCCTAGTTAAGTTACATACTTCCTATAAGTTTAAGCTTCTAATTCCAAGCCAATCTTTTTCTATAAATCATCAAAGAAGATGGTGAATAGTGTTTTCAAGAACTAAAATTTGTGTTCTTGAAGTTTTGTTTAGATTAAGCTTGGATAAGGGCTTTAAAGGTGATTCCAAGCCATCCTCTTGATTCTCCACTCTCCAAGGAAGGTATAAACTACAAACCCTAGCTTTAGTTTTGAGTAATTAGGATTGAATGTGTTTGATATAGCATATGTGAAGCATGATGCTTGATTGGTTGAAGTTTGGTTGAGTTGTAGAGATTAGTTGGTTTTGTTGCATTGTTGGAGTTGTAAATCTTGGTAATTAGTTAAAGAACCTAAGTAAAGCTTTTAGTTCATGTGAGGAATAAGTATAAATGGTAAATGTTGTGGTTTTGATTAAAAGAACTTAAGTATGATTAAAGTTAAGTTTAGGCATAAGTATGAATGATTAAATTAAATTGGTTGGGGTTGTTATGATGTGATAAGGATGGATGTTTGTTGTATGATGGATTTGAGGTTGGATTTGGGGTTGATTTGGAATGGGTTTGAATGGTTTAAAATATTGAAAATCGCGTAAACATAGCCGTCGTAACGTCCGATTTTCTTTGGACTGTTTTTGTGCATAGCATTAGGACCCGAGAACCCCCTGCTAGATTGTGACCACTGCCATGTTTAGATAGCTCATGTTACGAGCTTCGTTTTGATATGTAGTTCGTTCGATTCCGATTTACGGTTTAGGAGAAACGACCGTTTCAAGTAACGGCGTTTCGCGAATGAAACTTTTTCCCTCGCCTTACTTTGGAATGTAGGTTAAAGACCAAAAAGGGTTAATTAATGTGTGAAACATTTATGGTAAGTGTGTTAGGCAGTTGGTAAGTCATTCGCGAAGGAATCACTTTAAAACTCGTAAAGGTTAAATTATTAAAAATGGTGGAGCCGAGGGTACCCGAGTGACTTAAGCAAATCGGTGAGCGCAAAACAAGCGTTAGAGTCTAAGTTAGTTAAAGTATAGATTTACAAGTGATTTTGGTTTAATTCCAACTTACTTGTTGTTTATAGGTTACCAGACTCGTCCCGAGCCTTTCTCACCCCCAAGTCGCTCAGGCAAGTTTTCTACCCGTTATACTGTTGTTGTGATGTAAATATATGTATATGCATTATCTTGTGATATTGCATGATTGTTATTAGCAAATTTTGCAATATATTGGAGTATGCTAATATGGTATATATGCATGCCTGTTTCATATTCTTGAAATACATATCTGTTGGTTCATTTAATAATACCTATGCTAGAGGATAGTTGTATCTTGTATATACCCTTAGTATAGGGACCCAAAGGTGAAAATATTTTCTAAAACCGGGAGTCGAGGATCCCGAGTAGATTTTATATATATGGATATGGATATTTATTTATATATATATTTATATATATATATGGTTATAGTTTTCCAAACTATTAATCGAATAAGGTTTATTCGATAACTTTAAACTCTATTTTATATTTGAATATTATTTCGAATATTATTCGAGGGCTTATGACTCTTTTATTTATTTATCTGAATATTATTTGAATATTCATTCGAGAACTTATGACTCCTTTATATTATTATGAATATTATTTAAATATTCATTTGAGGATCTATGACTCCGATTATGTACTGAATTATATTCTTTATTCTATTAAAGAATAAGGTGTTAATAATCAAACTTATTTTCGATTATTCAAATAAAGATAATACTTTCATATAAGTATATCTTTGGTTATTTAATGTTTATTTCAAGTATAAGTTTTAATACTTCTACTTCAATTATTTTTATAAAGATTATTCTTTATGGGAATATTATATTAAATAATAATATTCAGTCATTTTCTAAATATTCTGGGGACTGATTTACTTCATTAAATCAGCCTTACTCCAAACACTCTTTAAAGTGTTTTCGAGTCTTCAAAATGATTTTAAAAGTCAGAGCGGATCCCAAAACTCATTTTTATATTTAAGATCTTCCTTTTTAAGGGGATTTAAATACTCGCTCAAAACCTGGGGAATCCGGCTCTGTGGTGTATTTTATATTCGCAACGAGGTTGCAGATTTGGTAAATGAATTGATTACTTGCCCAACGTTCGGGAAGTAAGCCCATCTCATTGAGTCGGCATAAGCGACAGGCCGGGGTACGGTCTATTATTGTGTAAGTGGCTGGGTGGCAGTCCATCAACGCGTGAGGGGCCGGGGTACGGTCTAGCGCGAGGTCCTAATGCGGCCAGGGTGATGACCGGTGAGGAATTCATCCATCTACTAGTAGAAAAGGTTACTTATTGGTATCTTTGCCTGATCAGCAAGATATCGGGTTTATGCCAAAATTCTTTTCCTTTCCCAAAATTCATTGGATGTTTCAAACTCTGTTCATACTTTACATAACAGAGGTTCCAGGAAATGTTTAAAGGGGTATATATGTGTGGATATATATATATCGGGACTAAAGAAAGTATCTCATAACTTTTTCATTCAATAATATTTCAAAGATTGAATCTATTCAAGTCTTATCTTGTGGTCTCATCAGTGGGATGAACTTTTGAAATTGATTGTAACTTGAACGGTGGTAGTTCAAGTAGTATTTGGGAATGATATAAGTGTAGTGAAGTATTTGGTAACTTCATCTTTTAAACTTATATCTAATTAATAATTGTCTTATGTATGACAAAGATTTTCAGAAAAACGTTGAGACAAGGTTAGATATATGAGATCACCTTGCAACGATATTTTTTATATACAGTTATACACTGGGATTTTGTGTATATTATGCATGGAAGAGGACTTCCAATATTTTGAAAAGTATATATGTATATATATATACTGAATATTTTGCGACTTCATCGCATTAAGTTATCAACTTGGTTCATTTCTTTTGACCAAGACTTTCATGAGTATTATGAGTAGACTCATATATTGTTAATCATTATACATATTATTTTGGTGGGCTTGCTGCTCACCCTTGCTTTCTTCTTTCATCACACAACATCAGATAGATAAGATGAACAGGACCAAGCTCCCAATTCGCGAGCGGATAGGAAGCGTTCCGCAGCTTCCTATAGGCATTGAAGTCACTATAGCTGAGGTAGGGAACTACCAATAGACTAGGCTTCAACTTTTGATGTACCAGATTTATGTATACTTATGAATTGTAATAATGGCAAAGAAATGTAAATTTATTCAGAACCCTTTTAAGGTGTATTGACTTATAATTGTGGAATAAAACGACTTGTGATTATTTGTGGATGTTCATCTCTGAGACTATAACGTGTGGTGTGTGTTTATTGTGGGGTCACAGTACAGAGTAGTTGATTGTGTATTAAGATTGGGTGTTATTAAGGGAAATGGATCTCGTGACAACCCGGATCCCCGACCCCGGATCTGGGGGTGTTACAGAAATGGTATCAGAGCTAAGCGTTATAAACCTCAGAGATGATGGGACGTTAAGATAATAAGTTAACTAAGATAATAAGAACTCTTGCCAAGTTCATAGTCGGGCTACCTAACGTAGCACTGACAGTTAAAACCCTTATGGGAACCCTTATAAATATCGTGATAGAAGCGTAGTTCGTTATCGTAGATGGTAGCGGGACTCCGAACCCTGAGGTTGAGGAGCAACAGCGCGATGATGTTTATTACTAATTGGAGATCGGATTGTGGATCCGATAGAGTGTCCTAATGCAGGACCGGATGATGTTGATATTGAGAATGTAGCGGTTGAGGATGTTGTCCTAGAAGGGATAGTTGCTGAGGAGGATCCCATGGAGGATCCTGACAAGAATGAATAAAGGACCACTGATGAATTAATGACCATGGTTAGGTCGACTACCAGAGGTAGGATTGGTCGATCACTACCGGAGGTTCGTTCAAGTTTGTAAAGATAGTAGCCCCCTTTAACGTGGCTTACTCGTAAGACTGAGAAGTTCGAATGGACAGAGAAATGCGAGAACAGCTTTCAAGAACTGAAGCAAAGGTTGGTGACGGCCCCTATGCTGGCGTTGCCGGATGGAAAAGGAGATTTTGTGAAGTGTAGTGACGCTTCGCACAAGGGCTTAGGGTGCGTGCTTATGCAGCACGGTAAGGTAATCGCGTACATGTCAAGACAATTAAGGTAATATGAAATTCGATATCCCCACCCATGAGCTTGGGCTCGTGGCAATAGTTTTGCCCTAAATATTGGAGGCACTACTTGTATGGAGAGAAGTGCGAGATTTACCTAAGCCATAAGTGCTCTAGTACATTTTCCCGTAGAGAGAGCTCAACATACGCCAGAGGAGGCGGTTAGAGCTAATCAAGAATTATGATTGAGAGATTCATTATCATTCGGGGAAAGCCGATGTGGTGGCTGATGCCCTTAGTAGAAAGGAGAGACTCAAGATGATAATGTCCTTGGGAGAGTTATAAGAGATTTTGAGAAAATGGAAATAGAAGTGAAGGTAACCGGAGCCGGTACCGAAAAGGTGTTTGAGATTGCAATACAGATCGAATTATCGGAAAAGAACATATTGTGCCAGAAAAAGTGATGAATGAAGGCAGAGAGCCAACAAATAGATATGAGATTAATACCGAGAAAGATGATAAGGGAATAATGAGGTATTCCTATAGAATTTGGGTTCCAAATGTTCAAGAGCTTAAAGATGAGATCTTAGATGAAAGTCATAGTTCAAGGAATAAGATTAAGGGTAAACCCTGAATGTGATAGTCAGGGAGGACGCCATCAAGATAGAAGGAACCCATAACATAATGAAGTGGAAAATGAGGATTTTAACGTATAAGATAACCCCAAGTATGGGAGAAGGATGAAACATTTCATACTAAGGAAACAGAAAGTCGAGTAAGGAAAGGAGACCCGAGACGGTACTCCTATACGGCAATTCATGGACCTGTCTAAAAAGAACTTAGACTATTATCCCCAACCACCACCCTGAGGAGACAGTGCGGTGAGAAATTCTTTCAGGACCTTTAAGTCGCTAAGCTCTCTGAGTTCTAAGGAACAAGCTGACCCAGCCGAGGCAAGAGCCTGGCTAAAGGAAATATAGGAATCATTTGAGATTCAAAATGATTGATGAACCATCAAAGACTGTTTTCGTCACTTACCCTCCTAAGAGAGAAACCACCCGCCGGTGAAAGATCAAGAAAGGCACGGAGCCAGAGGTTAGAATAAACTGATTAAAGTTCAATCAATTGTTTTCGAGAAAGTAATTCCCAAGGTTATGGAGATAGTGTAAAAGCTTTAGAGCCAGAACAAAGGCAGACGAGTATGATGAATTGTGAATCTAAGTTGTAAAAAGTTGTCAAGATTCGTTCTGAGGACACGAATCCAGAATGACGGGATGTTTGAAATCAATGCTTATGTTGTGTTGGTTCATGAAATAATGATAAGAGAAAGGAATATAACGGCAATAGAGTTTGAGGAATGATAAGGGAGTTGGGTATGAGGAAACCCTAAAGACTCATAGCAATAGAAATAGAAAAGTATGTAATCGTCAGGATGATGATGATTCACCATGAGTTAAAATTGATGGTTGAGGGCATAAGAGATACATATATTTTGTCCCCTGTAAGTTGGGAAGATTCGAGGAAACCTTGAGATAATTCGAAGGATAAATAATGAGACGCGGATAGACTAAGGAGACAAGGAAGTAAGAAATTAGGAAAATTGGATGAAGGAAGTGACCTTCAAGAATGTGAAGTGTAAGATCGGTGGCTTGATACCCAGATAGGGAGACGCCAGGTATGAGAGATATCCCAACATTTAGGTGACTGTTGAGATAAACAACAAAAGTAAATAAGGAATTATTAAGAAGAAGTTCACGTTGAACACGACCAATATCTTCCAGAACATCCTTGTTATCGTTACCAAATTAGGCAAGATAAGCGGATAACCGTTGTTATCTTTTGGAGGCCATATTTATTGACCCCATTTTGAATACAGACGTTATTGTGAAAATAGACATGTACTATCAAGGTGGGAATGATTGAATAAGATACCCTTATCAGGGATATATGACTTGAGTTATCCATGGAAGGATGCATGTACCTTTTTAAAGGTGGAATTAAGGATAGAACATCGGTAACTTAAAATGAATCTTAGGGGAATGCATAAAGGTGGACATTTCACCCTTAATAGGGATAGTATGAAATCTGACAGTATGAATTGGAAAGGATTAAGGTAATAACAACCTTTAAGAATCAGTGGAGAAATTTTTCAGAAGTATATAGACAATGGTTCTAGTATTAGTAAATGGTATTTTGATATGCCCTGTATCTAGGGAATACAGGAGGAACGATTGAAGGATAACCTTAGAGGTTTTACAAGGAGAAAGGTAATATTCAAAATTCTCAAGAATAGAAATGTTGATAAAGGAAATATGACGTAATTATAATGATGCCAAGTAGGGCACGTGTTAAACCACGAGAAAGTATGGATCGAACCAGTAAAGGTCGAAATTATTCAGGGCAATTAAGACTTAAGATAAAAGATGTTCTAAGTATGATTGAGAGTCAGTCGTGACAGTGATTAACCTCTAAAGACTGAGGCAATAACTTATGGAAAAATGGTGATATTTTTTTTTTACTCATCAGATTTTAAGGAATACATCTTCACAAAAGCAGTGATTGAAATAAGGTAGAAAATTTATTTGGAGGTGGTTAAAATGACATTGACTGTAAGGAAATTTTAATATCAGGAAAGGCCAAAGAGGTGGCCGACACTTTAAAGGTAAGAGGATAATTATAGGCGCTTGTGCCAGAGGAATACAGTGATGATGGTTAAAACTGTGAAGGTTGTATTATGGTTTGGAAGATTGACATTCCTTCTGATGACTGTGCAATACCCAACCGTAATAGTAGTTGGTAAAATTTAATTCGTGTAATCGCCATGAACGGGCTATCTATCTTAGGAGGTCCTATCTTGGGATAAGCCAGGACCATGTTTCCAAAAGGACTAAACGAACCTTTGAGTTAAGTCTTCTATCGAAGGCATATGATTAAGAATGGTATTAACCTGCTATCGTTGCTTTGAGCGAAACTCTTCTGCAATTTTATCTGCTTCATGTCATGTATGTATGTCAGAATCAGGAGTGTTCTTCATGAATCGTGAATGGTGATTATGTTACCTCCTTAGAAAGATTTGATACGACATGTATGGACTCCATATGGTTAGCTATTAAGATTTTATGGAATGTGAATGACGACAGTAGGTCAGTGGTGGACCATAGTAAGGCAGCAATGATTCTGCGAGTAGTGAGCTGATTACAACCGTGAGAGTTGTATTGGAACGGGTGTTGAGATTGAGTACCACTAATCGGGTCGTGGTAGTGTATAAGTTATCATTGATAGACTAATTAAGTAGAGTGTCTACCTAGTGAATTATTATTCTTTCTTATCAATAGGGAGTCGTATTATTATACGAGGAAGGTTGCGGTGCAAGCATAGAATTCTAGTAACGATGATGTCTAGAATGAGATCCCAGATTCGATTTTCGATGTCGAGGGAGTTTCAAAGGTGATTGTGTATGAGCTCGAGGAAGAGCATGGGTCCATAGAATGATGAACGGGATAGAAATATTTAGACATGGGAAATACGATGTTATAATACTTGATGCTGATATAAATACGTTTATGTTTTGTTCTCCTATGACAAACCTCTATAATTCAGAGGTAGGTTCCAAGCCAGATATTTTGTGGCAGTATATTTTTTTTATATATATACAATTCTCTTCAATTCGTTCTTTTCTCTTCTTTCATTTCATATAAACTGAGAAGAACAACCCTTCCAGGAAGGGGAGGTATTGCCGAATGACTATCTATCTTTGTGATAGAAGCCTAGTAGGATACCACATGTTGTTTAATTGCTTGTCAAGTACTAAAGGCTGGCCACCTTCTGTACTAACTATGCGATATAACAAGTGTTCATGATCATAGTGATCTCTCAACAAATTCCTTTACTTCTATTTGATTGATCAAATTTTGGAAAATAGAAACAACTGAAAAAGGAGTAATAAAGTGGTGGTAGTATGCGGAATGGGAACACATTCGTGATACTAAGGTTGACGTGGTTATTAAAAGGGTTATAGAACGCTAGCGAGCAAAAGTATGACCAGTATAATATTAGGAACGGAAGGTGATAGCGATTACGAACTGGAAAAGAATGGGTATTGAGAAGCAAGAGCTCTAATGATTGGAAGCTATGATGAGAGTCTGTGCAATAGACTTGAAAGAATTTGGAATGATCACTTAATTCGGATTGAGTTATCTTACGACAATAGATCATATGTCATTATCGAGATGTCGCCTTATGAGATCCTTGAGGGAAGACAATGTCGATCTCCCTTATGTTAGGATGAAGTTATAGAGCGCAAGATGCTCGGACCCGCAGTAGCCCAAAGGGCCATGGATATAATAGATCTAATCAGAGGACGGCTGGTAGTAACCCAAAATGGACATAAGAGGTATGCTGATTTGACTCGAAAGGACAAAGAGTATGAAATAGGGGACCTAGAAATGTTATAGGTATCCCTTGGAAAGGATTGATGAGGTTCGGAAAGAAAGGAAAGCTAAGTCCACAAATTGTTGGACCCTTGGATATATTAAGACATTTTGGGAAGTTAGCTTACGAGCTAGCCCTACCCCCTAATTTGCAACAAGTTCATAACGTGTTCCATGTGTCAATGCTAAGGAGGTATCATCGGGATGCCAGGCACATAGTGGAGTACGAGCAGGTGGATATGCAGCCAGATCTAACTTACGTGGAGAAGCCAGTAAGGATTATGGATAAGAAGGAGCAGGTGCTTCGGAACAAAGTGATCAAGCTAGTCAGAGTACTATGGCAGAATCATAATGTGGAAGAATCAACTTGGGAACTAGAGAGCACAATGCTAGAAAAGTACCCCCATTTATTTTCTGTTTGATTCCGGGACGGAATCCTTTTAAGGAGGGGAGACTGTAATAACCCCAATTTTTGGGAAATTTTTGAAACCCTTATGAATAGTGTTTTTGCTGAATGAGAAAACTTTTCATGCCACACTATGTAGGGGTTCTGATATGGATATTCTGAGATTTTATTAGTACTTTATATGGGATATAAGTGTATGTAAAGATCGTCAGAATCCAAATCCGAACACTTTGATTTTTCCCGGAAATACACTAGATACGGAAAGATTTGAGAAAAAGGTAACAGGATAAAAAGGATTTAAATTAAAGGATTATAGGAGAGGATCATAAAAGGAATATAATATATTGAGAAAGGTTAAGGGAACCTAAGTAATAAGATCCCGGGTATGATCCCTCAAACGATAAACGAAAACGAAAGTTAAGCGAACCGTATAACAGATCAGCGGTCATTAGGCAAACGATTAGGAAGTTAATCAAAGGGATTAATGGGAATGATGTCATCCAACCAATAGAAAGAAGACAAGGAAGGAAGGATGACATCATGAGGATGAGGTAAGCATGACATGGGAAGGAAGGAGGTGTGGTTGAATAAGGACCACACAAATTCAAGGGCAAGGTAGTAATTTGCTAAATCAAATACAAAAATCAATCAACCAAGCAAATCATTTCATTTTCATCAAACAAAACACAAAATCCTCCATTCTTCATGAAGCTCTCGGGTGGTTTTCTTAAATTTTGAAAGTCCAAGCTCCTCCACTTGTTATTTTCCAAGGTAATTATCCTAGCTTCTCCTAGTTAAGTTACATACTTCCTATAAGTTTAAGCTTCTAATTCCAAGCCAATCTTTTTCTATAAATCATCAAAGAAGATGGTGAATAGTGTTTTCAAGAACTAAAATTTGTGTTCTTGAAGTTTTGTTTAGATTAAGCTTGGATAAGGGCTTTAAAGGTGATTCCAAGCCATCCTCTTGATTCTCCACTCTCCAAGGAAGGTATAAACTACAAACCCTAGCTTTAGGTTTGAGTAATTAGGATTGAATGTGTTTGATATAGCATATGTGAAGCATGATGCTTGATTGGTTGAAGTTTGGTTGAGTTGTAGAGATTAGTTGGTTTTGTTGCATTGTTGGAGTTGTAAATCTTGGTAATTAGTTAAAGAACCTAAGTAAAGCTTTTAGTTCATGTGAGGAATAAGTATAAATGGTAAATGTTGTGGTTTTGATTAAAAGAACTTAAGTATGATTAAAGTTAAGTTTAGGCATAAGTATGAATGATTAAATTAAATTGGTTGGGGTTGTTATGATGTGATAAGGATGGATGTTTGTTGTATGATGGATTTGAGGTTGGATTTGGGGTTGATTTGGAATGGGTTTGAATGGTTTAAAATATTGGAAATCGCGTAAACATAGCCGTCGTAACGTCCGATTTTCTTTGGACTGTTTTTGTGCATAGCATTAGGACCCGAGAACCCCCTGCTAGATTGTGACCACTGCCATGTTTAGATAGCTCATGTTACGAGCTTCGTTTTGATATGTAGTTCGTTCGATTCCGATTTACGGTTTAGGAGAAACGACCGTTTCAAGTAACGGCGTTTCGCGAACGAAACTTTTTCCCTCGCCTTACTTTGGAATGTAGGTTAAAGACCAAAAAGGGTTAATTAATGTGTGAAACATTTATGGTAAGTGTGTTAGGCAGTTGGTAAGTCATTCGCGAAGGAATCACTTTAAAACTCGTAAAGGTTAAATTATTAAAAATGGTGGAGCCGAGGGTACCCGAGTGACTTAAGCAAATCGGTGAGCGCAAAACAAGCGTTAGAGTCTAAGTTAGTTAAAGTATAGATTTACAAGTGATTTTGGTTTAATTCCAACTTACTTGTTGTTTATAGGTTACCAGACTCGTCCCGAGCCTTTCTCACCCCCAAGTCGCTCAGGCAAGTTTTCTACCCGTTATACTGTTGTTGTGATGTAAATATATGTATATGCATTATCTTGTGATATTGCATGATTGTTATTAGCAAATTTTGCAATATATTGGAGTATGCTAATATGGTATATATGCATGCCTGTTTCATATTCTTGAAATACATATCTGTTGGTTCATTTAATAATACCTATGCTAGAGGATAGTTGTATCTTGTATATACCCTTAGTATAGGGACCCAAAGGTGAAAATATTTTCTAAAACCGGGAGTCGAGGATCCCGAGTAGATTTTATATATATGGATATGGATATTTATTTATATATATATTTATATATATATATGGTTATAGTTTTCCAAACTATTAATCGAATAAGGTTTATTCGATAACTTTAAACTCTATTTTATATTTGAATATTATTTCGAATATTATTCGAGGGCTTATGACTCTTTTATTTATTTATCTGAATATTATTTGAATATTCATTCGAGGACTTATGACTCCTTTATATTATTATGAATATTATTTAAATATTCATTTGAGGATCTATGACTCTGATTATGTACTGAATTATATTCTTTATTCTATTAAAGAATAAGGTGTTAATAATCAAACTTATTTTTGATTATTCAAATAAAGATAATACTTTCATATAAGTATATCTTTGGTTATTTAATGTTTATTTCAAGTATAAGTTTTAATACTTCTACTTCAATTATTTTTATAAAGATTATTCTTTATGGGAATATTATATTAAATAATAATATTCAGTCATTTTCTAAATATTCTGGGGACTGATTTACTTCATTAAATCAGCCTTACTCCAAACACTCTTTAAAGTGTTTTCGAGTCTTCAAAATGATTTTAAAAGTCAGAGCGGATCCCAAAACTCATTTTTATATTTAAGATCTTCCTTTTTAAGGGGATTTAAATACTCGCTCAAAACCTGGGGAATCCGGCTCTGTGGTGTATTTTATATTCGCAACGAGGTTGCAGATTTGGTAAATGAATTGATTACTTGCCCAACGTTCGGGAAGTAAGCCCATCTCATTGAGTCGGCATAAGCGACAGGCCGGGGTACGGTCTATTATTGTGTAAGTGGCTGGGTGGCAGTCCATCAACGCGTGAGGGGCCGGGGTACGGTCTAGCGCGAGGTCCTAATGCGGCCAGGGTGATGACCGGTGAGGAATTCATCCATCTACTAGTAGAAAAGGTTACTTATTGGTATCTTTGCCTGATCAGCAAGATATCGGGTTTATGCCAAAATTCTTTTCCTTTCCCAAAATTCATTGGATGTTTCAAACTCTGTTCATACTTTACATAACAGAGGTTCCAGGAAATGTTTAAAGGGGTATATATGTGTGGATATATATATATCGGGACTAAAGAAAGTATCTCATAACTTTTTCATTCAATAATATTTCAAAGATTGAATCTATTCAAGTCTTATCTTGTGGTCTCATCAGTGGGATGAACTTTTGAAATTGATTGTAACTTGAACGGTGGTAGTTCAAGTAGTATTTGGGAATGATATAAGTGTAGTGAAGTATTTGGTAACTTCATCTTTTAAACTTATATCTAATTAATAATTGTCTTATGTATGACAAAGATTTTCAGAAAAACGTTGAGACAAGGTTAGATATATGAGATCACCTTGCAACGATATTTTTTATATACAGTTATACACTGGGATTTTGTGTATATTATGCATGGAAGAGGACTTCCAATATTTTGAAAAGTATATATGTATATATATATACTGAATATTTTGCGACTTCATCGCATTAAGTTATCAACTTGGTTCATTTCTTTTGACCAAGACTTTCATGAGTATTATGAGTAGACTCATATATTGTTAATCATTATACATATTATTTTGGTGGGCTTGCTGCTCACCCTTGCTTTCTTCTTTCATCACACAACATCAGATAGATAAGATGAACAGGACCAAGCTCCCAATTCGCGAGCGGATAGGAAGCGTTCCGCAGCTTCCTATAGGCATTGAAGTCACTATAGCTGAGGTAGGGAACTACCAATAGACTAGGCTTCAACTTTTGATGTACCAGATTTATGTATACTTATGAATTGTAATAATGGCAAAGAAATGTAAATTTATTCAGAACCCTTTTAAGGTGTATTGACTTATAATTGTGGAATAAAACGACTTGTGATTATTTGTGGATGTTCATCTCTGAGACTATAACGTGTGGTGTGTGTTTATTGTGGGGTCACAGTACAGAGTAGTTGATTGTGTATTAAGATTGGGTGTTATTAAGGGAAATGGATCTCGTGACAACCCGGATCCCCGACCCCGGATCTGGGGGTGTTACAGAGGTTATCATGTGGATTTCCTTGAAGATCACTATGAAGTTGTAAGTAATTCTACAGGCAAAGTGGTTCTGAAAGATTACAGACATGGTAACATATATGAAGCCAGACTCTCAACAAACTCTGATGGTTCTACAATCTGTCTGTTAAGCAGAGCATCAATTGAAGAAAGATGGAATTGGCACAAGAGACTCTCTCATTTAAATTTCAACAACATAAATGAGCTAGTAAAGAAAGATCTTGTGAAAGGGCTGCCAAAATCAGTATTTGCTCCTGATGGTCTTTGCGACTCATGTCAAAAGGCAAAACAAAGAAAATCTTCATTCAAGAGCAAAACTGAATCCTCAATTCTTGAGCCTTATCACTTACTGCATGTTGATCTATTTGGTCCAATCAATGTCATGTCCATTGCAAAGAATAAATATGCTATGGTTATAGTGGATGAGTTCACAAGATATACTTGGGTGTATTTCTTACACAAGAAGAATGAAACTGCATCTACTCTAACTGATCATGTTAGACAGCTGGATAAGTTGGTAAAAGATTCTGTTAAAATCATAAGAAGTGATAATGGCACTGAGTTTAAGAATTCAATCATGGAAGAGTTCTGCAAAGAGCATGGAATAAAGCAGGAATTTTCTGCACCTGGAACTCCACAGCAGAATGGAGTTGTAGAAAGAAAGAACATGACTCTTATTGAAGCTGCATGAACAGGACCCATCTACTTTTGGGCTGAAGCTGTGCAGACTGCTTGTTTTACACAGAATGCTACACTCATAAACAGGCATGGAAAAACACCATATGAGATGGTGAAGAAAAAGAAGCCAAATTTGAAATACTTTCATGTATTTGGATGCAGGTGTTTTGTTCTTAAGACTCGTCCTGAACAGCTGTCAAAATTTGATCTAAAAACTGATGAAGGAATTTTTGTTAAATATCCACTTTCCACAAAAGCCTTCAGAGTCTACAATTTAAGAACAAGGGTTATCATGGAATCTATCAATGTATCTTTTGATGATAAAAAGATTACTGGACTAGAAGATTTCAATGATCATGATCAGAAGAGATTTGAAAATGAAGATATAAATTCTGATTCTGTAAATTCTGATGACCTAAATCCTGATCCTGTAAGTTCTGACGGATTAAATTCCGATGTCATTAAAACTGTGGTAATTGCTCCAAAGGAAAATGCACCTGTTCAGGGGGAGCAAGCTGATGATCATACCACATCTCAAGACTCTCAAAAAGCATCAGAACATGTCACTAGCTCTTCAAGTTCTGATTCATCAAGTGCTGATGTGCCGAATTCTGACAATTCTCGAAACTCTGATTCTTCAATTCCTGAAGGATCCAACTCAAATTCTGAAATTTCAGAGAGCATAACTTCAGGGGGAGCATCAGAAATGCTGATGGAGACATCATGGATCATAGGGGAGGATCCAGTTCTAGAGACCAACTTCCATCTGCAAGGAAGTGGACTAAATCACACACACCTGACTTAATAATTGGAGATCCTGAAGCAGGTGTCAGAACTTGAACAACAACATCAAATAAATGTCTCTATCATTCTTTTTTATCTCAGACTGAACCAAAGAAAGTGGAAGAAGCTCTTCAAGATGCTGATTGGGTGCAAGCAATCCAGGAAGAGTTAAATAAATTTGAAAGAAATAAAGTATGGGCCCTAGTGCCAAGACCAAAGAACAGATCCATTGTTGGCACAAAATGGGTGTACAGAAATAAAACTGACAGTGATGGCATAATTACAAGGAAGAAAGCAAGGCTAGTTGTTAAAGGTTACTCTCAACAGGAGGGTATTGACTATGATGAAACATTTGCTCCAGTTGCTAGATTGGAAGCCATAAGAATCTCTTTGGCTTATGCTGCTCACACGAAGTTTAAATTCTTTCAAATGGATGTGAAATGTGCTTTTCTCAATGGAGAATTGGAAGAAGAGGTATATGTTGAACAACCTCCAGGCTTTGTAGATCCAAAATTTCCAAATCATGTCTATAGGCTTGATAAAGCACTTTATGGCCTTAAGCAAGCTCCAAGAGCATGGTATGAGACTTTAGCTCAATTTCTTCTGGAAAGTGGATTTACCAGAGGCACAATTAATAAAACTCTGTTCTACCTCAATCATGGAAAAGACTTACTTTTGGTACAGATATATGTTGATGATATCATCTTTGGCTCTATAAATATAAAACTTTGTGAAAGATTTTCCAAGTTAATGCAGTCAAGATATCAAATGAGTATGATGGGGGAATTGAGTTATTTTATGGGACTTCAAGTCAAGCAAACTGAAGAAGGCACTTTCATAAATCAATCCAAGTACACCAGAAATTTACTCAAGAAGTTTGGAATGTAAGACAGTTCTACTGTATCAACTCCCATGGCCACTGCAACCAAGTTAGATAAAGATACTGGAGCATCAGCAGATATTACTAACTACAGAGGTATGATTGGCTCTTTACTCTATTAAACTACAAGTATACCTGATATCATGTATGCTACCTGTCTTTGTGCAAGATTTCAGGCTGATCCAAGAGAACCTCATCTAATAGCTGTGAAAAGAATTTTCAAGTACCTCAAGGGTACAGCTGATCTAGGATTGTGGAATCCTAGGGAATCAGATTTTAAGCTGATAGGTTACTCAGATGCAGATTTTGCAGGATGCAAAATTGACAGAAAAAGCACTAGTGAAAGCAGCCAATTTCTTGGAGGTAGATTGGTTTCTTGGTTTAGAAAGAAACAGAAATCAATTTCCACATCAACTGCAGAAGCAGAATATATTGCTACAGGAAGCTGTTATGCACAGATTCTTTGGATGAAGAATCAACTACTAGACTATGGGTTAGAATTTTCTAAAATACCCATTTACTGTGATAATCAAAGTGCTATTGCTGTGATAGGTAATCCAGTTCAACACTCAATGTAACACCCCCAGATCCGGGGTCGGGGATCCGGGTCGTCACGGTCTTTCTTTCCACAATATCACTTCACTTAATTAATAATGACCAACCTTATGCTGTGACCCCACACTAACATACACCACAACCCGTTATAGTCTCAGAGATGAAATTCAAATAAGTACAAGTCTTTGAATCCACAATTTAAAATTATTACAACCCAAAATGATTACTTGATAAATTTACAGTTAATTGCCATTATCTGCCACAAGTTATAATTATACATAATTGATTCTCCAAAAGCAGATGGTCTAATCTACAATAGATCTACCTCTGCAGCTATAGCAGCTACGACATCAACGGGAAGACGCGGAACGCTTTCCACGCGCTTGCGCTGGGTCTGCTGGAGTCTGGCCATCTTTCCTAACTGTTGTTGTGTGATGAAGAAATAAAGCAAGAGTGAGCCTTACAGCTCGCAAGATAATATATAGTGATAACAATAATATAAGTATCTAAATGGATACTTACTAGAATCTTTTATCGTGTGTAAGATAATTACTAGTATATACTTACTAGTATATGAGCCTTCTCATAGTACTCATGAAAGTCTTGGTCAAAAGAAATGAACCAAGTTTGATATCTTAATGCGATGAAGTCGCAAAATATTCAGTATATATACATATATACTTTTCAAAATATTGGAAGTCCTCTTCCATGCATAATATACACAAAATCCCAGTGTATAACTGTATAAAAATATCGTTGCAAGGTGATCTCATATATCTAACCTTGTCTCAACGTTTTTCTGAAAATCTTTGTCATTCATAAGACAATTATTAATTAGATATAAGTTTAAAAGATGAGGTTACCAAATACCCCAATATACTTATATCTTTCCCAATACTACTTGAACTACCACCATTCAAGTTATAATCAGTTTCAAAAGTTCATCCCGCTGATGAGACCACAAGATAAGACTTGAATAGATTCAATCTTTGAAATATTATTGAATGAAAAAGTTATGAGATACTTTATTTAGTCCCGATATATATATAACCACATATATATATCCCTTTAAACATTTCCTGGAACCTCTGTTATGTGAAGTATGAACAGAGTTCGAAACATCCAATGAATTTTGGAAAGGAAAAGAATTTTGGCATAAACCCGATATCTCGCTGATCAGGCAAAGATACCTATAAGTAACCTTTTCTACTAGTAGATGGACGAATTCCCCACTGGTCATCACCCTGGTCATAATTAAGACCTATGCTGGACTGCCACTCAGCCACCTATGCATTTGATGGACTCCCACTGAGCCACTTACACAATAATAGACCGTACCTCGGCCTGTCGCTTATGCCGACTCAATGAGAGGGGCTTACTTCCCGAACGTTGGGCAAGTAATCAATTCATTTACCAAATCTGCAACCTTGTTGCGAATATAAAATACACCACAGAGCCGGATTCCCCAGGTTTTGAGCGAGTATTTAAATCCCCTTAAAAGGAAGATCTTAAATATAAAAATGAGTTTTTTGGGATCCGCTCTGACTTTTAAAAATCATTTTGAAGACTCGAAAACACTTTAAAGAGTGTTTGGAGTAAGGCTGATTTAATGAAGTAAATCAGTCCCCAGAATATTTTAGAAAATGACTGAATATTATTATTTTAAATAATATTCCCATAAAGAATAATCTTTATAAAAATAATTGAAGTAGAAGTATTAACTTATACTTGAAATAAACATTAAATAACCAAAGATATACTTATATGAAAGTATTATCTTTATTTGAATAATCAAAAATAAGTTTGATTATTAACACCTTATTCTTTAATAGAATAAAGAATATACCTCAGCAAATAATCGGAGTCATAGATCCTCAAATGAATATTCAAATAATATTCAATAAATAAAATAAGCTGAGTCATAATACCTCGAATGAATATTATAAATAATATTCATTAAATAAAATAAACTGAGTCATAAGCCCTCGAATGAATATTTAAATAATATTCAATAATAAAATAAAGGAGTCATAAGTCCTCAGATGAATATTCGAAATAATATTCAATAATAAAATAAAGTTTAAAGTTATCGAATAAACCTTATTCGATTAATAGTTTGGAAAACTATAACCATATATATATATATAAATATATATATATATCCATATCCATATATACAAGATTACTCGGGATCCTCGACTCCCGGTTTTAGAAAATATTTTCACCTTTTGGGTCCCTATACTAAGGGTATATGCAAGTTACCGCTATCCTCTAGCATAGGTATTATCAACTGAACCAACAGATATATATTTCAAGAATATGAAACAGGCATGCATATATACCATATCACATGCTACAATATATCGCAAGAATTTGCTAAATAACCAACATGCATCTATCGCAAGATAATGCATATACAAGTGTATTCATCACAACAACAGTATAACGGATAGAATACTTGCCTGAGCGACTGGGGGTTACGAATGGCTCGGGACGAGTCTGGTAACCTATAAACAACAAGTAAGTTGGAATTAAACCAAAGTCACTTGTGAATCTATACTTTAACTAACTTAGACTCTAACGCTTGTTTTGCGCTCACTGATTCGCTTAAGTCACTCGGGTACCCTCGGCTCCACCATTTTTAATAATTTAACCTTTACGAGTTTTAAAGCGATTCCTTCGCGAGTGACTTACCAACTGCCTAAAACACTTACCATAAATGTTTCATGCATTAATTAACCCTTTTTGGTCTTTAACCTACATTTCAAAGTAAGGCGAGGGAAAAAGTTTCATTCGTGAAACGCCGTTACTTGAAACGGTCGTTTCTCCTAAACCGTAAATCGGAATCGAACGAACTACATATCAAAACGAAGCTCGTAACATGAGCTATCTAAACATGGCAGTGGTCACAATCTAGCAGGGGGTTCTCGGGTCCTAATGCTATGCACAAAAACAGTCCAAAGAAAATCGGACGTTACGACGGCTATGTTTACGCGATTTCCCAAATTTAAACCACTCGATACCAACCACAAATCAACCCCAAATCAATCATACAACCAATATCCATCCTTATCACATCATAACAACCCCAACAAATCCATATTAACCATTTATACTTATTCCTCACATGAACTAAAAGCTTTACTTAGGTTCTTTAACTAATTACCAAGATTTACAACTCCAACAATACAACAAAACCAACTAATCTCTACAAACTCAACCAATCAAGCATCATGCCTCACATATGCTATATCAAACACATTCAATCCTAATTACTCAAAACTAAAGCTAGGGTTTGTAGTTTATACCTTCCTTGGAGAGTGGAGAATCAAGAGGATGGCTTGGAATCACCTTTAAAGCCCTTAACCAAGCTTAATCTAAACAAAACTTCAAGAACACAAATTTTAGTTCTTGAAAACACTATTCACCATCTTCTTTGATGATTTATAGAAAAAGATTGGCTTGGAATTAGAAGCTTAAACTTATAGGAAGTATGTAACTTAACTAGGAGGAGCTAGGATAATTACCTTGGAAAATAACAAGTGGAGGAGCTTGGACTTCCCATTTCTTAAGAAACCAACCGAGAGCTTCATGAACAAGCCTTGGTTGCTTTTGATTTTTGATGAAAATGGTTTTTTCTTGGCTTGGTTGCTTGGTTTTTGTGCTTGCTTTAGCAAATTACTACCTTGCCCTTGAATTTGTGTGGTTCTTATTCAACCACACCTCCTTCCTTCCTATGTCATGCTTACCTCATCCTCATGATGTCATCCTTCCTTCCTTGTCTTCTTTCTATTGGTTGGATGACATCATTCCCATTAATCCCTTTGATTAACTTCCTAATCGTTTGCCTAATGACCGCTGATCTGCTATACGGTTCGCTTAACTTTCGTTCTCGTTTTATCGTTTGAAGGATCATACCCGGGATCTTATTACTTAGGTTCCCTTAACCTTTCTCAATATATTATATTCCTTCTATGATCCTCTTTTATAATCCTTTAATTTAAATCCTTTTTATCCTGTTACCTTATACTCAATTCTCTCCGTATATTGTGGATTTCCGGGAAAAATCAAAGTGTTCGGATTTGGATTCTGACGATCTTTACATACACTTATATACTTCATAGAGTACTAATAATATCCCATAAGATCAATAACAGAACCCCTACATAGCGTGGCATGAAAAGTTTTCTCGTTCAGCAAAAACACTATTCATAAGGGTTTCAAAAATTTCCAAAATTGGGGTTATTACAGTCTCCCCTCCTTAAAAGGATTCCGTCCCGGAATCAGATAGAAAACAAATGGGGATACTTGCTTAGCATTACACTTTCTAACTCTCGAGTCAATTTTCCCACATTGTGGTTCTACCACCAAACTCTGCCTAGTTTGATAATCCTTCTCCTAAGCACTTGTTCCTTTTTCACTCTATAACCCTTCCTGGTTGCTCCATATAGGTTACGTCGGGTTACATATCTATGCGCTCATATGCCTCTATTTGTCTGGCATCTGAATTACACTTCCTTAATATTAATACGTGAAACACGTTACGACCTGCTACATGTTCGGGGTTAGGGCTAGCTTCTATGCTAACTTCCCAAACGTCTTAATATATCCAAGGGTCCAACAAATTGTAGACTTAGCTTTCCTTTCTTTCCGAACCTCATCAATCCTTTCCAAGGGATACCTATAACATTACTAGGTCCCCTATTTCATACTCTTTATCCTTTCGTGTCAAATCAACATACTTATCATGTCCATCTTGGGCTACTACCAGCCGTCCTCTGATTAGATCTATCATATCCTTGGTCTTTTGGACTACTGCGGGTCCGAGCATCTTGCGCTCTACAACTTCATCCTAACATAAGGGAGATCGACATTGTCTTCCCTCAAGGATCTCATAAGGCGACATCTCGATAATGACATATGATCTATTGTCGTAAGATAACTCAATCCGAATTAAGTGATCATTCCAAATTCTTTCAAGTCTATTGCACAGACTCTCATCATAGCTTTTAACATTAAAGCTTTTGCTTCTCAATACCCATTCTTTTCCAGTTCGTAATCGCTATCACCTTCCGTTCCTAATATTATACGGGTCATACTATTGCTCGCTAGCGTTCTATAACCTTTTAATAACCACGTCAACCTTAGTATCACGAATGTGTTCCCATTCCGCATACTACCACCACTTTATTACTCCTTTTTCAGTTGTTTCTATTTTCCAAAATTTGATCAATCAAATAGAAGTAAAGGAATTTGTTGAGAGATCACTATGATCATGAACACTTGTTATATCGCATAGTTAGTACAGAAGGTGGCCAGCCTTTAGTACTTGACAAGCAATTAAACAACATGTGGTATCCTACTAGGCTTCTATCACAAAGATAGATAGTCATTCGGCAATACCTCCCCTTCTGGAAGGGTTGTTCTTCTCAGCTTACATGAAATGAAAAGAAGAGAAAAGAACGAACTGAAGAGAATTGTATATATGAAAAAATATACAGCCACAAAATATCTGGCTTGGAACCTACCTCTGAACTATAGAGGTTTGTCATAGGAGAACAAAACATATATGTATTTATATCAACATCAAGTATTATAGCATCGCATTTCACGTGCCTAAATATTTTCTCTATCCCGTCCATCATTCTATGGACCCATGCTCTTCCTTGAGCTTATACATAATCACCTTTGAAACTCCCTCGACATCAAAAATCGAATCTGGGATCTCATTCTAGACATCATCGTTACTTGAATTTCTATGCTTGCACCGCAACCTTCCTCGTATAATAATACGACTCTCTATTGATAAGAAAGAATAATTATTCACTAGGTAGATACTCTACTTAATTAGTCTATCAATGATAACTTATACACTACCACGACCCGATTAGGGGTACTCAATCTCGACACCTATTCCAATACAACTCTCACGGTTGTAATCAGCTCGATACTCGCAGAATCATTGCTGCCTTACTATGGTCCACCACTGACCTACTGTCGTCATTCACATTCCATGAAATCTTAATAGCTAACCATACGGAGTCCATACATGTCGTATCTAATCCTTCTAAGGAGGTAACATAATCACCATTCATGATTCATGAAGAACACTCCTGATCCTGACATACATACATGACATGAAGCAAATAAAAGTGCAGAAGAGTTTCAATCAAAGCAACGATAGCAGGTTAATACCATTCTTAATCATATGCCTTCAATAGAAGACTTAACTCAAAGGTTTGTTTAGAGGACCTCCTAAGATAGATAGCCCGTTCATGGCGATTACGCGAATTAAACCTTTACCAACTACTATTACGGTCGGGTATTGCACAGTCATCAGAAGGAATGTCAATCTTCCAAACCATAATACAACCTTCACAGCTTTAACCATCATCACTGTATTCCTCTCGCACGAGCGCCTATAATTATCCACTTACCTTTAAAGTGTCGGCCACCTCTTTGGCCTTTCCTGATAGTAAAATTTCCTTACAGTCAATGTCTTTTTAACCACCTCCAAATAAATTTTCTACCTTATTTCCGATCACTGCTTGAGTGAAGATGTTTTCCTTAATATCTGATGAGTAAAAAAAAAATCACCATTTTTCCATAAGTTATTGCCTCAGTCTTTAGAGGTTAATCACTGTCACGACTGACTCTCAATCATACTTAGAACATCTTTTATCCTAGGCCCTAATTGCCCTGAACAATTTCGACCATTACTGGTTCGATCCATACTTTCTCGTGGTTTAACACGTGCCCCACTTGGCAACATCATAATTACGTCATATTTCCTTTATCAACATTTCTATTCTTGAGAATTTTGAATATTACCTTTCTCCTTGTAAAACCTCTAAGGTTATCCTTGAATCGTTCCTCCTGTATTCCCTAGATACAGGGCATATCAAAATACCATTTACTATTACTAGAACCATTGTCTATATACTTCTGAAAATTTCTCCACGAATTCTTAAAGGTTATTGTTACCTTAACCCTTTCCAAATCATACTGTCAAAACTCATACCGTCCCTATTAAGGGTGAAATGCAAACCTTTATGCATTCCCCTAGGATTCATTTTAAGTTACCGATGTTCTAGCCTTAATTCCACCTTTAAAAGGTACCTGCATCCATCCATGGATAAATCAAGTCATATATCCTCGACAGATTATCTTATTCATCATTCCCACCTTGATAGTCGATACCTAATTTCATAATAGCATCCTTATTCAAATTGAGGTCAATCCATATGGCCTCCAAAAGATAACAACGGTTATCCGCTTGTCTTGCCTAATTTGGTAACGATAACAAGGATGTTCTGGAAGATATTGGTCGTGTTCAACGTGAACTTCTTTTTAATAATTCCTTATTTACTTCTGTTGTTTCTCAACAGTCACCTCAATGTTGGGATATCTCTCATATCTGGCGTCTCCCTTTCTGGGTATCAAGCCACCGCTCTTACACTTCACATTCTTGAAGGTCACTTCCTTCATCCAATTTTCCTAGTTTCTTACTTTCTTGTCTCCTCAGTCTATTCGCGTCTCATTGTCTATCCTTCGAATTATCTCAAGGTTTCCTCGAATCTTTCCAACTTACAGGGGATAAAATATATGTATCTCTTATACCTTCAACCATCAATTTAACTCATGGTGAATCACTCTCATCCGGACGATTACATACTTTTCTATTTCTATTGCTATGAGTCTTTAGGGTTTCCTCATACCCGACTCCCTTATCATACCTCAAACTCCTTTGCCTTTATATCCCTTTCCACTTCAGTTCCTTTTTTTTCCCTTTTTCTTATCATTATTTCATGAACCATCACAACATAAGCATTGATTCCAAACATCCCGTCATTCTGGATTCGTGTCATCAGAACGAATCTTGATAACTTTTACAACTTAGATTCATAATTTATCATACTCGTCTGCCTTTGTTCTGGCTCTAAAGCTTTTACACTATCTCCTTATCTTTGGGAATTACTTTCCCGAAAACAATTGACTGAACTTAAATCAGTTTATTATAATCTCTTGTTCCGTGCCTTCCTTGGCCTTTCACCAGCGGGTGGCCTCTCTCTTAGGAGGGTAAGTGATAAAAATAGTCTTTTGTGATTCGTCAATCATTTAGAATCTCAAATGATTCCTCTATTTCCTTTAGCCAGGCTCTTGCCTCGACTGGGTCAACCTGTTCCTTGGAACTCTGAGAGCTTAGCGACTTAAAGGTCATGAAAGAATTTCCTACCGCATTGTTTCCTCAAGGTGGTGGTTGGGGATAATAGTCTAAGTTCTTTTTAGACAGGTCCATGAATTTCCGTATAGGAGTACCGTCTCGGGTCTCCTTATCTCGCTCGACTTTTGTTTTCTCAGTCTAAACATTTCTTCCTACTCCCCATACTTGGAGTCATCTTTTAATTTAAAATCTTCATTTTCCACTTTATTATTTTCCGGGTTCTTCATATCTTAATTGCGACCTCCCTGATTATCACGTTCAGGGTTTGCTCTAAATCTTATTCCTCAAACTAGCTTTCATCTAAGATTTCATCTTTTAGGCTCTTGAACATTTGGAACCCAATTTCTATAGGAATGCCTCATTATTCCTTTATCATCTTTCTCGGTATTAATCTCATATCTATTTGTTGGCTCTCTGCCTTTATTTATAACTTTTACTGGCACAATATTTTCTTTTCCAATAATTCGGGCTGTATTGCAATCTCAAACAGCTTTTCGGTACCGGCTCCGGTTACCTTCACTTCTATTTCCATTTTCTCAAAATCTCTTATAAACTCCCCAAAAGACATTATCATCTTGAGTCTCTCCTTTTTACTAAGGGCATCAGCCACCACATTGGCTTTCCCCCGAATGATAAAGAATCTCATAATCGTAATCCTTGATTAGCTCTAACCGCCTCCCCTGGCGTATGTTGAGCTCTTTCTACGCAAAAATGTACTAGAGCTCCTATGGTTTGTGTAAATCTTGCACTTCTCTCCATACAAGTAGTGCCTCCAATCTTTAGGGAAAAACTATTGCCACGAGCCCAAGCTCATGGGCGGGGATATCGAATTTTATACTTCCTTAATTGTCTTGACGCAGACGCGATTATCTTGCTGTGCTATATAAGAAGCACCCTAATTCCTTGTGCGAAGCGTCACTACACTTCACAAAATCACCTTTTCCATCCGGCAATGCCAGCATAGGGGCCATCACCAACCTCTGCTTCAGTTCTTGAAAGCTGTTCTCGCATTTCTCTGTCCATTCGAACTTCTCAGTCTTACGAGTAAGCCGCGTTAAAGGGGTTACTATCTTTACAAACTTGAACGAACCTCCGGTAGTGACCGGCCAATCCTACCTCTGGGAGTTGCCCTAACCATGGTCATCAATTCATCAGTGGTCCTTTATCCAATCTTGCCAGGATCCTCCTTGGGATCCTCCTCAACAACTATCCCTTCTAGGACAACCTCCTCAACCGCTACCTCCTCAATATCAACATCATCCGGTCCTGCGTTAGGACGCTCTATTGGATCCATAATTTGATCTCCAATGAGTAATAAAACATCATCGCGATGTTGCTCCTCAACCTCGGGGTTCGGAGTCCCGCTACCATATACGATAACGAACTACGCTCCTATCACGATATTTATAAGGGTTCCCATAAGGGTTTTAACTGTCAGTACTACGTTAGGTAGCCCGACTATGAACTTGGCAAGAGTTCTTATTATCTTAGTTAACTTATTATCTTAACGTCCCATCATCTCTGAGGTTTATAACGCTTGGCTCTGATACCATTTCTGTAACACCCCCAGATCCGGGGTCGGGGATCCGGGTCGTCACGGTCTTTCTTTCCACAATATCACTTCACTTAATTAATAATGACCAACCTTATGCTGTGACCCCACACTAACATACACCACAACCCGTTATAGTCTCAGAGATGAAATTCAAATAAGTACAAGTCTTTGAATCCACAATTTAAAATTATTACAACCCAAAATGATTACTTGATAAATTTACAGTTAATTGCCATTATCTGCCACAAGTTATAATTATACATAATTGATTCTCCAAAAGCAGATGGTCTAATCTACAATAGATCTACCTCTGCAGCTATAGCAGCTACGACATCAACGGGAAGACGCGGAACGCTTTCCACGCGCTTGCGCTGGGTCTGCTGGAGTCTGGCCATCTTTCCTAACTGTTGTTGTGTGATGAAGAAATAAAGCAAGAGTGAGCCTTACAGCTCGCAAGATAATATATAGTGATAACAATAATATAAGTATCTAAATGGATACTTACTAGAATCTTTTATCGTGTGTAAGATAATTACTAGTATATACTTACTAGTATATGAGCCTTCTCATAGTACTCATGAAAGTCTTGGTCAAAAGAAATGAACCAAGTTTGATATCTTAATGCGATGAAGTCGCAAAATATTCAGTATATATACATATATACTTTTCAAAATATTGGAAGTCCTCTTCCATGCATAATATACACAAAATCCCAGTGTATAACTGTATAAAAATATCGTTGCAAGGTGATCTCATATATCTAACCTTGTCTCAACGTTTTTCTGAAAATCTTTGTCATTCATAAGACAATTATTAATTAGATATAAGTTTAAAAGATGAGGTTACCAATACCCCAATATACTTATATCTTTCCCAATACTACTTGAACTACCACCATTCAAGTTATAATCAGTTTCAAAAGTTCATCCCACTGATGAGACCACAAGATAAGACTTGAATAGATTCAATCTTTGAAATATTATTGAATGAAAAAGTTATGAGATACTTTATTTAGTCCCGATATATATATAACCACATATATATCCCTTTAAACATTTCCTGGAACCTCTGTTATGTGAAGTATGAACAGAGTTCGAAACATCCAATGAATTTTGGAAAGGAAAAGAATTTTGGCATAAACCCGATATCTCGCTGATCAGGCAAAGATACCTATAAGTAACCTTTTCTACTAGTAGATGGACGAATTCCCCACTGGTCATCACCCTGGTCATAATTAAGACCTATGCTGGACTGCCACTCAGCCACCTATGCATTTGATGGACTCCCACTGAGCCACTTACACAATAATAGACCGTACCTCGGCCTGTCGCTTATGCCGACTCAATGAGAGGGGCTTACTTCCCGAACGTTGGGCAAGTAATCAATTCATTTACCAAATCTGCAACCTTGTTGCGAATATAAAATACACCACAGAGCCGGATTCCCCAGGTTTTGAGCGAGTATTTAAATCCCCTTAAAAGGAAGATCTTAAATATAAAAATGAGTTTTTTGGGATCCGCTCTGACTTTTAAAAATCATTTTGAAGACTCGAAAACACTTTAAAGAGTGTTTGGAGTAAGGCTGATTTAATGAAGTAAATCAGTCCCCAGAATATTTTAGAAAATGACTGAATATTATTATTTTAAATAATATTCCCATAAAGAATAATCTTTATAAAAATAATTGAAGTAGAAGTATTAACTTATACTTGAAATAAACATTAAATAACCAAAGATATACTTATATGAAAGTATTATCTTTATTTGAATAATCAAAAATAAGTTTGATTATTAACACCTTATTCTTTAATAGAATAAAGAATATACCTCAGCAAATAATCGGAGTCATAGATCCTCAAATGAATATTCAAATAATATTCAATAAATAAAATAAGCTGAGTCATAATACCTCGAATGAATATTATAAATAATATTCATTAAATAAAATAAACTGAGTCATAAGCCCTCGAATGAATATTTAAATAATATTCAATAATAAAATAAAGGAGTCATAAGTCCTCAGATGAATATTCGAAATAATATTCAATAATAAAATAAAGTTTAAAGTTATCGAATAAACCTTATTCGATTAATAGTTTGGAAAACTATAACCATATATATATATATAAATATATATATATATATCCATATCCATATATACAAGATTACTCGGGATCCTCGACTCCCGGTTTTAGAAAATATTTTCACCTTTTGGGTCCCTATACTAAGGGTATATGCAAGTTACCGCTATCCTCTAGCATAGGTATTATCAACTGAACCAACAGATATATATTTCAAGAATATGAAACAGGCATGCATATATACCATATCACATGCTACAATATATCGCAAGAATTTGCTAAATAACCAACATGCATCTATCGCAAGATAATGCATATACAAGTGTATTCATCACAACAACAGTATAACGGATAGAATACTTGCCTGAGCGACTGGGGGTTACGAATGGCTCGGGACGAGTCTGGTAACCTATAAACAACAAGTAAGTTGGAATTAAACCAAAGTCACTTGTGAATCTATACTTTAACTAACTTAGACTCTAACGCTTGTTTTGCGCTCACTGATTCGCTTAAGTCACTCGGGTACCCTCGGCTCCACCATTTTTAATAATTTAACCTTTACGAGTTTTAAAGCGATTCCTTCGCGAGTGACTTACCAACTGCCTAAAACACTTACCATAAATGTTTCATGCATTAATTAACCCTTTTTGGTCTTTAACCTACATTTCAAAGTAAGGCGAGGGAAAAAGTTTCATTCGTGAAACGCCGTTACTTGAAACGGTCGTTTCTCCTAAACCGTAAATCGGAATCGAACGAACTACATATCAAAACGAAGCTCGTAACATGAGCTATCTAAACATGGCAGTGGTCACAATCTAGCAGGGGGTTCTCGGGTCCTAATGCTATGCACAAAAACAGTCCAAAGAAAATCGGACGTTACGACGGCTATGTTTACGCGATTTCCCAAATTTAAACCACTCGATACCAACCACAAATCAACCCCAAATCAATCATACAACCAATATCCATCCTTATCACATCATAACAACCCCAACAAATCCATATTAACCATTTATACTTATTCCTCACATGAACTAAAAGCTTTACTTAGGTTCTTTAACTAATTACCAAGATTTACAACTCCAACAATACAACAAAACCAACTAATCTCTACAAACTCAACCAATCAAGCATCATGCCTCACATATGCTATATCAAACACATTCAATCCTAATTACTCAAAACTAAAGCTAGGGTTTGTAGTTTATACCTTCCTTGGAGAGTGGAGAATCAAGAGGATGGCTTGGAATCACCTTTAAAGCCCTTAACCAAGCTTAATCTAAACAAAACTTCAAGAACACAAATTTTAGTTCTTGAAAACACTATTCACCATCTTCTTTGATGATTTATAGAAAAAGATTGGCTTGGAATTAGAAGCTTAAACTTATAGGAAGTATGTAACTTAACTAGGAGGAGCTAGGATAATTACCTTGGAAAATAACAAGTGGAGGAGCTTGGACTTCCCATTTCTTAAGAAACCAACCGAGAGCTTCATGAACAAGCCTTGGTTGCTTTTGATTTTTGATGAAAATGGTTTTTTCTTGGCTTGGTTGCTTGGTTTTTGTGCTTGCTTTAGCAAATTACTACCTTGCCCTTGAATTTGTGTGGTTCTTATTCAACCACACCTCCTTCCTTCCTATGTCATGCTTACCTCATCCTCATGATGTCATCCTTCCTTCCTTGTCTTCTTTCTATTGGTTGGATGACATCATTCCCATTAATCCCTTTGATTAACTTCCTAATCGTTTGCCTAATGACCGCTGATCTGCTATACGGTTCGCTTAACTTTCGTTCTCGTTTTATCGTTTGAAGGATCATACCCGGGATCTTATTACTTAGGTTCCCTTAACCTTTCTCAATATATTATATTCCTTCTATGATCCTCTTTTATAATCCTTTAATTTAAATCCTTTTTATCCTGTTACCTTATACTCAATTCTCTCCGTATATTGTGGATTTCCGGGAAAAATCAAAGTGTTCGGATTTGGATTCTGACGATCTTTACATACACTTATATACTTCATAGAGTACTAATAATATCCCATAAGATCAATAACAGAACCCCTACATAGCGTGGCATGAAAAGTTTTCTCGTTCAGCAAAAACACTATTCATAAGGGTTTCAAAAATTTCCAAAATTGGGGTTATTACACTCAATGACAAAGCACCTCAGCATTAGGTACCATTTCATAAGGGAACATGTGATGGAAGGTACAGTGGAATTGCATTTTGTCCTAACAGATCAACAACTAGTAGATATCTTCACCAAACCACTATGTGAAGCTACTTTTACAAGACTGGTAAATGAACTTGGAATGGTTTCAGGTTCTTTCTCAAAATCTGTTTAGTTTTTGTTCTCATTCATCAGACTTTATGATCAGTGTTTACAGATTGTCTTATCTCCATGTAACCTGTGCTTAAATTGTAATATATTAAATACTGATTGTTATCTGATGTAATTCTATATACTCTGATAGTGTTTTGAATGTTCTGTGACTATTCAATCCAATAAGGATTATTTGTTAGATGCTGACTTAATAATCTTTAACAAACTATGTATCCCATGTTTGAATTAGTTGTTTATGTGAAAATCAATAACACAAGCAAATTCAGATTTTGATCTTAGTTAAATTTACTTTGTGTATCTTATTACTAAGTCACAAGCTAGATTATTGCTTCTTATCTGTCAAATTCTAATGTCATTAAATCTTAAGGATGAACTACATGCTTGATAAGCCTCACTTATCTGAAGAAAACAAAAAAAAAGAAAATTTGAAATCAGGCACTCCTTTGAGATCTAGAGTAAATATGTGAAAGGGAAGATCCAAGTGCATTGCTGGTATTAAGTAATATGCATTAGAAAAGCAAATTAATTTTTCTTGGTGACTTTTCATATTCTTTGATTATTGGAGAAATACTCTGATAATAGCATAAATTCTGATAGCAGTTGTAACTAATTTACACTAAGAAGCCACTGTCAAAAGAATTTCAAAAGATGCATAAAATGAGCACAAACAATTGAGGTGGATACTTGCATAAATTTATTCTATAGTAGACTTCAAAATTAAAGACAGATTTTAAGCATTTTTCTTAGTTATGCCTTATATCTAAGATATACTGAAGTTTATCAGACTTTAATCTCTATCTGATAATTTGCACATACACACACTATCACTCCATATGAATGATGAAAATTATTGTGGTGATTAAGTTGTTTCTAACAAATAGCTAAGTATTATTTGCATAAATTCTGAGGATAAGTTCTGATGAAAATTCTGATGATTAAACTCTGAAGAAACCAATCACTATTTATATGAAGAATCACAAAAATAGTCATTCACTTCTTGAGTACAGGAGCCATGTTCTGATGACCATTAGATTCTGATAATGGTCAAGTTCTGATGCAAATCCTGATGGAAACTCTGATGCTTACGTGGCATTATTTAATTACTTGACTTATATTTGGTATTTACTGTAACGGTCATTTTTATCAGAAAATGATTAAGTGAGATAAAAATAGTGATAATCATTTGGTTAATGGGTTGCGTGTTTGTTTTGGTAACATCATGTCAGCAATAATTAGTGCACGTTTACCATGCCCACTCATTACGGTATTCACTGTTTCCATGCTGCCAGGTGTAAAAAGTCTGTTCTGCTTCACAAAAACAGCCGTTGTCACGTGGAGTGTATAAATAAGAGAGTTAAAAGATTTTACAATCTTTTACCTACTATTCTTATTTTCTAATCTCTCTTATTCTCTCTCACTCTCTAATATTCTCTGAAGCTATTTCTTACAGGCATTTTATGAAACACCTTGCAAACACACAATTTTTTCACTTAATTTCTTACAGATATGGCACCTGAGGACATTATCTTTAATGGAGCCAAGTTCGGTCCCAACAATTATATTGCTATTTTCAGCAAGGAGGAAGCTTCATCAGATCTTCATTTCATCCAAGACTTTCTTGCTTGAAGTGAGATTGGGTATGCTTTGACCCAACCACAATTACTCTCAGGAACACAGATACTGGAGTTTTGGAGGAGTGGAGTTTATGATGATGGTGGTAAAGCTGGGTCCCCGAGTATTATTTTCACAATAGGGGAAGATGAGCATCTGGTTACTTTGTCTACTGTTCGACAAGCTTTACATCTGCCAGAAAATTGCAATTTCAATGCTCAGATTGGAGATCCACTACTACAGAGTATGATGGCCAATCTTGGCAATAAGAAAAGTTTGTCCAAGCCGGGACAACTGAAGAGACCTTACATTAGAAGGGAGTGGAGTTTTTTCTTTGACTGCATCACCAGAGCTTTTGCCAACAAATGCTCAAATTTTGATGCCATTCCAATTATGAGTCAGTAAATAGGGTATGCACTTCTAAATCAAACTCACTTTGATTATGCTACTGCTATTTTGGGTTTTATTGGGGATAGGATGCAGGAGGACCCAAATACTGTTTATTTTTCTAGATTTTGTCAACTCATTTACAGTTTTTGTTGTTCTGATAAGCCCTAAAACTTTAGTGAGTCATTTCAACCTTTTAAACTTGCTAAAAGGGCTTTCACAGACTTGTTATCTACTGATAATAAGAAAACCTTACTAAGACCCCTTCAAATTCCTGAATCTGTAAAAAAATTCTTAGTAAACTCTGACCCCAACACATACACACCCAAATTTCCTGAAGTTGCACCCTCTCAACCTCCACCAACACAACCTTTCAACTCTCAACCACAACCTACCATCAGAACCTATTTCCAACCAGCACAATCTTCTCAACAACAACCATCGGCACCTACTACCAAACCAACCTCTAGTACTTCCCAAAAGGTGCCAGTTGTAAAATCTGCTATAACATCCAGACCCAAATCTTCAAGAGCAAAATCTGTTCCTTAATCTCCACCAAGGAGAAAGAGAAAACTGATTCTTAGAGATGAATCAGATGAAGATGAGCAAGTCCAGGTTCATGCATCAGACCCTGTGATAATAGCAGCTGAAGAATCAATTCTTCATAAGGAGATAGAAGCTGAAGAGGTAACTCCTCAGAAAAAGAATGAAGTTGAGGGTTCTAGTCTTCAGAAAATAAAAAGTACTTCAAACTGTGATACAGATAATGTCTCTCCTATATCTAAGAAATCAAGATCAAAGAAGAAGAGAGTAGGTGTGAGAATAACACAAGCTCAATATTAAGAAGCCGAGGAAGGGGATCAGGAATCTCTGATCTCATTAGAACCAATAGTGATTGAAGCTCTACCTCAACCTGAAGACACTGTTCCAGACATATTGATCACACCACCTATCTCTCCACTCAGAGAAACAGCTACGGTTGAAGATTCAGGATTAAGTCCTGAAATTGACATTCATAGGCTAAACATTCCATCTGTCTTGTTTCTGGAAGCAACACAAGGACAAGTGATAACTCCACCTGTTTCTCCATTATATGCTGAAATACCAACTACTCCAATTCTGGATGTGGAAACAGATGAAGTTGTACCAGAATCTCCTATAACCACACACACTCTTGTGTTGTCAGAAGATGATGAGCTTCTAGCAAGTTCTGGCGAGTCAGCTCCAGTAAACACTCCAGCTCAAATTCTTGGAAATGAGGCACTGCTTAAAAAGTTTGTTGAAGAAGATGCTCATGTTCCATGGGAAGAAACTCACAGCGGAGTTGAATTGTTAGGTCCCGAATTATCGTAGAAGGGGGGGTTGAATACGATAATCACTAAATTAAAAATTCTTTCGAATCTTTAACGGATAAAATATTTAGCGCTCGGTTAGTGGTTTCGTGTTCTTGAGAGGAATAGTGTTTAGAACGATAAAAACAAGGAACACAAGATATTGGGGAAATATATATTCGTATATAAATCCTCGAGGGTATTGCTACACTCCGGTAAATAAATTAACCGGCTACAATCTAAGAACAATAAAGTTCCTAGCTACTACAAGGATTTACAAATCAAATCCTATACAATAATCTAGCTTTTGTTTGTACTAGGATTTAATTACCGGGCAATGATTATAATGCCCCTAAGAATATTCAAGAGTTAAATCGGGCATTATAACGTTACTCCGGTGAGAAGTTAAACGGATATTCAAGTAGCTTGAACTCCTCTGTAAATCTCCGTTGCCATTTTCACTTCTCTTTTTGGGAGAGAAGATGAACAGAAAATAAATGAATGGCTCAATCTCTTCTGCTGCAAAGTGTAGTCTTTTATCCAATAATGTGTGGCTGAGAATTGATAGCTTCTGTGGTGACAGCTTTGTTCTTCTGTGGCGACAGTAGTGTGTGGCGACAGCTTTGTTCTTCTTTCCAACATGCTCCTCCATACCTACTCTGCAATTACTTAGTAAATAAACTCGCACAAGTTTTTGTTAGGAGACCAACATATAACATTATCATTATATCAGAGCACATATATAACATTATGTTTGTGCCTAGTGATAAGAGAGTTATTAATATGACGACTCTACTAGTTCATATTAAACTGTAACTTCAATTAGAGTGCCATACCATGTCCTTGATGATTGCTTGAGTAGTATACTAGTTCATACCAACCTGAAGTGATCTTGTGAAGAAGAGATATATATAGTCCAATAGGTCTGCAACTGCAAAGTCCATGAACTATTGTGCATTGACTTCCTCTTTTGACTCACCAACTAGGAGTGCACTGTACACATCTACTAGAGTCCAATTCCAAGTGTAATGTGCATCAGGTGTCTGATATGTCGTAATATCCTCAGGTCTCGTCACTGGTGCTATCTGTTAGATACTGCTTCCTGATAATAACCTAGCATCCAGTTTGGCCTTGTCCCTCGTAACAATGCCATTGTCATCCAGTTTGACTTCTGGTTATCCTTGTACCAATTACAATATTGTCATTTGGTTTGGATACCAGCTTCCCTACAATCTGCTTGCTGACTGATTGAGTTCATCTTATTTTGAAATCACCCAATCAATCCGGATCTATCAGAGCTTCTGTAACTTTCTCAGTTTTTTCTTCAGATAGAAAACTAGAGAGATAATCATTCACACTCAGTAGCCCTGCTAATCATTACTCCACCATCTGGATCACTTAAGAACTAGACTCTGGGAATAAACTTGACATCAAACCCTTTGTCTCAGCAGATATGTTCTTGTTGTGTCCTCTGAATTTTCAATGTGGTGTTGTGTCTGACTAGGTGATCCTTCTATTGCTCCCCCTAAGCTGTTGCTGGGATTTTCTGAAAATCCTTACCCTTGTCGAATGGCTTCATTGAAGAAATGAGTTGTGTTATACACTGCCATTCCACTGCTTGGATATGAATCATCAATATCATCAATTTCTCCTTTAACAGCTTGGAGCATGGAGTTGTTAACCTATGCACTTAGACTTTCAATCATCTTCTGTTGATCAACCACAAATGCCCTGTAGGTTGTAGACTCCACTGAGTAGCCACGAAAAATATCCTAACAGTAGAACATTCTCTTCAAACACTTTGAGGTTATCCAGTGTTTGCTTCTGTTGGCCATTAACTCATTAGTGATCTTCATGTATACATCTCGATCAAGGCTTGATCTTACTTGTTGCAAACTGTTTTGACTGCTCCAGCTCTTTGGTATTTAAAAAGTCTTGATTAGCTTGATACTTCCCTTGTAGCTTTAATCAAGTTCTGATTCTTCCCTTGTACCACTCCATTCTGACACAGAGTTCCCAGTGCTGAATATGTCTCAACAGTTGCTTCCAGTTTGATCTCCTGATGTGATCAATCACCATCTGTGATGTCTTGTCTTGAGAATGCATGATCAACAACTTTGTTTCATAAGGGTAGTCAACCACCATCACTAAGGTATATCTTTAGTTTGATGTGATGTTGTCTTTGACTCCTCTTTATGACATGCCACACATTTATCATCTTCTGAATTCTAGATGAGGCAGTCCTCTCACAAATCCCTTTTCACAAAAGAGTTCCTTGAGTTTATGTTCAAGGGTGAGAGCTTCTAATGCCATAGCTAAACTTCTGCCAGATGAAGCTTTATAGTAGAAACTATTGACTTCACCTTTCCTGAGATTCCAGTCTAGCCATGAGCATATCCTTTCCTTACTCTAAGAAGAGCAAGCTTCTCAATCTTCCTACTTCAGATGAGACACTAATCCTTCATTGAATTGACATTTTTGTCCTTTGATGCAGAACTGTCTGATAAGAGGATTTGTGCCTTGATTCTCCAGCAAGGAAGTTGCTTCAATTGTTATCAATAATTCCAATGTTTAGTTGTTATCAGTGATATCAATTGTTGAATCTATGATGATATCCCTTTTCTGCATAGCTTGTCCCATAATGAAAACCTTTGTTGTCATCTCCAAAGATCACTGACGGAATAGTTTTTGTTGATCACATTTGATTGTGAGGCTCTTTCTTTGATCATATGCCTTGAGTATGAATTACCAAGAATGCGTATGAATCAATTGACCTGTTATGTCCTGCACTCACAAATGGATTAACAGTTCTTGGTACCCAACTTATCAGTTTGGGTCCAGTTGGATTAGAGATATTACTATAATCAGAGATAACAACAGCTGCAACCTTATCATGCTAATTCTTATCTTTGACTGACCATTTTCTCCATTTTAATACCCTTGACAGATTTGTCTCTAGGCTAGGGAAAATGGTTCCAACCTTTCATAAGGAGGACTAGCAGTCTTTGCCCTATTGTAATCCTAAACATGCTTCTTCTATAATTAATGCAAGTACTGAGAGATGCATTCATGGCATAAAGATAAGCAAGCATTGTATTAAGAATACATGGCATTCATTCAGAAACATTACGCATAAGAATTAAGCAAGACATGCATGATAGGGAACACACAGAATTAATAAGTAAATCACTAATTCTATCTAGTCCAATCCTGTTGATGAATCTCATCTAGCTATCTCAATCCAATTAAAAACTAATACATCTTAACAAACAATTCAGATCAAATGAATAAGTCACATTGTAATAGGATACATAGAATAAGCAAAAAATAAATGTCTTATATGCTGGAAAACATCTATCTCACTAAAGCAATTAATCATGTTCAACAAATATTCAAACACATATTTAAGATCATCTAAAGTAACATGCACAAGTTAAACATAAAACCTAGTTACCAGAAAATCTAGTGAACTAGTACAACATTATCTATGTGTGATGTTATCATGCTTGTGCGAGTGTTAAACATTTTAAACAATATGATCTTATCATGCATTGAATATTGAAAACAAAATATTACAGTGGTTCAAGAAATTGAAACCTGAGATATGTGAGTTGGACCATCTTTAGAGATTGCTATGAAAACAAGTTATTCATGATTCTCGTCATCTGATCCATCCCAACTCTTTCCCGTGCACTATAAGTTTTGATTGGCTGCTTCCCTAAGAAAACATTCCACCTTTGTCTCCACTCTTCAACTGAATCCCTACTCATCCTTATTTGTCAAGCTTCTTGTTCTGTTGTAGCAAAACCCCTGATAGTTACTTGACACATATGTCTTGTCATAACTGTAGCTATCAAATCTTGTTTGTGTCCCATTCTCAGTCTTGTAATCACCCCTTGCTGAATCTGTATGAATCTCTGCTTCAGAATAGATAGGCTTGATCCTTGGATATATCTTATGTATTCCTTGTGAATCTGATGCGACTAAACTTCCCTGACAAGTGAAACACTGCCCTAACGTCCAGTCCCTCAAGTACTTCTACCTGAGCTTCTTCTGATTCAACTATCAGTGACTCCTACATTCTGTCCCGAGGTTCCAATTTAACTGCATATAACTGAGATATTTGTTTGTCCCCACTATTCTCTCTAACCTCCACAACCACTATTCTTTCTGACCTTCACAATTCCTGCCTGTATGATCTCATTGATTCCCGGATAAATATAGCATTGGTAAAAACCACTGTGTGACTGTATAATCTGGAATCATAGAGTTGTCTTAAAATCTCTGAGAAAAATTGTACCCGTAGAAATTTCATTCATTCCCTGCGTCTGAAAACCCAGTGGTATCCTATGGAGTAAGTTTTTGAGGAAGATCCACAAATTTTCGTCTATAGGTCTTGAAATCAGTTCCATTGGAGTAAGAAAACCATTATCTATAATTTCCGTGTTCGGGAATTTTCCGTCTGAATAGCACATGGTCTTCGTTTTCTTCAAAAGATTAAAATCCACTTTAAAAGCCCCGAGGAATCCTGAGTCTACCAATTCTTGAGTACCCTAAATTTAATATTTAAGAGAAATTTAATTTTCCAATATTTTTAATTTTCTTAAAAAATAATTTTATCAAAAATAAATATTTACGTAAAATTTAATTTTCAAGAATTTCAAATTTTCTTAAAAATTAAATAAAATTTAAAAGTATTATTTAAGAAAAATTTAAATTTAAGAATTTTAAATTTTATGGGAAAATAAATAAATCAAAAATAATTAATTAGGGGGAAAAAATTAAAATGAAATTTATCTGGCGATCAGACATTCCTGTATATCCTGACTTAGTTCGAAAATTGTGTGGCGATCAAACAATACAACTGGTCGCAATAGAGTTTTTAATTCTTCTGTGGCGAACTCTTCTATGGCGATAACCCTGTGCGGCGACAGACTGACAGAGAGGGAAGTTCTATTTTGCCTTAGAATTAATCCCGCGCATATTCTCTATGGCGATCAACCCAGGCGCATGTCTGTCGCAACACCTTGCCTTGGGAGAAAATCTCTACTAACGTGACTCAATAGCTGTGGCGACACCATGCCAAACTCTGCCAATCATTTTGCAAAGCTTTAAGTTTTGCACAGGTACAGTATAGGCGCGTGGTGCCACTTCCCGCGCGTGTCTCGCCAACCATCCACAACTGTCGTGCGTGCTTTGACTAGCTTTCCAGGCGCGTGAAAACCAAATGCTGCAAAATCTATTCGTGCGTGTAACATGCGCGTGAACCAACCTTCATTTCCATTTCCTTTATGAGATTACCACAGGAATTTGTTACATACTCATTCAGAAAATGGCAGTTCCATAAAACCAAAATAGCATCTAATTAGGCTAAAAAATTAACAGCTATTGAAAGTAAAAAATCGGAAGAAAATAATTTAAATCAAAAATTCTTATTTACTAAAATTTAAAGAATAAATTAATTTAGTTAAATTTATAGCATAAATTTATTTAAAGTAAGTTCATACAATAAACTTATTTAAATTAAATTTATAAAATAAATTTGCTAAATCAAATTTAAAAATAAATTTATGTAAATGAAAAATTAATAAAATAAATTTATTTATGGATCCTGATTTATGTATCAATCAGTCAGTTCTGATACCAATTGTTAGGTCCCGAATTATCGTAGAAGGGGGGGTTGAATACGATAATCACTAAATTAAAAATTCTTCCAAATCTTTAGTGGATAAAATATTTAGTGCTCGGTTAGTGGTTTCATGTTCTTGAGAGGAATAGTGATTGGAACGATAAAAATGAGGAACACAAGATATTCGGGGAAATATATATTCGTATATAAATCCTCGAGGGTGTTGCTACACTCCGGTATATAAATTAACCGGCTATAATCTAAGAACAATAAAGTTTCCAGCTACTACAAAGATTTACAAATCAAATCCTATACAATAATCTAGCTTTTGTTTGTACTATGATTTAATTACCGGGCAACGATTATAATGCCCCTAAGAATATACAAGAGTTAAATCGGGCATTATAACGTTACTCCGGTGAGAAGTTAAACGGATATTCAAGTAGCTTGAACTCCTCTATAAATCTCCGCTGCCATTTTCAATTCTCTTTTTGGGAGAGAAGATGAACATAAAATAAATGAATGGCTCAATCTCTTCTGCTGCAAAGTGTAGTCTTTTATCCAATAATGTGTGGCTGAGAATTGATAGCTTCTATGGCGACAACTTTGTTCTTCTGTGGCGACAGTAGTGTGTGGTGACAACTGTAATATCTGGGATATATCGTGTAATTATTTTTCTATTAAATAATTATTATGTGTGTTCAGTATCTATTATGTGAGTTAATTGTTAAATGTTATCTATACTTGGATATTCAAAAATAATATTAATTGAGTATTTTAATTTTTATATGTCCAAAATAAAACATAGATAATTATCATATCTTCCTAATTAATTTTATGTTGATTTATGGATTTATAAGGATCATATGAAATTTATAAAATCTTTTTCCGAGTATTTAAAATCTATTTTATAAAAACGGGAACCAACTGACGTCAACCGTTGTTACGTTTTTGGAACCCGAAACTTTTTCGAGAACTCCTTCCTAACCTGATTGTAATATTCCAAGCATATTCCATGTTTCGACTTTTTCGATCCGGCGTACGGTTTATTCTGCGCGGGTCCCGGCGCAATATTTTCGATACAATATTCGTTTCGGTAAATCAATAAAACCCGTATTTTCGATAAACGGGAGCTTTTTATTAAACTATCCCAATTATCACTTCGTAGTACGTGTAACCAGGCGCTGAGACCAAGACCGCAGTACAAATTGTACTGATTTGAATAATTATCCCGAAAACCGATACCGTTTGGATCAGTTTTTATAAATAAATGTACCGTTTTATATTCGAAATGATCCAACGGGATACTAATTTTCCGTAATTATAAATAGCCTTTTACCGTATTTTATTTCGTATCAAAATCATTTGCAGATAGTTAATTTTATAATTTTCAGAGAAAAACCCCAATTACATAAACTGTTCTTAGAATCAAACAGCAAAACGAAGGCGTTACCAATCTCTGTTTTCAAAGCTTGAGTAACCAAAACGAAGGATTTGAAGTGTTCTATCAGATTCTGAGCTTTGTTTCACTGTAGAATCAAAGGTTTATTTTCTGAAAATTTATTTATTTTTAAATTTATTTTATTAAAAATATGAATTTTTGTTCGGATGATTGTTTGTGTGATTTGATGATTGCATGTTGTAGAGCTTGTTTTCCTGATGATTTTCATATGTCATACGTCTGATTTGGAGTTCAATAACATGCTCAAAAGTGGGTTTAATTTTTGAATTTCAAAATTAGGATTTATAACCCGTATGAATGTTTTCAATTGAAATTTGGGGGTTTTTGATTCAGGGGTTATTAGCTGTTGATTTATAGTGGGTTGTGTTCCTTATAAAATTTGCAATCGATTGATATATAGCTCGTTAACAGAGGATGCTTGAATCGAAGGGAGTTGTGTTTTAAAGATTTACGATGTTCGCCGGAAACCGGCGATGTTCTTGGCCAATTTCCGGCCAGAACAGGGATGATTAGAATGTTTTGAATGCATGAACAAGTTCCTGGTGTTGTGTAGTGTTGATCTGGAGGTGTTGGTGGGGTGAGGACGCCGTGATCGTCTTCTCCGGCCACCCCCGATTTTTCCGGCGACTGAAACTGCAAAATTGCAGTTTAGTCCCTGTATTTTTGAAGATGGTGAAGTTTAGTCCCTTTAGTTTGCAAAGTTTTCAAAAATATGATTCCTATTTATAAAATGTTTAAAAATCATATTTCCTATTTATTTTTATTATAAAAATTCATTTTTAATTTCTGAAAATTCTGGAAATTATTATTTTAATTCCGAAAATTATTTTTAATTCAAAAATAAATCTGAATTAATTAGTTAATTAATTTTAGTTAATTTTTAATCGATTAATTGGTCAATTAATTTGGAAATTAATTGATTAATTGATTTAATTAATTATTAATTGATTTTAATTAATTATTTAATTAGATATAATTACTTAAAAATGATTTAAAAATTCCGAAAAATAGTTTCGAGCTTTAAAATATTATTCTAAATTATTTCCAAGGCTCGATAATTAGTATAAAATTATTTCGGAGCCGGAATTGGCCAACCGAACCCTGTTTATTATTCCGAAATTGATCCAACGACCTGTTTTAATTCTGAAAAATGTTTTAAAAATCATTTTAAATATCAGAAAGCCTATTTATGACCCGAGACTTCTTTATAAATAATATATGATTGATTACGTGATGTATTATGTGCTATATGTGACTTGTTGATTGACTATAAATCTATATATTCGATGTTTACTGTTTATTGCGTAACCTTCAATTCGTTAATCGGATTTGGGCAAAACGAAGGGTGGATAGAAGTATGTGTTGAATAAAATCCTATGAATTGATGATTGATAGATGCTTATGGTATGTGAGCAGAAGAGACCAGACGTAGGAAAGGGAAATAGGTAGTTGAGGAGTAAGACGATTGTGATTAGAAGCGAGTGCAGAATAGTAAGCTAGTATCAGACAAGTGTTCTAAACTTTCTCGAGATATTGTATTACTTGTTAATCCTGTGATATTGCAAGTGCTTTGAAGCACATAAACCTAAACCCTGATTCCAGTTATTGATCTTGAGCCATGAACCCTATTATTTCTAGACCATTGATTGTTGTATACCCAAACACGAACCTCAAGTATACGATACTACTCCACAAATACATGCAAACAAAATTCCAAACACTAAACTGAATTAATTATATACTCAAACATTGTATCCTATGCTTTGAAAGCCCGAATCTTGAAACCCTGAAATGTTGATTCCTTTGTTATCCAATTTTTTCAATACCAGCATCCAAGCTTTTAAATTATCTTATTGATCCTTACAAGGATTGAAACCCTTTCATTGTTAAACACTCATTGTTGTTAATGATTCTGATTATTGTTTATTATTGCTCATTTTGTTATTATGTTATAATTGGATTATTTTTATAAAATTGTGGACCAGATTCGTGGTCAGACCATATAATGGTCAAGTTAGGCCAATGTGTGCCTTGGATCCAGTAGTTAGAGCAATGTTGTGTGCCTTGCTCGGGGTTAGTGCGTGACTGATCAGCAGCCTAACCTTGGTTTTTAAATTAAAAGTATAATATCCTGTTTTAAATCATAATCCATTGTTCACTTGATATCATAATCATGTTCACCTGATGATCATTATTCTCAGTTTTGTCATTTGACTTGCTGAGCTAGTTAGCTCATTTGTGCGATATTGTTTCTATTCTTTTCCAGTTAAAAAGGAACCGGTTGGTATTAAGGATCCCCAGTCCAGCGCGAGAGCTAGGGGTTCAGGTTGATTGAGCTGAGCTTGTAGGCTTCTTTTGGAATAATTTAAGTCTGTAAAAGTTTGTAATAAAGTTTAATACTCAGTTATGAGTTTGGAATAGTTGGGATTTGAACGGTATGTAATATTAGTAGATGTGTGGCTTGTGTGCATACTTTAACCTGTTCCGATCCGTGGTAGTTGGTAAATAGGGTCACTACATATTATTGTTATCTTTATTATTGTTATAAGCAGGTTTTAAATAAGGGGTGTGTGTGTGTGGACCCCAAACTTCTGACCCCGGTTTGGAGGGCGCCACAGGTTTGGTATCAGAGCTACAGGTTATAAGTCACTGACATAAGCCTGGGTTGACGGGAATGGGTAGAAGGTTAGGATTAGAAGTAAGGAATAGAATTATAGTACATTGAGAGGTTGAGTGTTACGGTATAACCAGTAGTAGTATAATTCGCGTCGTGGTTCGAGATTCTTATATTGCGATATAATTTCAGATATCAGCTATGGCCGACTCTTTTATTCCTGTATCAGCTGATCATTCAGAGCCTTCAGTTGGAGTGCCGTTTTCAGATCCACGTCCTGTTGTTCCACCAGTGCTGGCTATACTTCCTCCACTTGTGTTGCAGCCCGTACCATTGCAGGCTATTCCACCTCCAGGCATGAGGCCACCTGTCAGAGGACCCCCACCTGCTGATTCAGGCTTTACTAGTCATTCAGTCACAGGAGTACCTTTCCAGTTCTCTTCCTATCCTGTCCCATATCATCAGTTTGAGGCTTTCCTTATGGAGCAGCGATTCCTACAGGGTCAGATCCAGTAGTTATTGCATATCATACATACCAGAGAGATGGGGAGTGGTGAGAGGCGACTTAGGGAGAGGCTCCAGGTGTTTCGTAGAGCAGCTGCTGTGAGGATTTCTGAGGTTACACATGAGGACATCACTCCTGATTTCATAGTGGAGTGGGCTAAGTGGGTTCTAGAGGAGCTTAAGGAGATTGGAGGTCCAGATTTGCCATGAGCCAGAGATTTAGAGATGGAGATGCTGAGCAGTGTTGTTATGGTTATGTAGTATGTACAGTAGTGTGTAGTGTGTATTAGTAGACTTTTGAGTTGTATTTAAAGACTAGCTATGCTGACTAGTGAGTAGGTTGTTGTACCCCTTTTTGCTTTCACTTCCGAAGCGTCTTTACACTTGTACTACCTAAAAATTTTGATCCATATATATCAGCACCTTTTTCCTTTCCATTATTGTCAATTATTTTATTGCACCTGTTTTACCTTACCTTATCTATTGCACCAGTTATACCCTGTGATACCATGTACCCTGTTTTCCATAACTGTTTATATTCTGTAAAGAAGCATGCAATTTACTTAGTTACAACTGTTTTCAAAAAGAGATACCTCTATTTTACAAAACTTTTCTTTTATACAAAGATTTGATTCAAAAGCTGAATAAGTTGTTTGATTCTTTACAGAAAATGCCTCCCAAAAGAAATACCCGCACCAACACCCAGAATGAAGAAACCAACAACAACAACAACCAAGATGATACAAATCCAAATGTGAACCCAGGACCCATAGACCCAGCAATAGCCCAAATTCTTCAAATCTTGGCCCAACAAACAGTTCACCTGGCACAACAACAACAAAGACAGACCAATCCCCAGGTAACTTTTAAAACTTTTCAGGCAGTAAACCCACCAGAATTCAAGGGTTCCTTAGTGCCAATTGAAGCAAATGTTTGGTTAAAGGAAATAGAGAAGGCATTTGCCTTAGTGAAAGTAAAGGAAGAACAAAAGGTTGAGTTTGCAAGTTACTATCTGAAGAATGAGGCCACCTATTGGTGGGAAATGGTGAAGACATTGGAAGGCACAGATGTTATTACTTGGGAAAGGTTTAAGGAATTGTTTTTAGAAAAGTATTTTCCTCAGTTTGTTCAGGATCAAATGGAGCTGAAGTTTTTAGAATTAAAGCAAGGGAACATGTCAGTAACAGATTATGAGGGTAAGTTTGAGGAATTGTCAAGGTATGTACCGTCGTATGTGGATACTAACTGGAAAAAGGCTAAAAGATTTCAGCAAGGTTTGAAACCATGGATCAGAGGGAAGGTAGCCATTTTTGAATTGGATACCTATGCAGGAGTAGTACAGAAGGCTATGATCACAGAGACAGAGAGTGTGATGTTCCAGAAGGAAAAGGAAAGCAAGAAAAGGAAAGTTGAGGGAAGTGAGGGTCAGTCACAACCAGGGAAGTTTCCAAATTTTAAGAAGGGCAAGATTCAGCCAGGGAGAAATTTTAATTTCAGGAGACAAAATGCAGGAGACGGAGGCCAGGGCAACCGTCCAGCTAATGTGAATCAGCCGAATCAGATGAGATTAACTTTTCCAGATTGTCAAGTTTGTGGAAAGAAGCATGGGGAAGTTTGTAACAAGTTGAACGTGGTATGTTTCAAATGTAATCAGAAAGGGCACTATTCGAGGGAGTGCCGAAATCAGCCAGCAAGAGAGCCAGCAAATAAGGATCAGCCTATCCGAAATCCAGCAGTGAAGGTTCCAGCCATTGGATTAAATGCTTTAAATGTGGGAAGCCAGGACATATGGCCAGGGATTGTAAGACACCAGCCCCAGTCAGTAATGCATTGAGGATTATGGGATCTACCCCAACAATGAATGAGACTCCAAGGGCTAGAGTTTTTGATATGTCTGTGAAGGATGATATTCAGGATACAGATGTCGTGGCAGGTACGCTTAATGTGAATTCTTTATATGCCAAAGTGTTAATAGATTCGGGAGCAACTCGATCGTTTGTTTCGCAAGATTTTGTTAGTAAGTTAAATTGTCCAGTTGAATGTTTAAATGAAATAATGACTGTGGAATTAGCAAATCAAGAATGTGTAACTGTTAACCAAGTTTGTGGGAATTGTGAGATTGAGATCTCTGGTAGTAAATTTTGTGTAGATTTGATACCATTTAAATTAGGAGAATTTGATGTTATATTAGGGATGGATTGGTTATCTAAGTATGATGCTCAGATATTGTCGAAATAAGAAAGTAATGGTGAAAATGCCGGATGAAAGAATAGTAACGTTCAAAGGTCAGAAACAAGTAAAGAAGTTCTTAACGGTGATTCAAGCCAAGAAGTTACTACGACAAGGATGTGAGCATTTCGTAGCATATGTGATTGACAGAAGTCAGGAGTCAGCAAAACTTGAAGATATTCCAGTTGTAAATGAATTTTCAGACGTATTTCCCGACGAATTACCAGGACTTCCTCCAGATAGAGAAATTGAATTTGCGATCGACTTAGCACCTGGAACAGAACCAGTATCCAAGGCCCCGTACAGAATGGCGCCTGTTGAAATGAAAGAGCTAGCGAAGCAATTGCAAGAACTGTTAGAGAAAGGAGTAATCAGACCCAGTGTGTCCCCGTGGGGTGCACCGGTATTATTTGTCAAGAAGAAAGATGGAAACATGAGACTATGTATCGACTATAGGGAGCTCAACAAGCTTACAATTAAGAATAAGTATCTGTTACCTAGAATTGATGATTTGCATGACCAATTGAAGGGAGCCAAGTATTTCTCCAAGATCGATTTAAGATCGGGATATCATCAACTGAAGATCAAGCCAGAAGATATACCAAAGACAACTTTCAGAACAAGGTATGGACATTACGAGTTTTTAGTAATGTCTTTTGGATTGACCAATGCCCCGGCAGCGTTTATGGACCTGATGAACAGAATTTTTAAGGAATATTTGGATAAGTTTGTTATTGTGTTTATAGACGATATTTTAATCTATTCAAAGACGGAAGAGAATCATGCGGAACATGTGAGAACGGCTTTGGAGATTTTGAGGAAAAAGAAGTTATATGCTAAGTTCTCGAAGTGTGAGTTTTGGCTACAGGAAGTTCAATTCTTAGGACACATAGTCAGTAACGAAGGGATCAAAGTGGACCCGGCAAAGATCGAGGCAATTACGAATTGGGAGAGACCGAGAACACCCACCGAGGTAAGAAGTTTCTTGGGATTGGCGGGATATTATCGACGATTCGTTCAGAATTTCTCAAGGATTGCAACACCATTGACAAAGCTTACACGAAAGAATGAAAAGTTTATATGGAACGACAAGTGCGAAGAAAGTTTTCAGGAGTTGAAGCGGAGATTAATCACGACACCTGTTTTGTCACTTCCAGACGATCAAGGGAATTTCGTAATTTATAGCGATGCTTCTCACAAAGGACTAGGATGTGTTTTAGTGCAGCACGAAAAGGTGATTGTGTATGCGTCAAGGCAATTAAACCACACGAACAGAAGTATCCTACTCATGATTTGGAGTTAGCAGCCATAGTTTTCGGTTTGAAGATTTGGAGACTTTATTTGTATGGAGAAAAGTGCGAGATTTTCACGGATCACAAAAGCCTAAAGTACATATTCACACAGAAGGAACTTAATATGAGGCAAAGGAGATGATTAGAGTTGATCAAAGACTATGATTGCTCGATTAATTATCATCCCGGTAAGGTGAACGTGGTAGCAGACGCGTTAAGTCGGAAGGAAAGGTTAAATGAGTTATCAGTACCTGAAGATATATATAAGGAATTTCAGAAATTGGAATTGGAAATTAGAGTTTGCAAACCTAAGGAAGCAAAAGTGTACAGTATGACTTTCCAGCCGGAGTTGTTAGAGAAAATAAAGAAATGTCAGGAAGATGTAATGAATCAAGATATAAATCGTTTGGTAGGTGAAGAATTATACACGCAGAAGGATGATCAAGGCATTTTGAGATTTTCATCTAGAATCCGGATTCCACCGGTGACGGAGTTAAAGAATGAAATTTTACAAGAAGCACATAGTTCAAGATATTCCATCCATCCAGGGAGTACCAAGATGTACAGAGATTTAAAGAAGAACTATTGGTGGCCCGACATGAAGAGGGAAATTGCGGAATGGATTAGTAAATGTTATACCTGTTAGAGAGTTAAAGCAGAGCATCTGAGACCAAGTGGATTGTTATAGCCATTGGAGATTCCGGAGTGGAAGTGGGAACATATTGCTATGGATTTCATAGTTGGATTACCAAGGACAAGGGCTAATCATGATGCCATTTGGGTTATAGTGGATAGACTTACCAAGTCAGCTCATTTTCTGCCTATAAATGAAAGATTTTCGCTCGACAAGTTAGTCCATATGTACCTAAAGGAAATTGTAGTTCGTCATGGAGTTCCAGTGTCTATTATATCTGATCGAGATCCAAGATTTAATTCAAGATTTTGAAAGAGTTTTCAAGAATGTTTAGGAACAAAATTGAATATGAGTACGGCCTATCACCCGCAGACGGACGGCCAAAGTGAAAGAACGATCCAGACAATCGAGGACATGTTACGTGTTTGTGCTATTGATTTCAAAGGAAATTGGGACGAGTATTTACCCCTGGTAGAGTTTGCTTATAACAACAGCTATCACGCTAGCATTGGGATGCCACCTTATGAAGCCCTTTATGGACGCAAATGTAGATCTCCAGTATATTGGGACGAAGTAGGAGAACGCAAAATACTCGGACCTGAATTGGAGCAGCAGACAAAGGAAATTGTTGAAATTATGCAAAAGAGATTGATAGCCGCACAAGATCGTCAGAGGAAATATGCAGATCAGTCAAGGAAAGACATGGAATTTGAAGAAGGAAGCTTGGTATTACTGAAAGTATCACCGTGGAAAGGACTAACGAGATTTGGAAAGAAAGGAAAGCTGAGTCCAAGATATGTCGGACCTTTTGAGATCCTAAAGCGTGTTGGCAAAGTAGCTTACGAGTTGGCATTACCACCGCACATGGAGCACATTCACAATATTTTTCACGTATCGATGCTCAAGAAATATAATCCAGACTCCAGGCATGTAATAGAATATGAGCCAATAGAGCTTCAGGCAGATTTGTCATATGTAGAGAGTCCGATAGAGATTGTGGAGGAGAGAGAGAAAGTATTGAGAAATAAAGTGGTAAAGTTAGTAAGAGTATTGTGGAAAAACCCAAAGGTTGAAGAGTCAACCTGGGAGTTAGAAAGTGATATGAGAGAAAAGTACCCTCATTTGTTTTCTTAGGAGATTCTGAGGACAGAATCCTTTTAAGGGGGGAAGGATGTAATATCCGGGATATATCGTGTAATTATTTTGCTATTAAATATTTATTATGTGTGTTCAGTATCTATTCTGTGAGTTAATTGTTAAATGTTATCTGTACTTGGATATTCAAAAATAATATTAATTGAGTATTTTAATTTTTATATGTCCAAAATAAAACATAGATAATTGTCATATCTTCCTAATTATTTTTATGTTGATTTATGGATTTATAAGGATCATATGAAATTTATAAAATCTTTTTCCGAGTATTTAAAATCTATTTTATAAAAATGGGAACCAACTGACGTCAACCGTTGTTACGTTTTTGGAATCCGAAACTTTTCCGAGAACTCGTTCCTAACCTAATTGTAATATTTCAAGCATATTCCATGTTTTGACTGTTTCGATCCGGCGTACGGTTTATTCTACGCGGGTCCCGGCGTAATATTTTTGATACAATATTCGTTTCGGTAAATCAATAAAACCCGTATTTTTGATAAACAGGAGCTTTTTATTAAACTATCCCAATTATCACTTCGTAGTACGTGTAACCAGGCGCTGAGACCAAGACCGCAGTACAAATTGTACTTATTTGGATAATTATCCCGAAAACCGATACCATTTGGATCAGTTTTTATAAATAAACGTACCGTTTTATATCCTGAATGATCCAACGGGATACTAATTTTCCGTAATTATAAATAGCCTTTTACCGTATTTTATTTCGTATCAAAATCATTTGCAGATAGTTAATTTTATAATTTTCACAGAAAAACCCTAATTACATAAATTGTTCTAAGAATCAAACAGCAAAACGAAGGCGTTACCAATCTCTGTTTTCAAAGTTTGAGTAACCAAAACGAAGGATTTGAAGTGTTCTATCAGATTCTGAGCTTTGTTTCACTGCAGAATCAAAGGTTTATTTTCTGAAAATTTATTTATTTTTGAATTTATTTTATTAAAAATATGAATTTTTGTTCGGGTGATTGTTTGTATGATTTGATGATTGCATGTTGTAGAGCTTGTTTTCCTGATGATTTTCATATGTCATACGTCTGATTTGGAGTTCAATAACATGCTCAAAAGTGGGTTTAATTTTCGAATTTCAAAATTAGGGTTTATAACCCGTATGAATGTTTTCAATTGAAATTTGGGGGTTTTGATTCAGGGGTTATTAGCTGTTGATTTATAGCGGGTTGTGTTCCTTATAAAATTTGCAATCGATTGATATATAGCTCGTTAATAGAGGATGCTCGAATCGAAGGGAGTTGTGTTTTAAAGATTTACGATGTTCGCCGGAAACCGGCGATGTTCTTGGCCAATTTCCGGCCAAAACAGGGATGATTAGAATGTTTTGAATGCATGAACAAGTTCCTGGTATTGTGTAGTGTTGATCTGGAGGTGTTGGTGGGGTGAGGACGCCGGGATCGTCTTCTCCGGCCACCCCCGATTTTTCCGGCGACTGAAACTGCAAAATTGCAGTTTAGTCCCTGTATTTTTGAAGATGGTGAAGTTTAGTCCCTGTAGTTTGCAAAGTTTTCAAAAATAGGATTCCTGTTTATAAAATGTTTAAAAATCATATTTCCTATTTATTTTTATTATAAAAATTCATTTTTAATTTCTGAAAATTCTGAAAATTATTATTTTAATTCCGAAAATTATTTTTAATTCAAAAATAAATCTGAATTAATTAGTTAATTAATTTCAGTTAATTTTTAATCGATTAATTGGTCAATTAATTTGGAAATTAATTGATTAATTGATTTAAATAATTATTAATTGATTTTAATTAGATATAATTACTTAAAAATGATTTAAAAATTCCAAAAAATAGTTTCGAGCTTTAAAATATTATTCTAAATTATTTCCAAGGCTCGATAATTAGTATAAAATTGTTTCGGAGCCAGAATTGGCCAACCGAACCCTGTTTATTATTCCGAAATTGATCCAGCGAGCTGTTTTAATTCTGAAAAAATGTTTTAAAAATCATTTTAAATGTCAGAAAACCTATTTATGACCCGAGACTTCTTTATAAATAATAAATCATTGATTACGTGATGTATTATGTGCTATATGTGACTTGTTGATTGACTATCAGTCTATATATTCGATGTTAACTGTTTATTGCGTAACCTTCAATCCGTTAATCGGATTTGGGTAAAACGAAGGGTAGATAGAAGTATGTGTTGAATAGAATCCTATGAATTGATGATTGATAGATGCTTATGGTATGTGAGCAGAAGAGGCCAGACGTAGGAAAGGGAAATAGGTAGTTGAGGAGTAAGACGATTGTGATTGGAAGCGAGTGCAGAATAGTAAGCTAGTACCAGGAAAGTGTTCTGAACTTTCTCGAGATATTGTAGTACTTGATAATCCTGTGATATTGCAAGTGCTTTGAAGCACAAAAACCTAAACCCTGATTCCAGTTATTGATCTTGAGCCATGAACCCTATTCTTTCTAGACCATTGATTGTTGTATACCCAAACACGAACCTCAAGTATACGATACTACTCCACAAATACATGCAAACAAAATTCCAAACACTAAACTGAATTAATTATATACTCAAACATATTTCCTATGCTTTGAAAGCCCAAATCTTGAAACCCTGAAATGTTGATTCCTTTGTTATCCAATTCTTTCAATACCAGCATCCAAGCTTTTAAATTATCTTATTGATCCTTACAAGGATTGAAACCCTTTCATTGTTAAATACTCATTGTTGTTAATGATTCTGATTATTATTTATTATTGCTCATTCTGTTATTATTTTAGAATTGGATTATTTTTATAAAATTGTGGACCAGATTCGTGGTCAGACCATATAATGGTCAAGTTAGGCCAATGTGTGCCTTGGATCCAGTAGTTAGAGCAATGTTGTGTGCCTTGCTCGGGGTTAGTGCGTTACTGATCAACAGCCTAACCTTGGTTTTTAAATTAAAAGTATAATATCCAGTTCTAAATCATAATCCATTGTTCACTTGATATCATAATCATGTTCACCTGATGATCATTATTCTCAGTTTTGTCATTTGACTTGCTGAGCTAGTTAGCTCATTTGTGCGATATTGTTTTTGTTCTTTTCCAGTTAAAAAGGAACCGGTTGGTATTAAGGATCCCCAGTCCAGCGCGAGAGCTAGGGGTTCAGGTTGATTGAGCTGAGCTTGTAGGCTTCTTTTGGAATAATTTAAGTCTGTAAAAGTTTGTAATAATGTTTAATACTCAATTATGAGTTTGGAATAGTTGGGATTTGAACGGTATATAATATAAGTAGATGTGTGGCTTGTGTGCATACTTTAACCTGTTGCGATCCGTGGTAGTTGGTAAATAGGGTCACTGCATATTATTGTTATCTTTATTATTGTTATAAGCAGGTTTTAAATAAGGTGTGTGTGTGTGTGGACCCCAAACTTCTGACCCGGGTTTGGAGGGCGCCACAACAACAGCACTACACTAATCCAAATAAAAAGGCTCTGTGGCGACAAAGGTTGTTTAACCAGTACATATACATGTACTTGGTTAATCAAAATGGTTTTGTACAGGTTTTTATTTCCTTGTTCATTTTGCTTTTCTTTTTTTGTTTTTTGTTTTTGTTTTTGTTTTTGTTTTGTTTTTGTTTTTATTTTTGTTTTGTTTTTCTTTTCTTTTTCCTTTTTTTCTTTTCTTTATCTTTTTAAGTAATTGTAATTAAATTAATTTATAAAATAAACTTCAATATAACTTATATAACTAAACTAATTTAGATTTATAAAATAAACTTATTTAAAGTTTATAAGATAAATCAGTTTAAGTTTATTAAATAAATTATTTTAAAGTCCATTAAATAAATTTATTTAATTTACCAATTAAACTTTAAGCTTCGCCAGTCCCCTGAGCTGTTTAGCTGTATACTCTGCGCACCTCTTCTCGTACTTTAACAGATAAACGTTCAACCCAAGTCCGTTCCTCAACTTAACAATCCTTTTATAAATAATACCCAGATTCCTTTCACGAGCTGTTAACGCCTAGTGCAACTGGTCTGGTTCATAGACGACTAACCCCGATTCAGGTCTTCGTATTATAGCCTTGATTACATTGTTAAGCTTGCCTCAACTTTATTGCTTCAGACACTGACTGTCAATGAACAACTGTACTTTCACTAGAATCCTTTCTGGTACTCTAGACAACGTCTTCATTAACCTTTGTCTATACCTTGTCTTCAATTCTACAGATTCCTATGCTTCGAACACTATCTATCTTCAATCAATGCCAATACACTGACATCTCCCGGTAGCACTTGTATACTGAATCTTCAACCTTTCTAAAGCCCTGAAAGTCTTTAACCTTTGTTCTTCACTGAGGCATGATCATATTAATGAACTTCTTTCAATGACCTGTAGTCGGACTTCAGGCTTTCTTCTAATCTTCTGATTCTTTGTATTTGCCTTGTCTTCATTCTTCCTGATTTCTTGTGTAGACGTAGTATTATTAACCTGTCATGTTCTAGTGTTGTTATTGTGTTGAGTTATCACGTAATTGTTCATACAGCTACGCAGTCTCACCAACATGAATGGACCAAGAAGTGGAATGAATCTGACTTCATTCCAAGCTCAAAATTTCTGTCATATCATATTGCAAAAGCTGATGAGTTGTTGACAAATTCTGACTTCAAAGCTCAACTTAAAGTCACTGCTCTTAGTACTAAAAGTCTTCAAGGTCTACACTTACAGACTCATGAAAAGGTTGATAAACTTCTGGAAAAAGCTGACAAGCTAGACATGGAGATCAAACTAGACAAGAAGAGGTTTATCAGACCTATTCAAGAGAAAGTTGAAGCTATTGAGAAAGTTCAAGAAGAGCAGCAGGCCCTACTGGATGAGGTCCTACAAAATCAAGCTGCTCAACAGACTCAACTAAATGAAATCCAATCTTCAGTGGAACTTCTTCTCTCTCTACTCCTATCAGATGATGCCAAAAAGGGGGAGAAGGTAGTTAAGTCCAAATGCTCAACTATTTAAGTACTGAAGAGGAAGAAGGATGATAAAGGAGATGACTAGGGAAACCCTAGCAAGGGCAAAGGTCAAGGTCAAGGGCAAAACATCAAAGTTTCTTCACAGAAACTAATTTCTGGAAAATCTTCTACACAGAAGATTACAAGTTCTGAAGCTGTGAATGCTCAAGTTCTAAAAGCCTGATATTCTGATTCAGTCTGGAAGTCAAGACTCTCAGAAGTTTTTACAAACTCTGAAACTTAAGGGAAGGGAGACTACTGTCTACTATAAAGATCTCAAGATTCAGACACTTGATGAAGAAATTGCTAAAAGATTGTTTCTCAAGGATAATCCTGGAATGGATTTAGAGACTCTAAAGGAGGAAGAAGCTAGATTTGCAGCTGAGAAGACAAATCCTAAGTCTAAAGCTTCTAATGCAAAGAAACCTCCTAGGCCTAAGGAAAAAGGCATTGTGATCAAGGAAAGGTCAACTTCTGAGGCTTCAAAGCCCAAGACAAGATCACAAGTTGAAATTGATCCCAAAGCAAAAGGGAAAGAAAAGATTGATGAACCAACAAAGAAACAGGAGATGAAGATTACTCAAATCCTGATGAATCCTGTGTGCAAAATGGTTCAGGTTTTTGATGATACAGCTGCAGAAGATGAAACTGTTGAAACTCTGAAAAGAAGAAAGATATCAAAAAAATCTAAGACAACCTATGACATAGCTCAAGTTGTTCAGAGTAAAAAAGTTCAAAACAACAAGCTACATAAGAATCTGCAAATCCTGAACAAGTCATCAAGACATCAACCTCTGACAGAGCTCAAGTTGATTTGAACAAGATGACAGTTACTGATAAGAGGAAACTCCTATGGAAAAATGTTAATCCATCAGATCCTAAGAAAAGTCAACTGCTATATGATTTTATGACTGTTGGATTGAAAGCCAGAGAAGCAAGAGACAGAACTGGATTAGGTTATGAAGAAGCCAAGATCAAAACAGGAGTTGAAGTAATTACCAGAGATCCATTTTTATTAACTGAAAAACCTCTTGGGGAAGTTACACAGAAACACCTTGACAATGTTATATCTATTCAAGTGGTACTGGATGCTCATGATAAGAGTAATGTCAAGGAAAAGCTGATTCTGTTTCTTGAAGATGGAAGAATATAAAGAATGTCAGAATCAGATGTGCTGAACAAATCTCTCAAAGAACTTCAATTCTTTCATTATCTTTTGAAGATAAAGTCTGAGGTAACCAGAAGATGGTCAAATTTTATCATGAAGAACATAAGGGATAAAGCCAGAATCTCTGGATCAAGGGTTGCAGAATTTATTCCAAAGATAGTTGAAGATGATGGAAGTGAAATTCCAAGTGAAATTCCAATGAAGAAGAATTCTGCTAAACTTGAAGTTATTCTGAAGGAGAAATATAACGACTCGTGTATTTTTATTTTATTTCTAATATTTGGAAGTGTAATAAAAGTTTAAGTAAATAAATAAAAGATGTGTATTGATTTTGGCAGCGGTTATTGAATGTTATTTAATTAATTATGATTTGTTGATATGTGGGATTGGAATTATGTGATTTATTGATGAGTTATGTGATTTTATTTTACTTGTAAATGTGACTCTATTATAATTTTAATTCCATAAATATTTGGGTTATTTTTAAAATTGGTTTTCTAATTTTATAATTTCAATAATTATTTTTAGGACTTTATAAAATTGAGAAATTAATATTTTGTTAATTATTTATTTTTAAATGATTTTATGAGTGTGTTAAATGCTAAAATCCATATTTAATTATGGGAATCTTTAAAAATTATGAAATTTATAATTTTATTAAGTTCGTATTATTCGGAAAATTTTAAAACTATTTTGGGAATTTTCGGGAATCGTTTTAAAACTATGTGTATAATAATAATACGAGTCGGGTTGTCGGATTTGGGTTATTAGGATTTGAGGATATCAAGTATGTCGGTATAACTAATTAGGGTATTCTTTAATTGTAGATCCCAGTCGAATTGTTCCAGGATCAAAGTCAGCGTGAAAGCTACTTAGGGTTTGTAAAGCGTTGCAAGGCAAGTACCCCTGACCATTCTTTTATGGTTCAGTGTATATGAATAGCTAAATGTTTTATTCTCATAATGGAACAGAAATATTTTAAATTACGTATCCCCTGTAGTTATAAAATCATTATTTTCAAATTGTTTTGGGGAAAAGTAACTTCGAAAGGTACCTGTCTCAAATGAAATGAATTGCGAAACATATTTTATATGTGTGCTGGTTAATTAAATGATTTTGAAAATGAGATAGGTACAAGTGTTTTGAAAACTGGATAAAACGGTCAGATATGGGATACATTGGGGCCAGAGTAGGCCTATTGAGGTAGCGTAAGAGGCTAATTCGGTCACGCGCATTATAAAACCGATTAGTCCAGCAGGTCAGAGACCTAGCTAGTCTCTGAGTTCCGGAACAGGTAAATGGGATGGCAGTTAGAGTCGTCTGGTGTTGATAGCCTGATCAGCTGTCTTCACATATCCGCTATGTATCTGATTGGGATTTGTGAATTATATAAGAGTATAATTGGTTAATACAGCGGTTTTATAAAATGATTAGCATGCTAAAATTGGACTCTAGTATTATACAGCACACTGCAATGATGTTTTAATAAAGCATGCTAAATAGTGATATCCAGTTACATTTAATTTTCATTATGAAATATTGATATCATGATTATAGTTCTGTTCCTGTTTATTGTTACATTCCAGTTTTTAATCTGTTATTCATATTTGGTACTGCTGAGCGATCATGCTCACCCTTGCAAACTGTTATATATATTTCGCAGATGCCTAGAAGATCAGTCAGACTGACCCATGTTCCCTCCCCTACTGGACCTGGTTCCTCTGAGGTAGTTTGTATCAGACCATGAGGTCTGAAGAGTTGATGAATAAAGTTAATGTGTCTTAGATGTTGAATAAAGAGTTTGTAATATTGAGAACCTAAATTATACTTGAACCTGGATCGGATCTTGGTTCGGGGTCAAGTTAGTATATTTTAATAATAATTCTGTTGTTTATATTTTTGGCAATTATGTTTAGTGACGTCAACTCCTGACCCCGGGGTTGAGGTCGTCACAAGAAATGTCTGTGCTATAATGAAGACTCATCTCATCCAAGAGTAATCAGACTTGGTGATGGTTTGGAAAGAAATCACATCTCAGCACTTAGGACTGCAATCTACCAGATTGGAAGTCAAGATGAAGAAATGAAGCAAGTCAAGGCTACATTAGCTCAAGTCCTGAGAAATGCAGAAGAGAAGCTGGTATCAAACTTTGTCAGGAATCATTTTGGATTCAGATTGATTCAGTAAGATTGGTAAAAGCTGCAAGGACTGTAAGTTGTAGTTAGTTGTCTAAATAAACTCTCATTGCATTTGTACTTAAATGTTTTTGACATCATCAAATCTAATAACTTATATATTTTTCATAATTTACAAGTTGGGGGAGATTGTTAGTTATATTTGTGATGTCATGTCTAATCTGTTGTGTTTAGTTTCATAACTTATTATCAGGACTTACTGGAAATCAGAACTTACTGAAGTCAGAACTTATATAAGAACTTAAGGCCGTCAGGATTTATATCAGGACTTAAGTGCGGGTACTTCAGATAAGGAATGGAGCTAATTTACATGAGAGGATTTGGACTAAAATACTGGAAGATATGCTTTAGGAGTTGGACAACTATAGGACTACAGAAGATAATATCTGATTGATATATTTTAGGAGACAGAATCATATTCCATATCAATTAGAAGATATCTTGTAACTGTGTACTATATAAACACAGCTTAGGGTTTACACTATATGTGTTATCATTCACGAGAACATTATTTATTGTAATCTAGCAGCTCTTAGTGATATTGTTCATCACTGAGAGAATAGTTTAACCTATTTTGTAACAGAGCTTATTATATTGAATAAACTTGATTACTGTTACATACTTGTGTTCAAAATTGATTTGATTGTATAAACACTATATTCAACCCCCTTCTATAGTGTTGTGTGACCTAACAACAATTTAGATCAAATTTCTTGTAACACTCTCAAGAAGAAGCTAAGCTCTTTATCAATAAAGATGATAGAAATTTTGTAGCCGAACAGTATTAATTTTAATATAAAATTAAGTGAGTTTTCAAGATATGTGTTCTTTATTTTTCTGTAAGCTTAAATTCTGCATGAACTTATTTCACTACAAAAATTAATTTACTTTGTTCAACCATAAACATTCAAGAAAAGCCTAAAAATAGTAAAACACATTCACCCCCCTCTGTGTGTTATTCATTTCCTAACACCATGAAGGTATAACAAGGAATTCAAAAAGATTGGCTTTCAATCAAGGAAAGAATCAAAAAGTTAAAGACCAAGGGTTCAAGGGTTCCAAGGATTGGTCTTCTGTTAAACAAGGAATAAGGGTTGGTATGTCAAGCAATTCAATATCAGAAATCAGTATATGGTCGATATGTATTTGTGGAGTAGTATCGTATGTGTCTGGCTCGTATTTGAGAATTTAATAATCAATGGTTTATGAAGAATAAGGCTTATGGCTCAAGATCAATAAAAATCAGGGTTCAAGGTTGAATAGTTTAAAGCGCTTGCAATATAAAACAGAAGTTATTTTGAATAATAGCAACATGTTATGAGAAAGTTTGAAAATATTTGTAATATATCTTGAAGAAGGTTCAGAAATACTTGCCTTATCACAGATGATTCCAACTTTAATTGTACTCATCTAACCGTTTTACTCATCAATCACTTTCCTTTTCTTTTTATGCCTTGCTTTTGTTCATCAATCACTTGCCTTCTCTTTCTATGCTTCGATTCTATTTATGAATCATTGGTTTCCTTTTCTATGCCTCACTGACTCTGCTATGCATCACAAGTACCTTTCAATATTCAATCTCATATTATTCTAATCGTGACATAGACGTCATAAGCTTTTATCTACCCTTCGCCTTACCCAAATCCGACGTACGGATTAAAAGTTATGAATAAAATAGTCAAACAATAACCACATAGGCATATAACACATCAATCCGATAGCACGTAGCACATAGCAGGCAAGATATTCGATCAAAATAATTTTTCAAAGAAGATTCGGGGTCAAAATGATTTTTCAGGTATTTATTACGAATTTTTGAACATTTTTCGAAATTAAAACGGGACTCCAAATTAATTTATAATTAAATAATAGGGTTCGAACACCCGAATCTAACTTTAAAATAATTTTATAATAATTATCGAGCCTTAAAAATAATTTTAAATAATATTTAAAAGCTCAAAAATATTTTTTGAAATTTATAAATCCAAATAAATAATTAAATCTAATTAAATAATTAATTAAAATTAATTCTTTACTAATTAAATTAATTAATCAATTAATTTTTAAATTAATTGACCAATTAAATAATTAGTTATTAAATAAATTAATTAAATAAATAATTCAGATTTAATTCTGAATTTTTAAATAATTAAAAAGTATTTTTGGAATTAAAAATGAATTTTAGAAAATAGAAATAGATTTTTTTTGAAATTATTTTAAAAAGAAATCTGCACTAACAGATTTTTAAGAATTGATTTAGGAAAATAAGGATTGAAACCGGGTCGGGAAGGCGAGTCGACGGGTCGCAGAACCGGGTCGCTAAGATCGGCCGGAAAATTGGCAGAATCCGGCGACCCTGTTTTCTGGCAACGCCGTCCCCGACCTCACCCTTCCGTTTCCAGTTGATTTCTTGATTCCAATTCATTCTAAACTACTTCAGCATCATCGATAATATTTTAAAAGATTACAAACACTCCTGCAACTCCGTTTTCGGCTAAATCTGCCATGATTTTATTGCAAATGAAACGATCTACAGGATGATGCTTTCAATTTTAACCTGGAATCAACAGATCAGAAGTTCCCAAATTTAATTAAGAACATTCAAATGGTTTAAACCCTTATTTAACAATCCGAGAATCAAACATCAATTTGGACATGTTATTGAACTCCAAATTAGTCATATAATATACCAAATGACCAGGAAGAAAATATCTACATGATTATGCCATCAAATCATATCAAAAACATCAAGAACAAAAATTCCTAATTTAATCTATAATTAATTCAAAATAAAATAATTAAATAAGAAAATTACCTCGATTTCTGCACCAGAACAGTTGATTGATTCAGAAAGGTATTTTCGAGAGCTTCAATTTGATATATTGCACGCCCGAATCAGAGTTCGATAACGCCTTCGTTCGTGCATTTGATTCTCAAGAACGTAACGTTTTTAGGGTTTTTCCTCTGTATTTTCTATATTTTTACTGAGCGATTATGATTATACGAATAAAATGAAATAATAAAAGGGATATATATATATATATATTTATGAAACATTAATTCGTTTTGGATCATTTTGGATGGATAAATTAGTTACTTAGCCGCTAAGTAACTGTAAAAAACGATCCGATTTGATACCCGTATTGGATAATTATCCAAACCAGGCTTCTTATAAAACATTTTATATGAAAATAATGTAATATTATCCCGTCTTTCGAGAATACGGGTTTTGTTGATTCACCGAAATGATTATTGTATCGAAAAATCTTGTGTCGGGACGCGCACGGGTCAAACCGTAATCCGGATCGAAAAAGTAAAAACACGAAATATGTCCGGAATTACCAGATTAGGTAAGCAAAGAGTTTTCGGAAAAGTTTCGGGTTGTAAAAACGTAAAAACGGTTGAAGTTGGACGATTCCCAGCTTTATAAAATAATTTTGTAATTATTCAGAAAATTATTAATAAATTCATAAATCAATATAAAATCATATAATAGTCTTAAAATTATCAGAAAAATACCGTAATTACCTATATTTTATTCTTGTCATAATAAAATTAACATACTTATACTTTACCACATATAAGCATCCACATATCCAGACCCATCATCAGATACTTCACCAAAAATTACATTATAATCACATAAAAATCATTTATTGATAAAAATAATTATACGCAATATCCCGGATATTACAGATGAATTGTTGAAAAATTGTTGAACAAAGTCACACAACAATTTACTAAAAGAGCAGTGTGTCATTTGATTCTGATTCCGCACATTACTCCACTTTCCATTCCAATTCTTGAGTAATTATCCTCTATCAGAAGTCTAATTCACTAAGTTTCCTTCTCCGAGTGTGTTACATACAACAAAGCCTTGCAAACTTATATTTGCGCAAGAACCTCTGTGACACATATTGTCATACACACACAACCTCACTATTCACATCTAACGAACATCTTTTCTCAACACCTACGAACATCATGTCATCTTCTGAGCTTTTACCCTTCTTCAGTCAAACCACTATTATTCATGGCAACACTTTTGGAACCAATAACTACTTGGCTCCACTTACACATCAGCAGTTTCTTCAATCATTTCATGATATACAGGATTTCTTACTCCAATGTCCAATTGGATATGCTCTCAAAAATCCTACTAAGGTATCATACAGAGTTGTAATGCAGGTAGGGGATACATCTCTAGTTAATGCAACAAATACTGGTTTATCTTTTAAATTTAAGGGACACAGGTATGAAGTTGATGCTGATGTTCTCGTTCAAGCATTAAGATTGCCTGCCTGTGATGGTGCTCCTGACAATTATGCAACTGAGCAGCTGTTTGATATGCTCAGAACTCTGAACTACAAAGGTGACATCATAACAATTGGGAAATTGACAAGAACAAAATTAAAGAGGAAATGGAATTTCTTCTTTGATTGCATCAGCAGATGTTTCTTGAATAAGACAACAAATTTTGATGCTCTTCCATCGACTTCTCTGAAAATTGGGTATTCTCTTCTCTATTCTGGTAATTTTGATTTTGGTAAAACCATTCTTCAATTCATAAATTCTAGGAGAATTGATGCATCAGGAATAATAGGGTATACTAGATTTCTTCAACTAATTTTTAATTTTCTATGCCATAATGTTGAATTTTATAACGATGAATTGCTTCCTGTATTTCAAATTTTTGAGAAGGGTATACAGATCATATCAAAAGAGATGAAAAGAATAAGTTTTTAGGACTTCCCTTCCTGCCTCAGGAGGTCAGGAAATTTCTATTGAGAAATAGACCTACTCCTTCGCAAGTGCCTGCAAATCCTGATGCAGGCACCTCTGTTAAATTTCCTGATGCTGTGGAACAAGACACTACCCTTCTTGTTTCTAACCCAAGCATCTCTTCTACTAAACAGAACTCCAACTCAGCTCCTAAATTAGCCTCCTCTGATGTCTCTCAAAAGGCATCAGTTGTAATAAAGAAAAGGCTAGTTAAGAAATTTGTTCAATCTAAACAGAGAGCTCAACAGGCCTAGAAGGCAAAGAAGATTCTAACTCAGGAAAAGAAGGCTGATCATGCAAGATGATTCTAACTCTGATGATCAGATGCCTATTGGGCCAAGGATGAAGACAAAGAAATCAACAGTTGCAATTCCTGATGACTCTGTTGACACAACTAGAACTGAGAAGCCAACTACTGATGCTAGCGCTCTGATCAAACAGATTTCAGTAATCAAACAAACTGTTGTGCTCAAGAAAACTGACAAGAGCAAGTTGAAAAGAAAAGCTGAAGATGTGGTTAGGTACATTAGTAAGAAGAAAAAGAGCCATTCTTCTACTATGGATGTTAGTCCACGAGAACCATCTTCTCAAAGGGAAGATGTAGACAAAGAGGATGCACAAATAATTGTTGATTTTTCTCAAGGTGATCTTTTTACTGACTCTGAACAACTATTGCAAGAAAAGAAGGCTCATCAGGATGTATTGTCAAAGGTAAATACAGTTATTAATGATCTGATGTTTGAGGAGAGTACACAAGAACCTTCATCACTTCTTGCTAAAGCAACTCATATTCCTCAGGCCCCACAAGAACCATCAGTTTAAAGTACTGATGCTGGCCAAGTTCATTCTCCTGACAAATCAAATCTTGATGCTACAACAAATCCCGATGTTGATCAACTGTCCATTCAAGCAGATTCTATTGATGATTCTTTGCTGCTCACTAGCTTGTCAAAGCATCCTGATGTGTTGTTTGTTCCTCCACTGTCATCACTGCCACTTGAGGACTCACCTTCAGGTATTGCTTATTTTCCTCTGTTGTTGTCAATGTTTGTATCATTATAAATAGTCTCTTAATTGAGGTTACCTCTATTTATATGACAAGCATACTACTCCTCTGAGCCATCTCTTATTTCTTTGCAAAATATGTGATTGTGCCTTTCTGTGACACTTTGTGAAAATACTTTATGAAAAAAAATTAAAACTGAGTGGCATTCTCCTATACTGGCAAAATGAGAGGTATTTTTGAGAAAAGAATTTTATAAGTTTTTCTTTGCTTATAAACTTTCTTATTTGAGAAACATATTACTCTTCAAAGTAATATATTGTGTGAAAAGTGATGAGATCACTTGAAAAGAAAAGAGAGATATAGGTGTTACATTATTTTATATTTCAGGATCTCATCATAAATAGATAATTATTGCTAAGGATCCTCTTAAAGGCAAATCAATTCTGTCGAGCTCTGCAAATTCATCTGAGGGTCTGTCTTGCTCTAATTCTGATGAAGACAGTGATCCTGATGATCCTGACACATCTCAGCATAAGATTGCTATAGATGCATCTAAGAAGTCCAATGTTGGTTCTTCTTCACATTTCAATGCTGATCCTTCTTATTACAATGCTGATGCTGAGCATTTTCGAAAGACTGAATGAGATTTTACATGGAGAGATGCACATACTTCTATCTCCTCAGCTGTTGGTATGCAACATGTTCACAGGGCATATGATGGACTTCAAAACCCTGACCTTAAATTGCATCTCAAAGTTTCTACCATCTCTGTGAAAGGAATTCTCTCTGAACTTGCTGATATGAAGACATCTCATGCTAATTTACATAATAAGATTGATGCCTTTATGATTAATCCACTTATTTCAGCTGAACTCATAAGTGTGAAAAAGGCTGTTAAATCCGTGGTTCAATCTCAACAAAGCATGGATACTCGATTTTCTTCCTTGGATGATAAAGTGTCTTTAATGGCTGATAAACTGGATGCTATATTTTCTCTTCTTTCAAATACTGATGCCAAAAAGGGGGAGAAGATAGCTATCATAAAATGTACACCTGACTCTATTCAGTTGAAAGATAAAGATACTGATGATGATGGTGATAAGAATCCAATTGCAAATGTTCAAATTGCTCCTGTTGGTCAACAACTTCAACATTATAAAAGATCTGGTTCTTTAGGATAAGAAAAGTCTACTGGTGCTCATGAAGTTAAGCACAAGACAAATCTGATGCTCCTGAAACTGGTGATGTTACGATCTTTAACATAGCAGATTCTAAAGGATTATTCTTTCCTTACAGACAAAAGGAAACAGGTGAAGATATTATTTCAGTACTACAAGAATAAGAGGTTTGAGCAAAAGAATGCCAGAAGTGCTCTTGGGTTGATAACTGAAGAATTTCCTGATCTAACAACTAAGAAGAAGTTATGCAACAGAAGGAGCTAATGGCTCAAATTGAAGCTGAAGCAAACACCTCTAAAAGAAGAGGAAAAAGAGGTGGAAGAGCCTCACGAGCCAGAGGAAGAATTTCTAATTCAAGTCAAGGTTCTGTGATTGATTCTGCATTTCTGAATGTTCTATTCAGGGAAGGTTTTGTTCCTGTACAAGGGAATGATGTAAAAGAAGAAGCTGAGGATACTGAAGAAATGATTATCCAAAGAAAGAAGAAATTAACAACTGACATTGCTCAAGTTGATGTAACTAATGCAAATGTGTCTCTTGAAGCAAACATAAAATCTGAGGAAAAAGCAAATCCTGATGTTGTGAATCTGTTAGCTGAGTTTGACACTGATGAAAAGGTGATCAAAGTATTGGATGAATCAATTCTTGATGAACAGGAAAGAATTGACAGAAGAAAAGATGATCGAGCATGCAGTGACTATGAGCAAAGAATTCTAAATTCAAGAAGAGAGTTGTAGAAGAAAACAAGAGGAAAGATTCATGATTTATCTATAGGGTATACTCCTCTCAGAAAGAAGAATAAAAGATAGAAAGATGTTTATAAATTTAGTTATCCTAAAGAATTCAAGCATATTGAATTTGTGTCAACAGGACTTAGGGTTTCTATTTCAGAATAGGAGGATATTGATAAGTCCATCAAGAAACCTTCTTGGGTGGAATATAATGAAAAGCTAAAACTTATCAAAACTTGTACTAGAGGAGGTACTGGTCATCCTGGAATGGAAATTCTGAGGTCTGATTTAGTGGACACAGATATTCTGACTGACAATCTTGGTGAGTGTTATGGATCAAAAACTAAGGTATAATAATTGCTGTATTTATTACTAGGGAACGTGAACTTCGAGGCTCGATTTGTCTGCTTTTGTGTTTCATGACTCAATCTGCCTTAACAAGATGCCTACGTACCTTGCTGATTGCCAAGGATCAAGTCAAAAAATATAGTTCTGATTTATGGGGGTGAGACCCCTTATATAGATATTGGGAGTCCTTGAATTGGACTGGGGTTAGGAGACTTGGTGGACAAGTCTCTAAATTAGAATGGACTTTGGAGTCCTAGGAAGTAGGAAACTGATTCCTTATCCTATTAGGTCCCTTGGGGGCTAATCTACAAGGATTTATATCCTCATTGGGACTTATCTCGATAGCTGATTTATCCCCTATTAATTAATTACAAAATTAATTAATAATCAGGATTTTGGGCCCTTTTTAATTTGGGCTTCGTTATTGGACTGTATCCGATCTTAATTAATTATAACATCAATTATATTCCCAGGCTATTTTTGGGCCCTTATCAAGGACCCTGGGCCTCTTCTAATGGGCTTAACTGCCAGGCCAATTTAATATAATTAATGAGATATTAATTACACAATCCTGGTTTATTTTATTCCCTATCATTTGCCCCCCTCCCAACTTCTGGGAAATAGTAAAATTTTTTGCAGAAGTTAAGTTCACTCTTCCCCTTACAGGGTATCGTTTTGGCGTAAAGTGTGGAGCGACCTACACATTTACAATAATTTGCCTTGTACGCGGCTTCAGGGTTGTTTTTAGAACTTCCCTATTATTTTCTTACCTTTTCCCTCTTTCTAGGAATTTTCTAGTATTTCTCAGGAATTTTCCCCTTTTTTCTGGGATTTTTCCTAATTTTCAAGAATATTCTGATACTCATTAATATTTCAAGAACATCTTATCAAAAATAATTCTTACTTTCAAATTTTCCCTAATTTTTCTGGAATTTTTCAGAATTTTTTCAAAAATTTTTAGCCTTTCAACGACTAGGATCCTAGTCGAAAATTCGACCTAGATCCTGGTCGTACTTTAGGCCAGTCCTGGGTCCTGGTCGAAGAATTTCGACTAGGATTCTCGACCAGGATTTCAACCTGGATCCTAGTCGAATTCACGACCTAGATCCTGGTCGATATTTTGGCCGTTTTTCCATTCCTTCTTGTAAAACTTCGACTAGGATCCACGACCAGGATTTCGACCTGGATCCTAGTCGAGTTTACGACCTGGGTCTTGGTCGAATTTTATGCCACCTTTTGACTCCTGCTCGTGAAACTTCGACTAGGATTCACGACCAGGATTTCGACCTGGATCCTAATCGAATTTACGACCTTGGTCTTGGTCAAAATTTTTGACCATTTTTCATCCCTTTTCGAAAGATTTCGAGCTTGATCCACGACCAGGATTTCGACCTGAATCCTGATCTTTTTGATGGGTTTTATTCTGGCTCCTGTTCGAAAGAATTCGAACAGGATTCACGACCTCAAACTCAACCTGAATCCTGGTCTTTTTGATGGGTGTAATTCTGGCTCCTGTTCGAAAGAATTCAAACAGGATTCACGACCTCAAACTCGACCTGAATCCTGGTCTTTTTGATGGGTGTAATTCTGGCTCATGTTCGAAAGAATTCGAACAGGATTCACGACCTCAAACTCGACTTGAATCCTGGTCTTTTCATTTATTGGGCTTCTCCTAATCCAACTTGGATTTGGGCCTAAAAATGGGCCTCTATTTTTCCAAATCCTAACTAGAGTTGGGCCAAAGCTTGGGCCTTTTATTTTTCCAAATCCTAATTGGATTTGGACCAAAGCTTGGGCCTTTTATTTTTCCAAGTCATATTTGGATTTAGGCCTAAAATTGGGCCTCTATTTTTCCAAATCCTATTTGGATTTGGGCCAAAGCTTGGGCCTTTAATTTTTCCAAGTCATATTTGGATTTGGGCCTCGACATGGGCCTTAAGAATTATTGAGGATATTCTGGAAGGTTCCAGAACTTAATAATTTTCAAAGATATTCTGGAAAATTCCAGAATTTGGGCTTTTTCTTTGGGCCTTTAGCTTAAGGGTTTTTTTGCCCTTTCATCTTCCCTTTTCTGCCTATATAAAGGAGTGAGTAGAGTCACTCACTTCTCACTTCTCACTTCTCATTTCCAAAAAACTTTCTTTTCTCTCTTCTTCTCTTAAAAGTCTTGGAGGTCGTAGCATAACCGGAGGTCGGAGTTTGCGAGCCTTTCAGCCTTTTCCAAACCAGTCTTCGACATTATTTCGGGTAAATATCCTCTTTTGTATTTTTATTTTTAGGTACGCCTTTACATAAAGTTTGTTCCTAAAATTATTTTCTTTCCCTCTTTTCAGATGACAGATAAGAAAATGACCAGTTTGGCCAAAATGACTGTTTCCAGGAAATCCAACGAATTCCCCTTTCGCTCAAGGTACACCTCTTTAATTGATATGATCAATACTCGAGGGGATGAGTACCCGTCTGACGTGCACCTGGATGCGCATGATCACGTCAGTATTTTCCTTGATGTAAAGGAGTTGGATAAGATGAAAACTTATTTCAAGATCAAGGAGCACTTCAAGTTGGTTCTTGCGGGTCCGGCCGACAGGGCCTGCCAATGGAAGAAAGACGCTATATGCGTCTTTATGGATACTTTAAGGGCAGGTATCAGACTCCCCTTTCATCCTTTTATCCCTGTTTTACTAGCTAATGTGGGCATCAGCCCTTGCCAACTCCCTCCAAACTCTTGGAGGCTGATTCTTTGCTACCTGTCGCAATGCGCCAAGCACAACGTCCCTACTTCGGTCGCTGTGTTCAGAAAAAAAATTCAGTTCAAGAACAGTCCCGACAAGAATCCGGGGTGGGTTTCTCTGAACCAACGCCCCATTGTCCCCCATATAGTGAATGGGAAGTCCATCCCTAACAATAACTTGGGGGTGGAAGAAGGAGTTTCTGTACGTCCTTTGGGAGGGCGACGACTAGGGAACCCTCTTTCGCTCGGATCTTGAAACGGCCCGGGCGGAGATTGTTAGTTTGAAGGCTCAGAAGGACAAGGCCTTTGACGGATGGATGGATACACAAGAATTCAAAGACTTAATGGTAGAGCATGACGCCCTCATTCATCCAGTCAGCTATAAGGAAGGCTGTGACGCTGCTGTGGAGGCTATCCAGGATGAGTTTCTTGAGATTCTTGAACAATCTTCCTTCCCTTGCCTTGTGCAGGTCCCAGCACTTGGGGGCGTTGCTGACAAGCTCGCTGATCTAATTAAGGATGACCCTTCAGCGTCTCCAGTCAGAGCGCCGTCAGGAAGCCAAGGCCAAGGCCAAAAAAGGAAGGAGCCTGAATCCAGCTCCGAAGAGGAGGAATCTTCTTCCGAGGAAGAGGCCGAGCCCATTATAAAGAAGGCGAGGGTGGAAGAGCCTCCAAAGCCAGCGTCCCCAAGGCATCTAAGGCATCTGAGGGTAGTTCCGAGGAGACCTCTGCGGAGACTTCTGAAGAAACTTCCAAGGGACCGACCCAGGATACGTCCGAGGAGACTTCAGACAGCGGTTCTGAAGAATCTGAGCCTTCTAAGGCCTAACTTTTTTATATTATGTACTTTTCTTTTCTTCAGACATTCTCAAACTTTGTAATTGATTTTGGTTATCTTTACTTATTTTGCTCAGTGATTCAATCATAGTTCAACTTTCCGAGTTTTCAGACCCCAGTTTATAACTTAGTTTTATCATTCATAATATAATCAATCTAACAAGTTAGGTCAAACTGAACGTTCTTCATTATACCTTGGTATTTTCGATACCTTATATGAGATGGGTTCAACCCTGATAAAACCTAAACACATCTTCTATCAAATTTATAAAAATCCTAAGCAAGCGAAGCTTCAAGGTGCTTTTAAACCTACTTGTCATTCCGACAAGTGAGAATCGTGCTTTAACCGTTTTACACATAGTAAACCTTCAGGTTCTGCGCGTGCCAGGTCCTTGGGACTTCAAAACCATCAATAGTCTCCAGCTTGTAGGTTCCTCTTCCTTGAACACTTTTGACCTTGTATGGTCCTTCCCAATTTGGGGCAAGTTTCCCTTTCTGCCCAACACCAGAAGCTTCCACCTTCCTCAGAACTAGGTCACCTTGCTTGAAGAACCTTTCCTTAACCCTTAGGTTGTAGTAGAACGAAGCATTTTCTTGATACTCTACTATCTTTGCATGTGCCTCATCCCGTACTTCATCAATTAGATCCAGGGCTATTCTTTTCCATTCCTCATTTTCCTTAGCATTAAATGCTTGGATCCTGAGAGACAAATGTGATATTTCTTCAGGAACAATCATTTCTGCCCCATATGCTAACATGAAGGGGGTTGCTCCGGTCGTGACTTTACAAGTAGTCCTGTAGGCCCATAGTATTGGGAGTATTTCATCCACCCAGTTATTTCTTGACTTCTCGATCCTCTTCTTTAGTCCATCCAGGATTATTCAATTTACCACCTCCGCCTGCCCATTGGTTTGTGAGTGGGCTACGGAGGTAAATCGTAACTCAATCTCATTCTCCTCACAATAGTTCTTGAATTCCTCATTGTTGAACTGTGTTCCATTATCGGTGACCAGGATACGGGGAATTCCATATCGACATGTGTTGTTTTCCCACAGGAATTATGCAACCTGCTTAGTTGAGATTTTGGCCAAAGGCTTGGCTTCAATCCACTTAGTAAAATAATCAATGGCTATAATGAGGAACTTTCTCTGTGCCGTGGCCATAGGGAAAGGTCCAAGTACATCCATTCCCCACATGGCAAAGGGGATGGGAAAGTTGATGGAGGTCAACATCTCGGGGGGTTGTCGAACGACAGGTGCATGTTTTTGGCAGCGATCACACTTCTTCACGTACTCTTTGGCATCGACCATTATTTTTAGCCAATAGAAGCCTAAACGGGTTATCTTATGAGCTAGTGCTCTGCCCCCCAAGTGTTGCCCACAGATACCTTCATGTACCTCTTCAAGAGCCAAGCGTGCCTCATCAGGCTTGTGACACCTTAAGTAAGGACCCACATAAGATCTTTTGTACAAAATCCCATCTATGAAGGAGAATCTCAGTGCTCGAATAGCAAACTTTCATGCTACAGTTACGTCGTTTGGCAGCCAACCAGTTTGAATATGGGCCTTAATGGAATCTATCCATGACATCCCAAGCCCTATAGGAGCTACAAGCTTAACATCAATGCTCCGTGTCTTCAGAACGCGGAAGTATACACTCCCTGAACTTTCCTCTATCTCAGATAAAGCAAACTTTGACAATGCATCTGCCTTAGCATTTTCCTCCCTTGGGATATGCTCAACATGGCACTCATCGAATTGAGTCATCACAACTCTTACTAGACGGACATACTTAGCCATCGTATCATCCCTTGCCTCAAATTCTCCCTTCACCTGGGATATGACCAGCTTTGAGTCTCCACAGACCTTTAAGTTCTTGACTCTCAGCGTCCCAGCTAAGTCGAGGCCAGCTATCAGAGCTTCATATTCTGCCTCATTGTTCGTGGTTGGAAAGTCTAACTTCATAGCATATTCAATCAAGAACCCTTCGGGGCATTGTAAAACTAAACCTGCTCCACTTGAATCTATTTTTGATGCTCCATGAAAATAGAGAACCCAATACTCCTTCTCCTTATCATCCTTTTCTTTGTCCCCCTTGTCAATTTCCTTGTCTTCACGAATAGTATCTTCCTGCCCCCCGACTTCTTGGTTGGGTATGGTACATTCCACCACGAAGTCAACCAATGCCTGGGCTTTTATTACCGTTCCCGGCTTATACTTGATGTCAAATTCTCCAAACTCTATTGCCCACTTGATCAGCCTCCCACTAGCCTTAGGACTATCAATAATATTTCTCAGGGGCTGATTTGTTAGCACCTTAACTTGATGATCCTGAAAGTAAGGCCACAACTTTCTTGAAGCCATCACCAAGGCTAAAGCCAACTTCTCAATAGTTGAATAATTCAACTCAGCTCCATGCAGAATTTTGCTAACATAGTATACGGGTTTCTGGATTTTATGTTCCCCCTTAACCAATACAGCGCTCAAGGCATTCTCTGAAATGGCCAAGTATAGGTATAAAACTTCATTCAGAGTTGGCTTAGCCAACAACGGGGCCTGAGCCATATATTTCTTTAATTCTTCGAATGCCTTCTGGCTTTCCTCACTCCATACAAAATCCTTAACCTTTTTCAAGGACTTAAAAAATGGCAAGCACTTGTCCCCATACTTGAAGATGAATCGCCCCAATGCAGCAACCCTCCCAGTGAGCTTTTGAACATCTTTGATAGTTTTTGGTGGCTCCATGTCCAGGATTGCCTTTATTTTATCGAGATTGGCCTCGATTCCTCTCTTGGAGACCATCAATCCCAAAACTTTCCAGATCCCACTCTGAAAGCACATTTTGCAGGATTTAACATCATCTTGTGGTATCTCAGGACCTCAAAAGCTTTCCTCAAATGGGTTATATGGTCGGTCTTTACTAGACTCTTGACTAACATATCGTCGATATAAACTTCCAAGGTCTTTCCAATAAGATCCTTAAAAATCTTATTCACCAACCTTTGATAGGTGGCTCCTGCATTCTTGAGACCAAATGCCATAACAAGATAACAATAAACACCAAAGTTAGTGATGAATGATACCTTTGGGATGTCATCCTTGTGCATCTTGATCTGATTGTATCCACTGAATCCATCCATGAAACTCAGCATCTCATGACCAGCAGTAGCATCTATCAATGTATCTATCCTTGGCAATGGGAAACAGTCCTTAGGGCATGCATCATTCAGATCAGTGAAGTCCACACACATCCTCCATTTTCCATTGGCCTTCTTTACCATAACAGGGTTTGCTAACCATTCTGGAAATTGTATCTCCTCGATGAAACCAGCCTCTAAGAGCTTCTCTACTTCCTATTTTATAGCTTCTTGCCTCTCTGGAGTAAAACTTCTTTTATTTTTTCTTCACTGTCTTCCGATTTGGATCCACATTCAGCTTGTGAGTAATCAGTTCCGGGTCTATGCCTGGCATATTAGCTGCTGAACATGTAAACACGTCACTATTTTCTTACAAAAATTTCACCAACTTCCCTATAAGGGGCTCCTCTAGTGTGGCTCCAACGAAAGTTACCTTCTCAGGATCCTCAGGGGCTAAAGGAACCGAAACTAAGTCTTCTGCTGGCTTCCCTCTTTTCTCATCATTCTCTCGGATATCCAGATCTTCAATAGGCAGAACCTGCCCCCCAGCTCCGTCTGCCCTCAGAGAGGCCACATAACAACTTCTAGCCATTTTTGATCTCCTCTCTCTTCTCCAATCCCATTTCGGGTGGGAAAATTCATAAATGAATGATAGGAAGAAGGGACTGCCTTGAAGGCATGTATCCCTGTTCTTCCCATGATAGCGTTGTAAGTTGAACTAGCCTTCACCACCACAAAGTCCAACATCTGTATTGCTTGTCTTGGTTCCCGACCTATGGTTGTCGGCAACTTAATTATCCCTTCCACGGGGCACTCCACTCCCGTAAATCCATATATTGGCATATGTGTTGGGGTCAATTGAGAATCATTGTAAACCATCCTTAAAAAGGTGTCATAAAGCAAGATATCCACTGAAGCACCATTATCTACAAGGACCCTCTTCACCGGGCTGTTCCCTATTATTGGTATTATGACCAGTGGGTTGTCATGAGGAAATTTCACACCCTCTAAATCAGAATCATCGAATGTCATTGTTACTCCTGTCCTGCCCCTCTTTGGGGCTTCCCCAACAATATGCATGAATTCTCTAGTATATGCTTTTCTTGAGTTTTTGGATAAACCAGCAGCAGTTGGTCCTCCAAAGATTGTATTTATCACAGGCCCTCGGGGTCGTGGTCCTCCAAAGATTGCATTTATAACCGGTCCCCTAGGCTGGGGATTCCGCCCCTGATCGTCTTGGTCCCTTCTACGATCTTCAAAGTTCTTTCTCCCATTGTTATTCCTATCTCTTCCTTCCCCATTATACTTTTTCAATCTTCCTTTCTGAATGAGGAATTCTATTTCATCTTTCAATTGCCTACACTCATCGGTGTCATGACCAATATCTTTGTGAAATCTACAATATTTGCTCTTATCGAGCTTGGCAGGATCAGCCTTCAAGGGTTTAGGCCAACGAATATCTTGATCTTTCTCGATTTCCATCAAGATCTGACTTCTAGGAGCATTCAGCTTAGCGTATTCAGTGAATTTTTGGCCAGGTCCTCCCTTCTTTGGGGTTGAATCAGGGTTTTGTTCAGTTCTGGGATACTTGTCCTTAGCGATATATTCCAGATCAGTTTTCCTATTCTTGCCTCCGGTGGGCTCTTTGCTTACTACGGTCTTCCTCATACTCTCCTCCACTTTGATGTACTTCCCGGCCCTATCTTGGAGCTGCAACATGTTTTCAGGAGGGCGCTTGGCCAAGCACATCTTGAAAAATTCGTCCCTAGTTCCCTGCTGCAGTTCTATCATAGCTACCTTGTCATCAAGATCCGGGACTTTTAAAGCTTCCTTTGTGAAACGATTCAGGTAGTCTCTCAAAGATTCTTTCGCTCCCTGCACAATGCTCATGAGGGATGCTGAACTTTTCTCATGCACTCTCCTGCGGATGAACTGCTTAATAAAAGCCTGACTTAATTCTCTGAAGGATCCAATAGAATTCGGGGGTAAATGACTATACCATCTTTAAGCCATACCCGACAGGGTTTGAGGAAAAGCCCGACACTTAATAGCGTCATTCACAGGCTGCAACAATAGTACATTAGAAAACACTATTTCTTTCTATATATATTATATGAATAAATTGTTTATTATGTAATTTTATGCAATTTATGTGAATTGGAGAATAAATATTTAAATATAATTTATTCCAGTTTGACGAGTCATATGTGGCTTAAGATATGGTGAACAACTATTATTGAATAGGGTCGTCTGTAGGGATGCAACCGGTAAATATCGGACTGTAGATTCCGTGCTATTAAAGGAAAGAGAATAGAAATGAATGTAAAAATTGAATATATGTTGTTGAAGTCATATGTGATTGATTTGTGATTAAAATATTTTTGAATATTTTTAAATGAATTATTGTTTGAAAAATAGTGTTTATTTGGTCATAAGATATTTACATAAAATCACTGGAGTATGTTTAAATTTTAAAACTTATTTTATTATCTATAGAATAGTTCTAGAGAATTTTTGAAAATGATAGGTTGATTTATTATGGTGTCCAAGTATTTTAAAATGATTTTCAAAAGAATTATGTTTATTTTGCGGGCTACCTTACAAAATTCGTAGTAAATAAATCATTCGCTCAAAAATTATTATAAAAATATCGGGGCATAGATATTTTTATAAAATTTCTTTTAAAAATTGATTTCATATTAAAATTGCATTTTTCCTATTTTATAAATAATTTATAAACTGAAAATCAACTTATTAGAACATCATAAAATAGAAAATAAGAGGATTTTTAAATTACTAAACTGACCCTAGATTATAAAAACCAAGCAGCCTCCTTCTTCTCCTCTGCTTCATCACTCTCGAATCACATCTCTCTCTTTTCTCTCTCTCTCTTGGTAACCCCTGTTGTTGGGTAATGAATACAACACAGAGGGGGTGAATGTGTTTTGAATTATTTTTAAAGCTTTTTGAACTTTCATGGAAGGTGAACAAAGTAATCTAACTGTAGAGATAATATGTTTTAACAGAAATAATAAAACATGCACATGAACACAGTATCTTTCAAAACTCACTTAGTTTTATATTAAAATCACGTATGTCTTGCAACAAATTTTTGGGTTCTTTCTTGATAAAGAACTCAGCTTCTCTCTTGAGAGTTACAAGATTTTCTAGATCTATTTTGTTACTTACTAAAACAAAGCATCCAGTGTTTACTTTATAGAACAGTAAACATTAGTTTTACACAGCATGCAATAGCATGTACTAAACCCTACTTTAAGTTAACTAAAACTTTCTATTTCTAGCTTAGTATATCTTTTCAAATCGTGCATGTCTGTGACTTTACATTGTCAGTTAATCTTGGCCTTTGATCTTGTACTCTTCAAGGTTCTTTTGTAGACTTTTCAAACCATTGATTGATTTGTTTGTTGATTGATAATCTTGGATATTTAACTGGTCTGCATTTTGTACTTTGAGTTTTATATCGAGATCTCTAGTTTTCTATATAGAGAACTCAACATCTCGATAAGTATAATGACTTATCGAGATCTCTTATTACTCTATAGTTGTTTTGACATATCGAAGTCTCTGAGTTTCCTATAAGAAAATTAGGCCTGTCGAGGTCTCCAATCTTCATTTCTTCATTTTGGATTATCGATATCTCTGAGTTCTCTAGTGCAGAAATGACTTGTCGATATCTCAGAGATCTCTAGTGATATTTTAACTTATCGATATATCTGAGATCTATAATGATAATTTGACTTGTCGATATCTCTAATCTTCATGTCTTTATTTTGGCTTGTCAATATCTCTGAGACTTCTCTATAAGCTTTTCTTGACTTCTCGTTAAGTCATTCTGGAGTTCTCGAATGACTTCTCTATAAGACTTAATCTGTGACTTGTAGATTTCTTGACATAGAATGTTTTTCACAAAACAGATTTATTCAACTCCAAGCTTCTTCACCTTGTCTCCGAGGCATGATCTTCATAATCTTCTTCCAGAGTTTATTCTTAGGCTTGAGACTATTTATAGAAAAATACTCTAGTATAATATATTTACACTTTTAAAGACTTAAGTGGTACAATACAAAATGCAAACTTAGATTATCATACAACTTACTTAGGGCTATCAATTTGACTTAGTCTTGTTATAGTAGAAGCATGTCTTGCACAACAATCTCCCCCAATTTGTGAGAAGATTGCTTATCATAAATTCATGCATGTTAACAAGACTAACCCTATGCTACAATGAACAATAAAACTTTACATAGAAATTGACCGAAATATAACATTTATATATTAGGTGATTTCTTGAGTTTGACAGATACAGACATCAGACAAATGTCTGATCTCATGTTTCTTCTCTAATGAGGTCCTTCAAGTGTACAAGAATTTCCAGTTCCTTTATGATTGGTGTCCCTCTTAAAGCTTCTACAAGTTTGGGTTTGTCATGTAATGAATAACCACTCAATAAATTAATCCTAAATATTGAGAATTAGCCAGCTTTGACATTTAGAAATTGTCCATCCTTAGTAACTCTGCTCATCCCTTTTTCCTTGAGATCTTCAGATTTTTGAATGTATATTTCTATCTCCTCATCATATTTTCTCTTCCTCTCCTCACTTTCAGCCTTGTTTCTTACTCTTCTTTCTTCCCTTTCTGCCAACCATTCATCCAAAACAGATCTCCATGCCTTAGTTACAGTATCCTTATCCTTCAGTATGCTTATCACTCTTTTGATCTTTGTGGGTGAAAAAATGTCCATTAAGTTGCTGCCAAGAAATGTGAAGGATCCATCCTGATAGTAGATTCTTACTTCCCTTAGTGTTACAACCCAAGCTCTGACCATTTCTTTAGCTAATTGTTGAAAGTAGTCTTCATCTGAGATGCACCGGTTTAGAGGTAGAAAATCACTTTGATTAAAAGAGTTCCAGATAGCCCTCTCAGTAACTTGCGGTTTCTTTGGTTTTCTTCCAACAGATTTGTAATGAATTTTGGTTGGTGACTTAACAGAAGGTAGATTAGATATTTTCTTTAGATATATTTGGTTTGAGGTGATTGGTATTTTCAGAAGGGTGTTAGCACTTTGTTTGTACAAGTATTTAGGCTTTGAGGTTTGAGTTGGTTTGGTGATTGAGTTTGTTGGCTTAGAGGGTTGAGCTTGGTTAATTTGGATTTTTAGGGTTTGTTGTTGTGGTCTTGAGCCATCTTTCTTTTTCTTCCTTTTTCTTTCATCCCCTTTATTCCTCTCATCTTCCTTCTTCTTCTCATCTCCTTTCTTCTCCTTTTCTTTGCTGCAAGTTGCTCTAGAAGATTGAGTTGGATTTGAGCCAGAAGGTGGTTGATCATTTTGCTTCTGCTCATCATCATCCTTGTCATCCTTTAAATTGAATTGTGAGTTTAGCAACATGGTGTCAACATTCACAAGGTACCTTTCAAGGATTTTGATCATTTCTTCATCTTCAATTTTCTTGTTCTTTTTACGTTTCAGATCATATTGAAGTGTCATAATCAGCCTCATGTTTCCTCTAGCACAGTTCTTCGGAACATTGAAGATCTTGAATTTCTTGGTCTGAGAGCAGATGTAGGCCACCCCTTCCTTGGATATAGATAAGCTTCAGGAAAATCATCTATTTGAGCCTTTTTGAGTTCATGAAGCAATTGGGTGTCCTCTGTGATGACTACATGTACCTTGTCAATTACTACATCCAGCTCAGATGCTCTTAAGGTTCTGAGATTTGGAAGAGACACCTGGAGACATCTGTCAACACCACCATCATTGATATTTACAACAAACCTTTTCTCCAAATAATTATCAATTTTAACAACCACTTCCCTAATTGAGTTGATGTTCTTGGCCAATGCTTTTTTATAGGTGTTGTAGTTGTTTTAAAGAGACATGCTCAGGACTGCAAGAAGTTCACTGAATTCTTGATCTTGATTTGGTCCTTCTGCAGCCTTGTTGAGTTTGTCTTTTTCCACATCTTGGAATGGTTGAGCTTGTGAAGAACTTTGGTCATGCTGAGTTGATGTGATAGCCTCCTTAGATTTACCAGCATCCTTGGATTATTGAATCCTAGCTACTATCTCCCCCTTAGGCTTGGGAACAGGCATGAGTATGGGAGTTGGTATTTCTGGCCTTACATCTTCAGGCAATGAGGCAATGGTATATTGAGCTTCCCCATGATGGCTCCCAAAGCCACAGAATTATGTATTTGGAGATGTTTGTGAGAGTCCATGTAACAACCCAAATCCGGGGTCAAGATTTGGTGTCACTAAACAATCTTTACATAAAATAAAAGAATGTTCAAATAACCCCTTGAATCCGGATCGTTTACAGGTTATGGTATGAAACAAGAATCTAACCCTTTACAACTCACAATAACTAGAATACAAATGTAAATACCTATTAACTAATGCTCTTGTCACATTCTTCTAACATCTTCAACATCTCGCAGCGGAAATTTCTCTAACTTCTGATATCTATCAAAGCTATTCACTTTTATCCTTATCTGTTTCTGGCAGAAATAAGAATTTACAAAGCAAGAGTGAGCCAAAAATGCCCAGCAAGTATATAATTTCAGTTTCAAGATCAATATCAAAAGAAATCTTCCGGACAAAATCTTAAAACAATTTTAAACAATTCTATTTATTGAGTGAGTTGAGCAAATAAATGTTGGCTGTCACCAGCCTTTAACTATAAATTCAAAATGATAAGCGATTCCCCGATTCATCTCCTGAATCAGGGTTCTGTCCGGTTTTGGAATCATGAAAACCTTTCGAAAGAGAATGTCGTTAATGGCGATTAACAACAAATTAGACTGGACTCTAGTTCACAACTATATTCTACTGATCAGTCAGAATATAATGCAAATCTATATCTCAATATATAGATCCATTCGGGTCCTCAGGCACTACGGCCCATCTCGAGGCACCAGTCATATCCCGGTCCTCAGGATTAAGACACGCTTAATCCCCAAAACATCATCATTATCCAGCCCATGGAGTATTTTGATGTCAAATCATTTTGAATTCAAAACATCCCAATTCAGGGTTCACAAATAACCGGAAAGAATGGGTATTTGCTCAAGAGAGCAATTGAATTACAGGAACAAGAATAAAAAGAACATGCATAATATGAGTAATTGCAGCGAAATATAAAACAGTTAACTATTCTGAACTTAGAATATGAGCGAATAAATATTTGCAATATTTTAAAAGAAAAATCAGGAATGCTTGCAGTATTTAAAAGAAAGTTCGGGAATACTTGCAGTATTTAAAAGAAAAATCCAGAATACTTGCAATATTTAAAAGAAAAATCAGGAATACTTGCCTCAATAAGCTTTAACCGCTATTGACTTTGGTTCGACTTTGATCGTTCGGCTTTATCGTCAAACTACTATCCTATTCTGGATACAATCCCAACATTCAGACCCTTATGTTGGAACTTCGTTGATCTCGACGTCTAATCACTAGATCGTTCCTAGTCCGATGTCAAATCTCGGGTCTTCCGTCTAAAACCTACAGGGTTGAAATACCCTAATTCAGATAACCGCTTAAGCTTAACATCAAATCGTTATCCTATTCTACCCATACGATTTCACAATCGAATTCATATTTATATGTATTATCGAAATACATATAGCAATTATGGTTCACATCTTCGAAAATCTGTTTGGTATTTAATTTCGGAAAATACGTATATTTGTCATTTTGGAAAATATGGTAATCGATTATTCACAAAATATCTTGTCACGTCACGCAAATCGGTTTCATAAAGTTCAATTATATCCTCGTTCGACGTTTTCGCTAATTACAGGTTACATTTCCGTATTTTCGGAATTAATTTTCCCAAAAATCGGGCAGCATTTCCTCTATTTATCGGCCTGCCCGTCGAATCAGTTCGACGTCAAATTTACAACACAACAACAGCCAACAATCGAAATCATCAATTCACAATCTATACACTAATCCCAATCACCAATACAATTTAGTTATTAATTATTGTTCACTTTCGTTTTGTAATTAATATTATGAACTAATTTATTTAATTAATAAATGTAGGACTCATATCAAAATCATCACCGTCCACCGTCGGCTCGCCGAGGCTCATCGCCGACGGCGATAAAATTCGTCGGTACCCGTTAAATTCGTGTTTCCATACGAATCCCACCAATTAAATAATTTCAGAATAATCAGAATTTTAATTTCGAAAATCAAGGATGTTTCATTCGAATTTTATTTATTATTATTTTTTTTTTATAAAATCACGTAATAATTCGAACCATCAAAGAAAAGGATCGACTTAATCACAGAACTCCGGACCACGCACCCACGCGCGGCCGGAAAAGGCAGGAACCGGGCGGTCACAAGGAAAAACAGCAACCAACGCACACAATCCACACAACAACACATCCAGTCCAACCGATATATACATATATAAACGTATACACACATATATACTTAGACCAGTTAAATAGAATGAACTAAAACAAGGAACGGTGACCGGAAAAATCGCCCGAAACAGAGAGAAGAACAGGGGTACACAGCACGCGCCACCACCGCTGCCTGGCCAGAGAGCCAGCGGCAACAGGATGGCCACAACAAAACCAAACAATGAACTGAAATAAGCCAACAGAGTAACAGGCAACAACCGGAGAAGAGCTTATCGGAATCCAGCGGCACAGAGGAAAGAGAGGAAGAAAAAGGAGAAGACAGAAAGAAGAATTGGGGAAGGGATTAAGAGAAATTGATTTGCGGAAAATGGTAAGAAGAAAAGGGGTAACACATGACACTGCTCTACGTTTGACAGCAGCGTGTCTATTTGTTGACACGTGGGCTGATACGAAAAAGAAACTAATTCTTATACCGCGTTCTAAATTTTATCAATACATTTTGCGGTTGTGAAGATATCAGAATAAATACAAAATAGTTTTTTAAAAAAATCCACGGAATAAACAAGAATTAATAAATGTAAAATTTTCAAAATTTTTAATTCATTTTAGGATCTCATATCTGACCCGCTTTTCACGATTTAAATGAACTAACGCGTAGTGAATTGAATTCCAAAAAATTTCAAAATAGTTTTAAAATTCTTGAAATATTTAAAAGTTAATAAAATAATTTTTTCATGATTTTTGAAATATTCTGAAATTAAATACTGATTTTACACTTTAATGAAGTCAGAAAATTATTTAAAATTAAATAATTAATAAAATATTGATTTCTAAATTTTATAAACTCCTAAAAATAATAAATAAAATTATAAAAGAACAAAAATAATTTTAGGAGCAATTTTAGCATTTTAGGAATAAATATTCAATAAAATCATTTTAAAACGAATTAAATGCATACAGCTCGATAATTAATTATAAAAGTAATCTTCACATGCAGCAAATCACAAACAATTAATAATACAGTGACATATAACTGACAGAACCATCACATATTTTATTTACTTAATAATTCAATAATTGCTTTTACATATTGGATCCGAAAATAGGTTACTTAGCTGCTAAGTAACTAAAAAAACGATACGATTTTAATACCAAATTTGGATAATTATCAAAATAGAAATTCTTATAAAATACTTTATACAAAAATGAAGTAATAATGTCTCGCCTTTTGAGAATATGGATTCTTATCGATATATAAAATAATTTGCGTATCGAAAATTTCACCCCGGGACTCGTATAGGTCAAACTGTACCCCGGATCGAAAAAGTCAAAACATGAAAAGTGTTCAGAATTATCAGATTAGGTTAGGAAGGAGTTTTCGGAAGAGTTTCGGGTTGTAAAAATGCAAAAAAGTGGAATGATTTCTGATTCTAAAAAGTAATTTTATATTTATATAAAAACAATCATTATTAATCCTATAAATTTTCATAAAATCATATAATAATCCAAAAATTACTAAAAAAATATAAAAATCATCTGGATCTAATTCTGGATAATTGGAAATTAAAATATCTAAATTTTATCCAAATATTATTATCCATCATCAAATAACTCACCAAAATTCACATAAAAATCACATAATAATTATTTATTGATAAAAATAATTACATAAATTTCCCAGACGTTACAGTCCACCAGGGTTTTGATGTCTGTTTGTTGACTCTGCACCAAGGATGTGAGAGCATGTACTTGTGCACTAAGTGAGTCATTTGAAGTTTGGAGAGAAGACACTTGCTGTTGAAGTTCTTGAATTTGCATGTTAGATGAGGATTAAGATATGGAGGAAGTAGAGACCCCAAAAGTATCCTGCACAGCCTTCTTAATTTCTTCCATAAGCAAGGCTGAAGGAATGTATCTGCTAGAGTGCATCTGATCCAGATTAGGTCTTGAGTCATTGGAGTGAGTGATAATGTTTTGAACTTGGTCATGCAGGGCTACAAATGAGGTTCTTAGATTTTTGACACTAGATTTCACTCCACTTAGATCAAACCTTGCCATTTGATCAACAAAGATTGTGAATTTATTCTTGATCTCTGTATGTGAAGGAATGATTTGTTCCATCTTTTCTCTGACCATCTTTATTATCTTGTCTTGATGCCCAGTTAAAGTAATTTGAAGTGCTTTTCCAAAGTTGTGGAAAGCTTTAATTTGAGCTTTGTATACTTCATTTACTGCATCATAAACTTCCTGTGGAGATTAGGATCTGGCATTGCTCCCGAAGATGGTTAGATACTCCTCCCTGAATTGAGCTAACACAACATCTATTTCAATTGAAAATTCCGTGTCCAACCTTGCATCCTGACCAGCTTCATCAACAATTTTAGGCTGTTGTTATTCAACATCTGTCTGGTAGGATAACATGATGGCCTGGTAGACTTGATTTGTCATGTTGGATGTGAGAAGTTGCTATGATATTTGTGCAAGGCCACCAAGTTGGTCAACCATTAGATCATCAACTGTTGAAGGTTGAGATACAACTTCTTGTAGCCATTAGGATATGAGGCGAGGCTCTTGTGGTTGAGAGGTGGAAGGTTGATTCATTGGGTGTGAAGGAGATAGAGTAACAGTTTTACCTGTGACAGGAGTTACAGTTTGACTCAAAGTTTGCACTGTGGTGATGACAGGGTGTTGTTCTCCACTTGTGATGGGAACCTCTAGTTGAATTGGAGGGGATTTGGCTGGGAACTGTCATATGCACCAGCCTCAAACCCTTGTGCTTCTTGCAAAGAACTATCACATGAATGAGACGTTCTTGCTTCTCCCATAGCAAGGCATTGGCATTTGTACTCCTAGCCTCAATTGTTACAGCAACTTCAGCTAAGGTTGTGAGGGGAGTTGTTCTTGTAACAGGAACCTCCAATTGAATTGGAGAGGATTTAGATAGCTCCCCTTCAGGAGTACTAACCTCAAACCTTACAGCCTATGAAGGCTGATTTGCATATAAAGGTTAATCTGTAACTACCATGGGATATTTAGTAAAAACTGATGAATACCCCATGTTTGTGATGGTGTCATCAAGGTCTACCACACTAGTAGCGTCTCACCATCTAAATTTGGTGTCTGGGTGGTGAGCAAGGTTTCTTGAACCAAGTCACTTGAGTGAGATTGCACTTGAGAATTCGATTCAAGTGTTGTATAGGAAGAAGGAATTTTAGAGATAAGAATTTGTTGATCAGAAGTGAGTGTTGGCAGCTCCACATGAATAAGTGAGGGACCTTCAAAAGATGTGCTCTCTTTATGTGTGCCACCCTTATTTCTCCTCCCATATACTTGAATTTGTTCAAGTGATGGTTGTGCAGACTCATTACATAGTGCACTAGGGAGAGTGCTCTTTTCAATAGAGACACCATATTGAGAGGATGCCCCTAGAGTCTGTTTAAGTCCCTATGTTACAACTATATCCTTTTGAGAGAATGCAGAGGTGTCTTGAGTGGTCAACTCTAAGTTTTTAGCCTTCTTTGGTTTCTTTTTGACCAAGGGCGACTCAGGTTCTGTCTGTTACTCACCACTCTCATTTATAATTGGTAAATGTGTCTCCTTTCTCTTCTTTTTACTCACTTCACCCTTTTGAGAGGATGAAGTGGTTGGCTTCCTAGCAGCTACTGGTATAGAAGAAGTGGTCTCAGCATTGGAAGGTCCCTGTTGGTGTTCATGTGTTTGCACTTCCATAGGTTCAGGGACCATTACTGTACTAGAATTACTTGTACTAGACCTCATGTCAGGCATAGGATAGGGATAAGTCCTAAATTTCTCCAATATTAATGGAGTTAATTTAAGACCCACCTGCACCTTATTCTTTGTAGATAGCGATCAAAATAGAATTTTGGACACTTGATTACAATTTCCTATTAATGATCTATCTACACCATCTATCATATGTATGTTATTGACTTTATAGTTTAAAGCAGACATAATGAATCTAGGAAGAAAAATTTTCTTACCTCTTGATGCTAATGGCATTGTTAGCCTGGTGCTCAATTCCTCCAAGATGTAGTGTCCTACATTTATCTGTTTGTTGAGAGCCATTGAGTAGACCAGCTTCTGGACAACACTTAAAATGTTGTCAAACCCTGACTTTCTGCAAGTGAAGACCCTGATAACTAAATCAAAGAGATAAGACCATTCCTTCCTCAGGTTCTTTTTGTTCATGCTTTCCAGATTAATCTTTTTAGAATAATTGATGAAGTCCATGAATTCATAAAGCTCATCCTGAGTGGAACCTCTACCATCTTGTAAGTAGGTATGCCCAAGCCATATTGACATCATTCTCAGAGATCTCCACCTGTTGGCCTTTGATTGTAAAATTTATCACTATTGATGTTGCCTGATTCTCATACACCACTGTTCTTGTCACTGTTGTATTCCATAAATCTCTTAACACATCCAAGTAGAGCACATGATTAGCAGTAAGAGCTCCCACAAAGTATGTTTCAGACAGAAATTTCACAAAGCTTTTGAAAGCTTCAGGAGCTTAATTTGCATCCAGAAATGCAAGAAAGTTGGTTTCTTTTGGGATAAAGGGTACAATAATGTTTGATGCCATTGAGAAGAGTATGAAGTTTAGTGGGTAAGAAAATTAAAGAGAAAGAGTTCGAAACGAGAGAGAAATCGGTTTAGATTTGAAAATTCTAGGTCACTTAGAGTTCTCGAAGGTGTAAGTATGTGTGTATGTCGAGAAGTCTAAGTATTTATTATAAAAGTAAATGACTTATCGAGAACTCAAAAATAAATGTTTGTAATTTGCTTATCGAGAAGTCATTTTGAAAAGAGATTACATATCGAGAAGTCATTTGAATTTGCTCTTTTAGAGAACTAAAACTGACTTGTCGAGATGTCAAATAAATACTCAGTTTGTCCTAAATGGACTGATTTATTTCTAATTTTTATTTGAATGAATCAAAAGAAAATCAGAATAATTTTGTCAAAAGTATTTTACCAAGACAATTTATTAAATTAAATTATCTCAGTTTTGAGTTATTTCTAAGTCTAAAAATATACTTGTAGAGAACTCTTTGATAACATTTATAGAGAACTCTATGATGACTTATTGATAAGTCATAATAAAGCTTATCGAGAAGTCCCTCGAGAAGTCAGAACATTGATTTGTCAAAAACTCACTCAAGAAGTCTTAAAATGCCTTGTCGATAAGTCAATTAGACTTATCGAGAACTCAGTTCTCTATATAATTTTTGATCACTTTGATTCTGCCTTATGCTAATTTTACATATTGAAAATGCAAATCAACATTTAAAAAGTTTTCTTAGAATTGAAAAATTCCAAGCTAAATTTTGAATTTTGAAAAATAAATATGCAGAGATTTCTAAAATATTTATAATTCATATTCCAGTTAATTTTCAATTAAATCAAATTAATTTTGATTAATTAGAAACTAATCTACCACAAAACATTAGTTGAGTTTTTGCCTTAGGATGAACAATTTAACATTCCAATTTCACCTACAAGTCTAGTGAAAGTTGCTTCATCAAAAGGTTTAGTAAAAATGTCAGCTAATTATTTTTCTGTTGGAACAAAAATGAGCTCAATGGTACCATTTGCAGCATGTTCTCTAATAAAATGGTACCTTACATTAATGTGATTTGTTCTAGAATGAATAACTGAATTAGCCACAATATATATAACACTAGTATTGTCACACATAATTGGAATTTTTTGTAACACTAGGCCATAATCCATTAGCTAATTTTAATCCAAAGCACTTGAGCACATCAACTTCCAGCAGCTATGTATTCAGCCAAGCTATGGAAGTTGACACAGACTGTTGTTTCTTGCAATACCAGGATACAAGTCTTCGTCCAAGAAACTGACAGCTTCCACTAGTACTCTTCCTATAAACCCTGCATCCAACAAAATCTGTATATGTGTATCCAACAACTTCAAAACTAGTTCCCTTAGGATACTATAATCCCAAGTTTAGAGTATCCTTCAAGTATCTGAAAATTCTCTTCACAACCATCAAATGTGATTCATTTGGATTGGCTTGAAATCTTAAACACAGACATGTAGCAAACATGATGTCTGGTCTACTTGCAGTTAAGTACAATAAAGATCCAATCATTCCTCTATTGCTTGAAATATCCACACTTTTGCCCTTTTTATCTTCATCCAACTTTGTAGATGTAGACATAGGTGTAGATGCAAGTGAACAATAAACCATACCAAACTTTTTCAATAAATCTTTAACATACTTAGTTTGGCTGATGAAGATTCAATCACTTCTTTGACTGACTTAAAGTCCAAGATAGTAACTTAATTCCCCATTCATACTCATTTCATATTCACTCTGCATAAGCTTAGAGAATCTTTGACAAAGCTTTTCATTTTTGGAACCAAAAATGATATCATCCACATAAATCTGAACTAGGATCATAGCACCACCATGCAGCTTGTAGAAGAGTGTCTTCTCTATTGTTCCTCTAGTGAATCCATGTTTAAGTAGAAAATCTGACAATATGTCATATCAGGCTCTAGGTGTTTGTTTTAGTCCATAGAGAGCCTTGAGCAACTTGTATACAAAGTTTGGAAATTCTGGATCTTCAAAGCCAGGTGGTTGTTGCACATAAACTTCTTATTCCAAGTCATCATTAAGGAAAGCACTCTTGACATCCATTTGATATACTTTAAAATTTGAATGTGCAGCAAATGCAAGAAAAATCCTTATTACTTCAAGTCTTGTAACGGGAGAAAAAGTTTCATCATACTCAATTCCTTCCTCCTGTGAATAGCCTTTTACAACCAACCTTGCTTTGTTTCTGGTGACAATGCCATTTTCATCCATCTTGTTCCTACACACCAACTTTGTTCCAATTATACTTCTTCTTTGGTGCAGGAACCAACTCCCAAACTTTGTTTCTTTCAAACTGATTTAGCTCTTTTTTCATAGTAGATATTCAATTAGGATCAAGAGCTTCTTCAGTTTTCTTTGGCTCAACTTGTGAAAGAAAACATGCATGAAGCCATTCATTTACAGTTGCACTTCTAGTCCTCACTCCAACATTGGGATCACCAATAATTGCATCTGTATTGTGACTCCTATCCCATTTCCTTGTGTGAGTTTGCTGACTTATGTTTTCTGTATTTTCTTCACCATTGGCATGACTTGCAGAACCTTCCTCTATTTTCTCCCCCTGAGTTTGTGCTATCAAATTCAGGTACATGAGATGAGCTTTCATTCTCATAATTCACTTGATCAATAGACTCTTCATCAATTCTGTGGTTTGTGTTGACTTCAGCTTCATCATCAGAATCATTATCAATTTTGAGATTTTCAAACTTTAGGGCTTCGACTTCATTTTCATCAAGACATTCCAAGCCCGGGCACTTGTCATCATCAAAAGTAACATTTGTGCTTTTTATAATTTTCTTATGTTCAATCACATAGACTTTATATGCAGTTCTCTCCAATGAATATCCCATAAAAATTGTCTCAAAATCCTTCGAGTCAAATTTTCCCACATATTCAGAGTTGTCCTTCAAAACATAGCACTTGCTTCCAAACACATGAAGATGTTTCACAGTAGGCTTCCTTATATACTAGATTGAGTAGGGTGATTTTCCAAGATTCTTGTTAATGAGATATGTATTTTGAGTATAGCATGCAGTGTTCACAACTTCTTCCCAAAAACTAGTTGGCAGTTTTGCATATTGCAGTATTGTTCTAGCAGCCTCTACCAGTGTTCTGTTCTTTTTCTCGACTACCCCATTTTGCTGGGGTGTTCTAGAAGCTAAGAATTATTGAATAATGCCCTTGTCTTTGCAGAATTCAGCTAAGGTTGCATTCCTTAATTCTGTTCCATTATCACTCCTCAATCTTTTCACACAGTTCTGATCTTCAGCCTGCTTTTCAACCTTCTTGATGTGTTCAATTATGATGTGCGGAGTTTCATCTTTAGAGTGCATAAATTATACCCATGTGTATCTTGAGTAGTCATCCACCATCACAAGTGAATATCATTTTCTTGAAATAGACTAAACATTAGCAGGTCCAAATAAATCCATGTGAATAAGTTGCAAAGATGCACTTATAGAATTCATAGTTGTACTCTTGGGACTTGATCTTTTCATTTTTCCTTTTTGACAAGCATCAAAAACTTCTTCTTGAGTAAATTCTAGATTAGGCATGTCTCTCACTAACTCCTTTTTGACTAGATTATTGATTACCTTGAAATTCAAGTGAGATAGCTTCTTATGCCATAGCTTGCTTTGCTCTACAGATTCCTTGGTGTAGAAGCAACAAATTCCCTCCTCATTTGATGAGTCCAAGTCTGCAACAAATAAGCTTCCTTTCCTTGCTCCTTTCAGAGCAACTTCACCAGTCTTTTTGCTGATAAAAATGCATTCTCCTTTGTCAAATGAGACCTTGAATCCTTTGTCTGCAAATTGATTAACACTAAGAAGATTCACTTCAAGACCAACTACCAGTGCTACATCTTCAATGACAACATTTCCAGAAATCAATTTGTCATATCCCATTGTAAAGCCTTTGTTGTTTTCATCTCCAAAAGTCACTAATGGGCCAGCCTTCTCATCAAATTGTGATAGCAAAGCCATATCACCTGTCATATGTCTTGAGAATCCACTGTCTATGATCCATATGACTTTTTTTCCTTTGCCCTACATACAATGAGTTTAGGTGTGTTTAGAAACCCAAACAATGTAGGGTACTAACAACCTTTTTGCAAAGGTGAGTTAGATGATTCACATAGCCATATTTTTGACATTGTTTTCTTGGAGCATCTGCAACATAAACAAAATTGTTGCTTTTGTTTATCCCTATCTTTCCATTTATATTCTTCTTCATTTTTCTTGAATCTTCAGTTTTTACTTCCTTGATAGGTGTCTTGGAATCTTGGTTGACCATGGGCTTCTTCTCAGCTTTGGAAGTTGGAGTTGTTTCTGCATTTTTCTTCTCATTATCTTCATCAGCAATTTCTTGCTTTATGATCAACTCTTTTTCATAAAAATCTACTTCACATGCTTTGAACATAGGTGAACCAACCTTTCTCAGCATAACTGGGACATCTTCATTTTCAGTTGTTTTTCCTTTACCACCTACAACTTTCTTGTTGTTATTCAAAGCATCATAATCAAGACCAATAGCTATGTTAGCACATGGCTTATTCTTCTCATAGTATTGACCAACCAACTCAGATGCATTCCTGAATGATTTCAGTTTCACCTCATTTTTTTCAATCTTCTCTCTTAACACAGCTTCAATCTTATTGGCACACTTCAGCTTGTTTTTCAAATATTCATTTTCTTGCTTGACTAACTCAAACTCCAAAAGCAGTAGATCCATCTTTTGCTTCTCACTCTCAAGCTTCTCATTAGCTTTTGTTAGCCTACTGACTTCCTCAGGAGCTTCTACTAAGCTAGTGTGTATGTGAAACATCTCCACACTCATCTTTTCCACAGTCTCCTTATATTGACTAGCATTTAAATTAATAGTAGTTAGAGTTGGTACTTTTGATATTGAAGTGGATGCTTCTCCATGCTCAAAAGTCATTAGTGCATAGTTTCCAACCTCTTCATTCTCATCATCAACATCAGTATCATCCTAACTCTTTCCTTCTACAATATAAGCTTTTCCAGACTATTTCTTCAAGAGAGCTTCATACTTTTCTTCCAGTTCCAAGTAAGCTTTATCCTTCTTCACCTTTTTAGGCTTTCTGTATTTAGTAGCAAAGTGACCCAACTCATCATAATTAAAGTACCTTATCTTTGATCTGTCCACAAATCCAGTTTTGTAGCCACCTTTGCTAACTGAATTGTACTGAGCTTTTGGTTTCCAATTATTACTGTTGGAAGATTGTCCCTTGCTCTTGAAAAACCTTGGCTTCTTGACTCTGATGTTAGAAAATTTTCTAGCCAAGTAAGCCATAGATTGATGTTATTCCAAAACAATCTAACAAAGAATTACAAGGGGGGGTTGAATGTAATTCTGGCTTCTTTTTAATTTTAAGAACAGTTCTACTATGAATATATAACTGTGTTTGATTTAGCAATGGTGCGGAATGAAAGTAGTAAAGAAATCAAAACACAAAGTAATTAAATACAAGTACTTAAAAACTTTCTGGTGGATTAAACTTTTCAACCAGAGATATATATTAATTAGAGGACTCTGTGTTACAATGTTGTACATAGTTGCTTACAAGTTGAACTCACAAGAACATAGAAATTCTTTATAGATATTGCTTTTTTCTATTTCTCTGGTAATTTCTTACTTACTTGGGTTTAAAATTCTACTTGATACACTTGGTTTATATATCATCAAATTACATGATAAAGAGACAAACACATAAGATAAAATATTTCTAGTCTAATATCATGCTTCTTCATTTCTCAATCCAGCATATTTGAATATCTTCAATTTAGCATGGAAATGGAAATGCTTCTTTGTTCTCTAACACCTGTAATTAGGATGCCACATTTCACTTGCATACACTCAACAAATGTGACTGTCAAGTCACTATCAACTGTTCTTTTGAATTTAATCATCCGTTGAAACTTTGGTTAATCATCCGTTGAAACTTTGGTTGATCATCCGTTGAGACTATTGTTGATCATCCATTGAAACTTTGGTTGATCATCCATTAAAGCTTTAGCTGATCATCCGTTGAAGCCTAGTAAAACATCCGTTGAGACTGTCTTTATGGCAGTTAACTTCATTTCATTTATATAAGATTATAAGGAATCTGATATTTACAATTAACCAACCTATCTTGCATATCAATCTAGTAGTCAACATGACTTAAACATTCTACATCATCTAGTTCACTAAGGCATTATAATATGCAGGATTGTGCTACTTAACTTATTATTACATAAGCTACTCTTTCAACGGATGTTGAAGTGATCATCCGTTGAAAGCTACAAATACACTAAATGATATCTACGAAGTGTTTTGTTTAACTTATCATCAAGTTCACACCATATTCTTAACAATCTCCCCCAATTTATGTCTACAGGAATTGTAGCCATAAATTAAGAGAAACTTGATGATAACAAAACACCCAATGAATACAGACTGAATTATAGTAGATAAAATTGACAAGTACTGCAATTTATTTGACAAACATATAGAGGAAGGTTTGTAGAGAATCTCACAGGCCATTTTCAAGGTGCTCCTTTAGACTGAGAAAATTTAGCTTATTTCCTTGACTGTCTGAACTTCTTTCCCCACTTCACATTGTTTTCTTCAATTTGGAGTTGGAGTTGCCTGTAGAACTCAGATTCATCTCCATTTGTCTGATTCAGCTTTTCTCGCATCTCCATGAGAGTTTTTTTGCTTGCAATCTTTAGCATATCTTCCAATCTGAAGAATCTTCTGATGCATTTTTCATCTTTGAATTCCATTATCCAGTATGGCCTCAAATGTACCATATCTCCAATAAAAGGAATTGTTAATACTCCTGGGAGTGCATTTGGTCCTCTCCAGCTATTCCTTATCTCCTCAATCTTGTTTAGTACCATTTTCTTGGCAACTATGTTGAATCCAAAATTCTTCTTGATTGAGGAGAAAATAGTCACCAAAGTAGAATAGCCTTCATTGAGAATTCTGTGAAGGGGCTACGTCATCTCTCTTCCACCCTTGTACCTAAAGACTAATCTTTCAAGAAGATGTCTATAAGCATCAATAGCTCTAACTTCATCTATCTCTTCTAGATAAAGATTTATTTTTGAGAATTCTTTAATGTCAAAAATGAAGAGTTGATCTCCCTTGTTGACAGTTGGTTTGGGTGTGGCTACTAATTTTGATTGAAGTTTGACAGGCTTGAACTTCTTGATTGCTCTTTTCTTTGTCTTTCTTGGCTTGACTTGGATTGGAATGTTTAAATCTGGAAGAGGTAGGATATCCCAATCTATAGGTTCATCCTTGGGAATTATGATTTCACCATGGAAATTCTTGTCAGGATAAACCTTGAATTCAGCTTGTTCCACTGGTGGCATGGTTGTTTGACTTGAAGTAGTCGATTGGGTTGGCATGTATTCTTCCTTATCTTCACCAAAATCCAACATCCTCTTGGGTTTGAGCTTGTATCTGAATTTCTTAGTCTGCTTTGGCTTTTCTTGCTTTCTTTCAATTAGATTCTCAGTTGTCATAGTAGGCAAAGCATCTTATGTGGTTGCAGGTTTCTTGGCTAGGTTCTTGGCATCCAAAGCAGCTTGCTTTTGTTGTTGTTTGAGCCTCACCTTTTCTTCTTTCTTAGCATCTGCAAACTCACAGATCATTTTCCCAATCCTGTAGATTTTGGCTATTCTCTTCTTTAAGACTGAGTCTCTAGGATCTTTGAAGAAAGCTATAGACCTTCCAAGCAGCTTCTTCTCTTCTAGCTTAGGGGTTTCATACATTAGGTCCAATGGATTTTTGTCTGAATTCTTTGGATAATTTTTCTTGGGTTTAAAAATCACATTTTCCTTTGGAGATTTAATAGATGATGACTGACCTCTTTCCATGTTCCCTAAGCTCATGTCATTTACTGAAATTGGTCTCAATTGAGAGAAATGAGAGAAGACTTTGTCTTGCTTCTCTTGCTTCTCAATTGGAACAAATTTCTTCTTGATGTTTTCATCAAACTCCTTCCATTTTTTATTCAGCTCAAATTTAGATGTTGCTATATTAATTAAATCAATGCTATCAAGCGCTGGTGGCTTAGAGAAAGTAATTGTTGGAACAATCACATTGCTTACTTGTATGTTGTGCACTTTCACCTCCTCACTAGCTGACTCTCCCTTGCTAACTGAAATGATAGGGTCTTTCTCCCCCTTTTTGTTAGTATCAAGTTGACTAGAGGTTGAGGTTTGTGCAGCCACCAGTTTTTGAAGAAGCAGTGTTTGTTGAGCTTGATGGAGGTGGATTTGAGTAATAGAGGTTACAAGAGTCCTTAGCCTGGCATCCAAAGAATCCACCTTGGTACTGAGATCAGCGTTTTTCCTGAGTTTCATATTGTTATCTAACATTGTTGAGGAATGAAGCATAGACTCTAATCTCTCATTAATGTCCTTTTTGACCTGTCCAATCTCTATCTTGATCTCAGACACATCTTGATTTTTCTTGAGAGATTGGATTTTGTGTAATTGAAGAGATTCAAGGTGGGCTTGGAGAAGATTCTTGGTGTTGGCATCTGTAGTGGCTTGGATAGCAGTCTGAGTCTAATGAATTAGATTTAAGATAGTACTTTTGAAATGATGCACATCACATTCTTTGCTAAACATCTAAGATGGAGTGTTTGTACTTGAGCTAGGGCCTGCTTCTCCCCCTATGTGCATGAAATCTCCTCATCGTCATCTTCATCCCCAAACATATCCTCCGAACCACCAGTTGGATAATCAAAATCATCACTAGCTGTGGAGGGCATGGCAGTTGTAACACCCCCAAATCCGGGGTCGGGGATCCGGGTTGTCACGAGTTCCATTTCCCTTAATAACACCCAATCTTAATAAATAATCAACTACTCTGTACTGTGACCCCACAATAAACACACACACCACAAGTTATAGTCTCAGAGATGAATATCCAAAAATAATCACAAGTCGTTTTATTCCACCAATATGCCAATACACCTAAAAAGGGTTTTCTGAATAAATTTACATTTCTTTGCCATTATTACAATGCATAAATATACATGATCTGATACATCAAAAGTTGAAAGCCTAGCCTATTGGTAGTTCCTACCTCAGCTACAGCGACATCAACGCCTATAGGAAACTGCAGAACGTTTCCTATCCGCTCGCGAATTGGGAGCTTGGTCCTGTTCATCTTGTCTATCTGATGTTGTGTGATGAAAGAAGAAAGCAAGGGTGAGCAGCAAGCCCACCAAAATAATATGTATAATAATTTACAATATATGAGCATTCTTATAGTACTCATGAAAGTCTTGGTCAAAAGAAATGAACCAAGTTGATATCTTAATGCGATGAAGTCGCAAAATATACAGTATATATATATACATATATACTTTTCAAAATATTGGAAGTCCTCTTCCATGCATAATACACACAGAGTTCCAGTGTATAACTTGTATAAAAATATCGTTGCAAGGTGATCTCATATATCTAACCTTGTCTCAACGTTTTTCTGAAAATCTTTGTCATGCATAAGATAATCATTTACTAGATATAAGTTTAAAAGATGAAGTTACAAGATACTCCAATATACTTATATCTTTTCCAAATACTACTTGAACTACCACCGTTCAAGTTATAATTAGTTTCAAAAGTTCATCACATAGATGAGACTACAAGACCAGATTTGAATAGATTAAATCTTTAATATATCATCAAAATAAAATGAAGTTACGAGATACTTCATTTGATGCAAACATCATTTTGAAAACTTGACCCTGCCAACACTCAACAATCGCCCAACCGTAGCCTTTCTATCGAAGTGCTCTGGGTAGTATTGCAGAAATATCCAATTGGATGATGAACTCATTACGGGAGTTTGCCACGCCAGGAAGACCACTTACGATGATCAGTCGTAGTAGTACAACCCCACCATTTTCTACATGTAGAGGAGAACCTGTCGGATTTACTTGTCAACCGAACACTGAACTCCTAAGGAATGGACCGCCTTAGCGGAACTTCCAGGCCATTTGGGCCAATATAATAAGGCTGGGCCGGCGCCACTCGAACACTTACGCCACTCCTAGTTCAGATGAAATCCATGACTCTGAAACGTAAAATCTACTCGGGATCCTCGACTCCCGGTTTTAGAAAATGTTTTCACCTTTGGGTCCCTATACTAAGGGTATATGCAAATTACTGCTATTCTCTAGCATAGGTATTATCAACTGAACCAACAGATATATATGGAAAGAATACGAAACAGACATGCATATATATACCATATCAGCATGCTTAATATATCACAACATTTGCTAATTAACCAACATGCATCTATCACAAGATAATGCATATACATATATACATCACAACAACAGTATAACGGGTAAAAAACTTGCCTGAGCGACTGGGGGTTACGAATGGCTCGGGACGAGTCTGGTAACCTATAAATAACAAGTAAGTTGGAATTAAGCCAAAGTCACTTGTAAATCTATACATTAACCAACTTAGACTCTAACGCTCGCTTTGCGCTTACTGATTCTCTTAAGTCACTCGAGTACCCTTGGCTCCACCATTTTTAATAAATTAACCATTAAGGGTTTTAAGGCGATTCTTTCGCGAGTGTATTACCAACTGCCTAATACACTTTACATAAATGTTTTATACTCCAATTAGCCCTTTTAGGTCATTAACATATGTTTCAAAGTAAGGCGAGGGGTAATGGTTCGTTCACGAAATGTCGTTACTTAAAACGGCCGTTTCTCCTAAACCGTACATCGGAATCAAACGAACCACGTATCAAAACGAAGCTCGTAACATGAACTATCTAAACATGGCAATGGTCAAAACATAGCAGGGAGTTCTCGGGTCCTAATGTTATGAACAAAAGTAGTCTAAAGTAAATCGGACATTACGACGGTTATGTTTACGCGATTTCCCAAATTTTTACCATTCCAAATCATATCAATCCAACTACCAATCAACAAAAACTCAAGATACACATCAATGCTACTGATTTCAGTCATAATAAGCTCAAGTATCTCAATCCAATCATATATTATAACATCTCCAAATTCAACTAAAATACTTAACAAATAAGCTCGAATCATGCTTATCATTCAAATTACTACTCATCCATCCAAACCATCTCCAAACTTCAACATTCAAACTTATTACTAAAGGGTGTGAAAATTTATACCTTCCTTGGGAGATGTTAAGTTGCTAGGAAGCCTTAGGGAGCCTCCTACAAGCTTGATCTTTCCAAAGAAATCAAGAACACAAAGTTAGGCTTTGAAGTTTCTAAAAGTCCGATTTAAAGAACTGTAAAATTGAGGGTCTTACCATGCTTATTTGGAAGAGACTTGTGAACAAGAGTTGTAGGACATCTCAATACCTTTCCAACGAGCTATAGAACACAACATTTGAGTGAGTATTGAAGGAGATATGGCAGTTTGAAGTTGCTGGGTTTGTTTTAGCCGAGAGCTTTCTTCTTGAAATGGGAAAGTCAACTTCTAATTTTTGTGTTTTATGATATTTGCTTGGTTGCTTCTCCTTTTTGCCTTGGAAAATGTTTTAGCTTTTTACCATGGTAAATTTTACATGGCCCAATATCAACCAACAAAACAAAACCCCTTGTCATGCTTATGTCATTTTGCACATGTCATAATACTTCCACTTGTCCACACCTTGTTGGTTTGATGACATCATCATCCCTAACCTCCTTGATTAACTCCTAATTGCTTGCCTAATGACCGCTGATCTGTTATACGGTTCGCTTAACTTTCGTTTTCGTTTATCGTTTGAGGGATCATACCCGGGATCTTATTACTTAGGTTTCTTTAACCTTTCTCAATACATTATATTCCTTTCATGATCCTCTCTTATAATCCTTGAATTTAAATCCTTTTTATTCTGTTACCTTATACTCAATTCTTTCTGTATCTGGTAGATTTTCGGGAAAAATCAAAGTGTTCGAATTTGGATTCTGACGATCTTTACATACACTTATTTATCATATAGAGTATTAATAATATCCCAGAAGATCAATAAAAGAGCCCCTACATAGTGTGGTATGAAAAGTTTTCTTATTCAGCATAATCAGCAAAATCACTATTCATAAGGGTTTCAAAAATTCCAAAAATTGGGGTTATTACAGTCTCCCCTTCTTAAAAGGATTCCGTCCCGGAATCAGATAGAAAATGAATATGGATACTTTCTTAGCATTGCACTTTCTAACTCTCAAGTAAATTTTCCCACATTGTGGTCCTACCACCAAACTCTGCCTAGTTTGATAACTCTTCTCCTAAGCACTTGTTCATTTTCACTCTATAACCCTTCCTGGTTGCTCCATATAGGTTACGTCGGGTTACATGTCTATGCGCTCGTATGCCCCTATTTATCTGGCATCCGAATTACACTTTCTTAACATTGATACGTGGAACACGTTATGAACTTGCTACAGGTTCGGGGGTATGGCTAGCTCATAGGCTAACTTCCCAATATGTCTTAATATATCCAAGGATCCAATAATTCGTGGACTTAAACTTTCCTTTCTTTCCAACCCTCATCAATTCTTTTTTAAGGGAATACTCTTAACAATACAAGGTTCCCTCCTTCATACTCTTTTTCCTTTCATTGTCAAATTAGCATACTTCTTATGTCCATCTTGGGCTACTCCCAGCCGTCCTCTGATTAGATCTATTATATCCCTGGTCCTTTGGACTACTGCGGGTCCGAGCATCTTGCGCTCTACAACTTCATCCTAACATAAGGGAGATCGACATTGTCTTCCCTCAAGGATCTCATAAGGCGACATCTCGATAATGACATATGATCTATTGTCGTAAGAAAACTCAATCCGTGTTAAGTGATCATTCCAATTTCTTTCAAGTCTATTGCACAGACTCTCATTATAGCTTTTAGCATTAGAGCTTTTGCTTCTCAATACCCATTCTTTTCCAGTTCGTAATCGCAACTACCTTCCGTTCCTAATATTATATCGCAACTACCTTCCGTTCCTAATATTATACTGGTTATACTTTTGCTCGTTAGCGTTCTATAACCTTTTAATAACCTTGTCAACCTTAGTATCACGAATGTGTTAGGATTGGAATACCACCGTACTGATACTACTTCCTTTAGCTGCTTCCATCTTCGAAAGCTTGGTCCTACATATAGAAGTAAAAGAATTTATTGAGAGATCACTATGATCATGAACACTTGTTACATTGCATAGTTAGTACAGAAGGTGGCCAGCCTTTAGTACTTGACAAGCAATTAAACAATAGCTGGTATCCTACTCGGCTTCTATCACACAGATAGATAGTCATTCGACAATACCTCCCCTTCTGGAAGGGTTGTTCTTCTCAGTTTATATGAAATGAAAAGAAGAGAAAAGAACGAACTGAAGAGAATTGTGTATTCGTAAAAATTTTATTGCCATAAAATATCTGGCTTGGAATCTACCTCTGAACTATAGAGGTCTGTCATAGGAAAACAAAACATATGTGTATATATATCAACATCAAGTATTATCGCATCGCATTTCGCATGCTTAAATATTTTTGCTATTCCGTCCATCATTCTATGGACCCATGCTCTTCCTTGAGCTTATACACAATCACCTTTGAAACTCCCTCGATATCGAAAATCGAATCTGGGATCTCATTCTAGACATCATCGTTACTAGAATTCTATGCTTGCATCGCAACCTTCCTCGTATAGTAATACGACTCTCTATTGATAAGAAGGAATAAATATTCAATAGGTAGATACTCTACTTAATTAGTCTATCAATGATAACTTATACACTACCACGACCCGATTAGTGGTACTTAATCTCAACATCCATTCCAATACAACTCTCATGGTTGTAATCAGCTCATTACTCGCAGAATCATTGCTGCCTTACTATGGTCCACCACTGACCTACTGTCATCATTCACTTTCCATGAAATCTTAATATCTAACCATACGGAGTCCATATATGTCGTATAGAATACTTCTAAGGAGTTAACATAATCACCAATCATAATTCATGAAGAACACTCCAAACTCTGACGTACTTTCATGACATGAAGTAGATAAAACTGCAGAATAGTTTCAGTCAAAGCAACGATAGCAGGTTAATACCATTCTTAATCGTATGCCCTAAATAGAAGACTTAACTCAAGGGTTCATCTAGTCCTTTTTGAAACATGGTCCTGGCTTATCTCAAGATAGTATCTTCTGAGATCAATAGCCCGCTCATGGCGATTACACGAATTAAACCTTTACCAACTACTATTACGGTTGGGTATTGCACAGTCATCAGAAGGAATGTCAATCTTCCAAACCATAATACAACCCTCATAACTTTAACCATCATCACTGTATTCCTTTAGCACAAGCGCCTATAATTATCCTTTTACCTTTAAAGTGTCGGCCACCTCTTTGGCCTTTCCTGATAGTAAAATTTCCGTACAGTCAATGTCATTTTAACCACCTCCAAATAAATTTTCTACCTCATTTCAATCATAGCTTATGTGAAGATGTTTTCCTTAAAATCTAATGAGTAAAAAAAATCACCATTTTTCCATAAGTTATTGCCTCAGTCTTTAGAGGTTAATCACTGTCACGACTGACTCTCAATCATACTTAGAACATCTTTTATCTTAAGTCCTAATTGTCCTGAACAATTTCGACCATTACTGGTTCGATCCATACTTTCTCGTGGTTTAACACGTGCCCCACTTGGCATCATTATAATTACGTCATATTTCCTTTATCAACATTTCTATTCTTGAGAACTTTGATTATTACCTTTCTCCTTGTAAAGCCTCTAAGGTTATCCTTGAATCGTTCCTCCTGTATTCCCTAGATACAGGGCATATCAAGATACCATTTATTAATACCAGAATCATTGTCTATATACTTCTGAAAATTTCTCCACTGATTCTTAAAGGTTGTTATTACCTTAATCCTTTCCGATTCATACTGTCAAAACTCATACTATCCCTATTAAGGGTGAAATGCCAACCTTTATGCATTCCCCTAGGATTCATTTTAAGTTACCGATGTTCTATCCTTAATTCCACCTTTAAAAAGGTACATGTATCCTTCCATGGATAAATCAAGTCATATATCCCTGATAAGGGTGTCTTATTCAATCATTCCCACCTCGATAGTATATGCCTAATTTCACAATAACATCTGTATTCCAAATGAGGTCAATCAATTATGGCCTCCAAAAGATAACAGCGGTTATCCGCTTTTCTTTCCTAATTTGGTAATGACAACAGGGATGTTCTGGAAGATATTGGTCGTGTTCAACGTGAACTTCTTCTTAATAATTCCGTATTTACTTTTGTTGTTTATCTCAATAGTCATCTTAACGTTGGGATATCTTTCATACCTGGCGTCTCCCTTTCTGGGTATCATGCCACCGGTCTTACACTTCACATTCTTGAAGGTCCTTCCTTCATCCAATTTTCCTAATTTCTTACTTTCTTGTCTCTTCAGTCTATCCGCGTCTCATTATTTATCCTTCGAACTATCTGAAGGTTTTCTCGAATCCTCCCAACTTACAGGGGATAAAATATATTTTATCTCTTATACCTTCAACCATCAATTTAACTCATGGTGAATCACCCTCATCCTGACGATTACATACTTTTCTATTTTTATTAATACGAGTCTTTAGGGTTTCCTCATACCCAACTCCCTTATCATTCCTCAAACTCTATTGCCTTTATATTCCTTTCCACTTCAGTTTCTTTTTTTTTTTTATTTTCCTTTCTCTTATCATTATTTCATGAACCAACACAACATAAGCATTGATTTCATACATCCCGTCATTCTGGATTCGTGTCCTCAGAACGAATCTTGATAACTTTTACAACTTAGATTCATAATTCATCATACTCGTCTGCCTTTGTTCTGGCTCTAAAGCTTTTACACTATTTCCATAACCTTGGGAAGTACTTTCTTGAAAACAATTGACTGAACTTAAATCAGTTTATTATAATCTCTTACTCCGTGCCTTCCTTGGCCTTTCATCAGCGGGTGGCCTCTCTCTTAGGAGGGTAAGTGACAAAAACAGTCTTTTGTGATTTGTCAATCATTTAGAATTTCAAATGATTCCTATATTTCCTTTAGCCAGGCTCTTGCCTCGACTGGGTCAACCTGTTCCTTGGAACTCTGAGAGCTTAGCGATTTAAAGGTCATGAAAGAATTTCCTACCGCATTGTTTCCTCAAGGTGGTGGTTGGGGATAATAGTCTAAGTTCTTTTTAGACAGGTCCATGAATTTCCGTATAGGAGTACCGTCTCGGGTCTCCTTTCCTTACTCGACTTTCGGTTTCCTTAGTATGAAATGTTTCATCCTTCTCCCATACTTGGGGTTATCTTATACGTTAAAATCCTCATTTTCCACTTCATTATATTATGGGTTTCTTCTATCTTGATGGCGACCTCCCTGACTATCAGGTTCAGGGTTTGCTCTAAATCTTATTCCTCAAACTAGCTTTCATCTAAGATCTCATCTTTAAGCTTTTGAACATTTGGAACCCAAATTCTATAGGAATACCTCATTATTCCTTTCTCATCTTTCTCGGTATTAATCTTTTATCTAATTGTTGGCTCTTTGCCTTCCTTCATCACTTTTTCTGGCACAATATGTTCTTTTCCGATAATTCGGACTGTATTGCAATCTCAAACAGCTTTTCGGTACCGGTTCCGGTTACCTTCATATCTATTTCCATTTTCTCAAAATCTCTTATCAACTCTCTCAAAGACATTATCATCTTGAGTCTCTCCTTTACACTAAGGGCATTAGCCACCATTTTGGCTTTCCCTGGATGATAAAGAATCTCATAATCGTAATCCTTCATTAGCTCTAACCGCCTCCTTTGGCGTATGTTGAGCTCTTTCTGCGTAAAAAATGTACTAGAGCTCCTATGGTTTGTATAAATCCCGCACTTCTCTCCATACAAGTAGTGCCTCCAATCTTTAGGGTAAAACTATTGCCACGAGCCTAAGCTCATGTAATAACCCCAATTTTTGGAAATTTTTGAAACCCTTATGAATAGTGTTTTTGCTGAATGAGAAAACTTTTCATGCCACACTATGTAGGGGTTCTGTTATGGATATTTTGAGATTTTATTAGTATTCTATATGGTATATATGTGTATGTAAAGATCGTCAGAATCCAATTCCGAACACTTTGATTTTTCCCGAAAATCTACCAGATACAGAAAAAATTGAGTATAAGGTAACAGAATAAAAAGGATATAAATTCAAGGATTATAAGAGAGGATCATGAAATGAATATAATGTATTGAGAAAGGTTAAAGAAACCTAAGTAATAAGATCCCGGGTATGATCCCTCAAACGATAAACGAAAACGAAAGTTAAGCGAACCGTATAACAGATCAGCGGTCATTAGGCAAGCAATTAGGAGTTAATCAAGGAGGTTAGGGATGATGATGTCATCAAACCAACAAGGTGTGGACAAGTGGAAGCATTATGACATGTGCAAGATGACATAAGAATGACAAGGGGTTTTGTTTTGTTGGTTGATTTTGGGCCATGTAAAATTTACCATGGTAAAAAGCTAAAACATTTTCCAAGGCCAAAAAGGAGAAGCAACCAAGCAAATATCATAAAATACAAAAATTAGAAGTTGACTTTCCCATTTCAAGAAGAAAGCTCTCGGCTAAAATAAACCCAGCAACTTCAAACTGCCATATCTCCTTCAATACTCACTCAAATGTTGCGTTCTATAGCTCGTTGGAAAGGTATTGAGATGTCCTACAACTCTTGTTCACATGTCTCTTCCAAAGAAGCATGGTAAGACCTTCATTTTTACAGTTCTTTAAATCGGACTTTTAGAAACTTCAAAGCCTAACTTTGTGTTCTTGATTTCTTTGGAAAGATCAAGCTTGTAGGAGGCTCCCTAAGGATTCCTAGAAACTTAACACCTCCCAAAGAAGGTATAAATCTTCACACCCTTTAGTAATAAGTTTGAATGTTGAAGTTTGGAGATGGTTTGGATGGATGAGTAGTAATTTGAATGATAAGCATGATTCGTGCTTAATTGTTAAGTAGTTTAGTTGAATTTGGAGATGTTATAATATATGATTGGATTGAGATCCTTGAGCTTATTATGACTGAAATCAGTAGCATTTATGTGTATCTTGAGTTGTTGTTGATTGGTAGTTGGATTGATATGATTTGGAATGGTAAAAATTTGGGAAATCGCATAAACATAGCCGTCGTAATGTCCGATTTACTTTAGACTGCTTTTGTTCATAACATTAGGACCCGAGAACTCCCTGCTAGGTTTTGACCATTGCCATTTTTAGATAGTTCATGTTACGAGCTTCGTTTTGATATGTAGTTCGTTTGATTCCGATGTACGGTTTAGGAGAAACGACCGTTTTAAGTAACGGCATTTCGCGACCGAACCATTACCCCTCGCCTTACTTTGAAACCTTGGTTAAGGACCTTAAAGGGTTAATTAGTGTATGAAACAATTATGTTAAGTGTGTTCGGCAGTTGGTAAGACACTCGCGAAGGAATCTCCTTAAAACCCGTAATGGTTAAATTATTAAAAATGGTGGAGCCGAGGGTACTCGAGTGACTTAAGAGAATCAGTAAGCGCAAAGCAAGCGTTAGAGTCTAAGTTGGTTAAAGTATAGATTTACAAGTGACTTTGGTTTAATTCCAACTTACTTGTTGTTTATAGGTTACCAGACTCATCCCGAGCCATTTGTAACCCCCAGTCGCTCAGGCAAGTTTTCTACCCGTATAACTGTTGTTGTGATGTATATGTGCATATGCATGATCTTGCGATAAATGCATATTTGTTATTAGAAAATTCTTGCGATATATTGTAGCATGTGATATGGTACATATGCATGCTTGTTTCGTATTCTTGCCATATATATCTGTTGGTTCAGTTGATAATACCTATGCTAGTGAATAGCGGTAATTTGCATATACCCTTAGTATAGGGACCCAAAGGTGAAAACATTTTCTAAAACCGGGAGTCGAGGACCCCGAGTAGATTTTATATATATATATTTATATATATGGTTATAGTTTTCAAAACTATTAATCGAATAAGGTTTATTCGATAACTTTATCTATATATTATTTAATGAATATTATTTCGAATATTCATTCGAGGGCTTATGACTCAGTTTATATTATTAATGATTATTAATTGGATATTCATCTCTGAGACTATAACTTGTGGTGTGTGTATTTATTGTGGGGTCACAGTACAGAGTAGTTGATTATTTATTAAGAATGGGTGTTATTAAGGGAAATGGAACTCGTGACAACCCGGATCCCCGACCCCGGATTTGGGGGTGTTACAAAAATGGTATCGGAGCTAAGCGTTATAAACCTCAGAGATGATGTGACGTTAAGATAATAACTAAGATAATAAGAACTCTTGCCAAGTTCATAGTCGGGCTACCTAACGTAGTACGGACAGTTAAAACCCTTATGGGAACCCTTATAAATATCGTGATAGAAGCGTAGTTCGTTATCGTATATGGTAGCGGGACTCCGAACCCTGAGGTTGAGGAGTAACAGCGCGATGATGTTTTATTACTAATTGGAGATCGGATTGTGGATCCGATAGAGCGTCCTAACCCAGGACCGGATGATGTTGATATTGAGGATGTAGCGGTTGAGGATATTGTCCTAGAAGGGATTGTTGCTGAGGAGGATCCCGTGAAGGATCCTGACAAGAATGAATAAAGGACCACTGAGGAATTGATGACCATGGTTAGGGCAACTCCCAGAGGTAGGATTGGCCGGTCACTACCAGAGGTTCCTTCAAGTTTGTAAAGATAGTAGCCCCTTTAACGCGGCTTACTCGTAAGACTGAGAAGTTCGAATGGACAGAGAAATGCGAGAACAACTTTTAAGAACCGAAGCAAAGGTTGGTGACGTTCCCTATGTTGGCATTGCCGGATGGAAAATGAGATTTTGTGAAGTGTAGTGACGCTTCGCATAAGGAATTAGGGTGCTTCTTATACAGCACAGCAAGGTAATCGCGTACGCGTCAAGATAATTAAGGGAATATAAAATTCGATATCCCCACCCATGAGCTTGGGCTCGTGGCAATAGTTTTGCCCTAAAGATTGGAGGCACTACTTGTATGGAGAAAAGTGCGAGATTTACACAAGCCATAAGTGCTCTAGTACATTTTCATGCAGAAAGAGCTCAACATGCACCAAATGAGGTGGTTAGAGCTAATCAAGAATTATGATTGGGAGATTCTTTATCATTCAGGGAAAGCCAATGTGGTGGCTGATGCCATTAGTAAAAAGGAGAGACTCAAGATAACAATGTCTTTGGGAGAGTTTATAAGAGATTTTGAGAAAATGGAAATAGAAGTGAAGGTAACCGGAGCCGGTACCGAAAAGCTGTTTGAGATTGCAATACAGACCGAATTTTTGGAAAAGAACATATTGTGCCAGAAAAAGTGATGAATGAAGGCAGAGAGTCAATGACTGGAGAAGAGATCCATACCGAGAAAGATGATAAGGGAATAGTGAGGTGTTCCTACAGAAATTGGGTTCCAAAAGTTCAAGAGCTTAAGGATGAGAACTTAGATGAGAGCCATAGTTTGAGGAATAAGATTTAGGGCAAACCCTGAATGTGATTGTCAGGGAGGTTGCCATCAAGAAAGAAAGAACCCATAACATAATAGAGTGGAAAACAAGGTTTTTAATGTATAAGATAACCCCGATTATGGGAGAAGGTTGAAACATTTCATACTAAGGAAACAGAAAGTCGAGTAAGATAAGGAGACCCGAGACGATACTCCTATATGGAAATTCATGGACTTGTCTAAACAGAACTTATACTTTATTCCCAACCACCACCTTGAGGGAAATAATGTAGGGGGAATTCTTTCAGGACCTTTAAATCGCTAAGCTCTCAGTGTTCCAAGGAACAAGTTGACCCAGTCGAGGCAAGAGCCTGGCTAAAGGAAATATAGGAATCATTTGAGGTTCTAAATGATTAAGAAATCACAAAAAATGGTTTTTGTCACTTACCCTCCTAAGAGAGAGACCACCCGCTGGTGAAAGGCTAAGAAAGGCACGGAGCAAGAGATTATAATAAACTGATTTAAGTTCAGTCAATTGTTTTTAGGAAAGTACTTCCCAAGGTTATGGAGATAGTCTAAAAGCTTTAGAGACAGAACAAAGGCAGACGAGTATGATGAATTATGAATCTAAGTTGTAAAAGTTATCAAGATTCGTTCTGAGGACACGAATCCAGAATGACGGGATGTATGAAATCAATGCTTATGTTGTGTTGGTTCATGAAATAATGATAAGATAAAGGAAAATAAAAAGAAACTGAAGTGGAAAGGAATATAAAGGCAATAGAGTTTGAGGAATGATAAGGGAGTTGGGTATGAGGAAACCCTAAAGACTCGTAGTAATAGAAATAGAAAAGTATGTAATCGTCAGGATGAGGGTGATTCACCATGAGTTAAATTGATGGTTGAAGGTATAAGAGATACATATATTTTATCCCCTGTAAGTTGGAAGGATTCGAGGAAACCTTGAGATAGTTCGAAGGATAAATAATGAGACGCGGATAGACTGAGGAGACAAGGAAGCAAGAAATTAGGAAAATTGGATGAAGGAAGTGACCTTCAAGAATGTGAAGTGTAAGACCAGGGGCATGATACCCAGAAAGGGAGACGCCAGGTATGAAAGATATCCCAACATTGAGATGACTGTTGAGATAAACAACAAATGTAAATAAAGATTTATTAAGAAGAAGTTCACGTTGAACACGACCAATATCTTCCAGAACATCCATGTGATCATTACCAAATCAGGAAAGAAAAGTGGATAACCGTTGTTATCTTTTGGAGGCCATATTGATTGACCTCATTTTGAATACAGATGTTATTGTGAAATTAGGCATATACTATCGATGTGGAAATGATTGAATAAGACACCCTTATCAGGAATATATGACTTGATTTATCCATGGAAGGATGCATGTACCTTTTTAAAGGTGGAATTAAGGATAGAACATCGGTAACTTAAAACGAATCCTAAGGGAATGCCTAAAGGTTGGCATTTCACCCTTAATAGGGATAGTATGAGTTTTGACAGTATGAATTGGAAAGGAGTAAGGTAATAACAACCTTTAAGAATCAATGGAGAAATTTTTTCAGAAGTATATAGACAATGATTCTGGTATTAATAAATGGTATCTTGATATGCCCTGTATCTAGGGAATACAGGAGGAACGATTCAAGGATAACCTTAGAGGTTTTACAAGGAGAAAGGTAATATTCAAAATTCTCAAGAATAGAAATGTTGATAAAGGAAATATGACGTAATTATAATGATGCCAAGTGAGGCACATGTTAAACCACGAGAAGGTATGGATCAAACCAGTAATGGACGAAATTGTTCAGGGCAATTAGGACTTAAGATAAAAGATGTCCTAAGTATGATTAAAAGTCAGTCGTGACAGTGATTAACCTCTAAAGACTGAGGCAATAACTTATGGAAAAATGGTGATAATTTTTTTATTTTTACTCATCAGACTTTAAAGAAAACATCTTCACATAAGCTGTGATTGAAATGAGATAGAAAATTATTTGGAGGTGGTTAAAATGACATTGACTGTAAGGAAATTTTACTATCAGGAAAGGCCAAAGAGGTGGCCGACACTTTAAAGGTAAAAAGATAATTATCGGCGCTCGTGCCAGGAGAATACAATGATAATGGTTAAAGCCGTGAAGATTGTATTATGATTTGAAAGATTGACATTCCTTCTGATGACTGTGAAATACCCAACTGTAATAGTAGTTGGTAAAGGTTTAATTCATATAATCACCATGAGCGGGCTATCTATCTTAGAAGGTCCTATCTTGAGAGTAATCCAGGACCATATTTTAAAAAAAAAAGGACTAAACGAACCTTTGAGTTAAGTCTTCAATTGAAGGCATACGATTAAGAATGGTATTAACCTACTATCGTTGCTTTGACTGAAACTCTTCTGCAATTTTATCTACTTCATGTCATGAAAGTACGTCAAGTTCAGGAGTGTTCTTCATGAATCATGAACGGTGATCATGTTACCTCCTTAGAAGAATTAGATACGAGATGTATGGACTCCGTATGGTTAGCTATTAAGACTTCATGGAGAATGAATGACTACAGTAGGTCAGTGGTGGACCATAGTAAGGCAGCAATGATTCTGCGAGTAATGAGCTGATTACAACCGTGAGAGTTGTATTGGAATGGGTGTTGAGATTGAGTACCACTAATCGGGTCGTGGTAGTGTATAAGTTATCATTGATAGACTAATTAAGTAGAGTATCTACCTATTGAATATTTATTCTTTCTTATCAATAGAGAGTCGTATTATTATACGAGGAAGGTTGCGGTGCAAGCATAGAATTCTAGTAACGATGATGTCTAGGATGAGATCCCGGGTTCGATTTTCGATATCGAGGGAGTTTCAAAGGTGATTGTGTATAAGCTCGAGGAAGAGCATGGGTCCATAGAAGGATGGACGGAATAGCAAATATTTAGGCATGTGAAATACGATGCTATAATGCTTGATGTTGATATATATACACATATGTTTTGTTCTCCTATGACAAACCTCTATAATTCAGAGGTAGGTTCCAAGCCAGATATTTTGTGGCAGTATATTTTTTATCATATATACAATTCTCTTCAATTCGTTCTTTTCTCTTCTTTTCATTTCATATAAGCTGAGAAGAACAACCCTTCCAGAAGGGGAGGTATTGCCGAATGACTATCTATCTGTGTGATAGAAGCCGAGTAAGATACCGGCTATTATTTAATTGCTTGTCAAGTACTAAAGGCTGGCCACCTTCTGTACTAACTATGCAATATAACAAGTGTTCATGATCATAGTGATCTCTCAATAAATTCTTTTATTTCTATATGAAGGACCAAGCTTTCGAAGATGGAAGCAGCTAAAGGCAGTAGTATCAGTACGGTGGTATTCCGATTCTAAAGCGTTCGTGATACTAAGGTTGACGTGGTTATGAAAAGGTTATAGAACGCTAACGAGCAAAAGTATAACCAGTATAATAGTAGGAACGGAAGGTAGTAGCGATTATGAACTGGAAAAGAATGGGTATTAAGAAGCAAAAGCTCTAATGCTAAAAGCTATAATGAGAGTCTGTGCCATAGACTTGAAAGAAATTGGAATGATCACTTAACACGGATCGAATTTTCTTACGACAATAGATCATATGTCAGTATTGAGATATCGCCTTATGAGATCCTTGAGGGAAGACAATGTCGATCTCCCTTATGTTAGGATGAAGTTGTAGAGCGCAAGATGCTCGGACCCGCAGTAGTCCAAAGGACCAGGGATATAATAGATCTAATCAGAGGACGGCTGGTAGTAACCCAAGATGGACATAAGAGGTATGCTGATTTGACTCAAAAGGACAAAGAGTATGAAATAGGGGACCTAGTAATGTTATAGGTATCCCTTGAAAAGGATTGATGAGGTTCGGAAAGAAAGGAAAGCTAAGTCTACAATTTGTTGGACCCTTGGATATATTAAGACATTTTGGGAAGTTAGCATATGAGCTAGCCCTACCCCCGAATATGTAGCAAGTTCATAACGTGTTCCACGTATCAATGTTAAGAAATTGTAATTCGGATGCCAGATAAATAAGGGCATATGAGCGCATAGACATGCAACCCGACGTAACCTATATGGAGCAACCAGGAAGGGTTATAGATTGAAAAAGGAACAATTGCTTAGGAAAAGGGTTATCAAACTAGTCAGAGTTTGATGGTAGAACCACAATGTGGGAAAATTTACTCGAGAGTTAGAAAGTGCAATGCTAAGAGAGTATCCCTATTCATTTTCTATTTGATTCCGGGACGGAATCCTTTTAAGGAGGGGAGACTGTAATAACCCCAATTTTTGGAAATTTTTGAAACCCTTATGAATAGTGTTTTTGCTGAATGAGAAAACTTTTCATGCCACACTATATAGGGGTTCTGTTATGGATATTCTGAGATTTTATTAGTACTCTATATGGTATATAAGTGTATGTAAAGATCGTCAGAATCCAATTCCGAACACTTTGATTTTTCCCGAAAATCTACCAGATACAGAAAGAATTGAGTATAAGGTAACAGAATAAAAAGGATTTAAATTCAAGGATTATAAGAGAGGATCATGAAAGGAATATAATGTATTGAGAAAGGTTAAAGAAACCTAAGTAATAAGATCCCGGGTATGACCCCTCAAACGATAAATGAAAACGAAAGTTAAGCGAACCGTATAACAGATCAGCGGTCATTAGGCAAGCAATTAGGAGTTAATCAAGGAGGTTATGGATGATGATTTCATCAAACCAACAAGGTGTGGACAAGTGGAAGCATTATGACATGTGCAAGATGACATAAGCATGACAAGGGGTTTTGTTTTGTTGGTTGATTTTGGGCCATGTAAAATTTACCATGGTAAAAAGCTAAAACATTTTCCAAGGCCAAAAAGGAGAAGCAACCAAGCAAATATCATAAAACACAAAAATTAGAAGTTGACTTTCCCATTTCAAGAAGAAAGCTCTCGGCTAAAACAAACCCAGCAACTTCAAACTGCCATATCTCCTTCAATACTCATCAAATATTGTGTTCTATAGCTCGTTGGAAAGTTATTGAGATGTCCTACAATTCTTGTTAACAAGTCTCTTCCAAATAAGAAAGTTAAGACCCTCATTTTTACAGTTCTTTAAATCGGACTTTTTGAAACTTCAAAGCCTAACTTTGTGTTCTTGATTTCTTTGGAAAGATCCAGCATGTAGGAGGCTCCCTAAGGCTTCCTAGCAACTTAACACCTCCCAAGGAAGGTATAAATCTTCACACCCTTTATTAATAAGTTTGAATGTTGAAGTTTGGAGATGGTTTGGATGGATGAGTAGTAATTTGAATGATAAGCATGATTCGAGCTTAATTGTTAAGTAGTTTAGTTGAATTTGGAGATGTTATAATATATGATTGGATTAAGATCCTTGAGCTTATTATGACTGAAATCAGTAGCATTGATGTGTATCTTGAGTTGTTGTTGATTGGTAGTTGGATTGATATGATTTGGAATGGTAAAAATTTGGGAAATCGCGTAAACATAGCCGTCGTAATGTCTGATTTACTTTAGACTGCTTTTGTTCATAACATTAGGACCCGAGAACTCCCTGCTAGGTTTTGACCATTGCCATTTTTAGATAGTTCATGTTACAAGCTTCGTTTTGATATGTAGTTCGTTTGATTCCGATGTACGGTTTAGGAGAAACGACCGTTTTAAGTAACGGCGTTTCGCGACCGAACCATTACCCCTCGCCTTACTTTGAAACCTTGGTTAAGGACCTTAAAGGGTTAATTAGTGTATGAAACAATTATGTTAAGTGTGTTAGGCAGTTGATAAGACACTCGCGAAGGAATCGCCTTAAAACTCGTAATGGTAAAATTATTAAAAATGGTGGAGCCGAGGGTACTCGAGTGACTTAAGAGAATCAGTAAGCGCAAAGCAAGCGTTAGAGTCTAAGTTGGTTAAAGTATAGATTTACAAGTGACTTTGGTTTAATTCCAACTTACTTGTTGTTTATAGGTTACCAGACTCGTCCCGAGCCATTTGTAACCCCCAGTCGCTCATGCAAGTTTTCTACCCGTATAACTGTTGTTGTGATGTATATGTGCATATGCATGATCTTGCGATAAATGCATATTTGTTATTAGAAAATTCTTGCGATATATTGTAGCATGTGATATGGTACATATGCATGCCTATTTCGTATTCTTGCCATATATATCTGTTGGTTCAGTTGATAATACCTATGCTAGAAAATAGCGGTAATTTGCATATACCCTTAGTATAGGGACCCAAAGGTGAAAACATTTTCTAAAACCGGGAGTCGAGGACCCCGAGTAGATTTTATATATATATATATATTTTTATATATATATGGTTATAGTTTTCAAAACTATTAATCGAATAAGGTTTATTCGATAACTTTATCTATATATTATTTAATGAATATTATTTCGAATATTCATTCGAGGGCTTATGACTCAGTTTATATTATTAATGATTATTAATTGGATATTCATCTCTGAGACTATAACTTGTGGTGTGTGTATTTATTGTGGGGTCACAGTACAGAGTAGTTGATTATTTATTAAGATTGAGTGTTATTAAGGGAAATGGAACTCGTGACAACCCGGATCCCCGACCCCGGATTTGGGGGTGTTACAGCTCATGGGCGGGGATATCGAATTTTATATTCCCTTAATTGTCTTGACGCGGACGCGATTATCTTGCTGTGCTGTATAAGAACGCACCCTAATTCCTTATACGAAGCGTCAATACAAATCACAAAATCTCCTTTTTCCATCCGGCAATGCCAACATAGGGGCCATCACCAATCTTTGCTTCAGTTCTTAAAGGCTGTTCTCTGTCTATTCAAACTTCTTAGTCTTACGAGTAAGCCGCGTCAAAGGGGCTACTATCTTTACAAACATGAATGAACCTCCGGTAGTGACCGGCCAATCCTACCTCTGGTAGTTTCCCTAACCATGGTCATCAATTCCTCAGTGGTCCTTTATTCATTCTTGTTAGGATCCTTCACGGGATCCTCCTCAGCAACAATCCCTTCTAGGATAACATCCTCAACCGTTACATCCTCAATATGAACATCATCTGGTCCTGTGTTAGGAAGTTCTATCGGATCCACAATCCGATCTCCAATTAGTAATAAAACATCATCGCGTTGTTGCTCCTCAACCTCAGGGTTCGGAGTCCCGCTACCATATACGATAACGAACTACGCTACTATCACGATATTTATAAGGGTTCCCATAAGGGTTTTAACTGTCAGTACTATGTTAGGTAGCCCGACTATGAACTTGGCAAGAGTTCTTATTATCTTAGTTATTATCTTAACGTCACATCATCTCTGAGGTTTATAACGCTTAGCTCTGATACCACTTCTGTAACACCCCCAAATCCGGGGTCGGGGATCCGGGTTGTCACGAGTTCCATTTCCCTTAATAACACCCAATCTTAATAAATAATCAACTACTCTGTACTGTGACCCCACAATAAACACACACACCACAAGTTATAGTCTCAGAGATGAATATCCAAAAATAATCACAAGTCGTTTTATTCCACCAATATGCCAATACACCTAAAAAGGGTTTTCTGAATAAATTTACATTTCTTTGCCATTATTACAATTCATAAATATACATGATCTGATACATCAAAAGTTGAAATCCTAGCCTATTGGTAGTTCCTACCTCAGCTACAGCGACATCAACGCCTATAGGAAACTGCGGAACGTTTCCTATCCGCTCGCGAATTGGGAGCTTGGTCATGTTCATCTTGTCTATCTGATGTTGTGCGATGAAAGAAGAAAGCAAGGGTGAGCAGCAAGCCCACCAAAATAATATGTATAATAATTTACAATATATGAGCATTCTCATAGTACTCATGAAAGTCTTGGTCAAAAGAAATGAACCAAGTTGATATCTTAATGCGATGAAGTCGCAAAATATTCAGTATATATATATACATATATACTTTTCAAAATATTGGAAGTCCTCTTCCATGCATAATACACACAGAGTTCCAGTGTATAACTTGTATAAAAATATCGTTGCAAGGTGATCTCATATATCTAACCTTGTCTCAACGTTTTTCTGAAAATCTTTGTCATGCATAAGATAATCATTTACTAGATATAAATTTAAAAGATGAAGTTACAAGATACTCCTATATACTTATATCTTTTCCAAATACTACTTGAACTACCACCGTTCAAGTTATAATTAGTTTCAAAAGTTCATCACATAGATGAGACTACAAGACCAGATTTGAATAGATTAAATCTTTAATATATCATCAAAATAAAATGAAGTTACGAGATACTTCATTTGATGGAAACATCATTTTGAAAACTTGACCCTGCCAACACTCAACAATCGCCCAACCGTAGCCTTTCTATCGAAGTGCTCTGGGTAGTGTTGCAGAAATATCCAATTGGATGATGAACTCATTACGGGAGTTTGCCGCACCAGGAAGACCACTTACGATGATCAGTCGTAGTAGTACAACCCCACAATTTTCTACATATAGAGGAGAACCTGTCGGATTTACTTGTCCACCGAACAGTGAACTCCTAAGGAATGGACCGCCTTAGCGGAACTTCCAGGCCATTTGGGCCAATATAATAAGGCTGGGCCGGTGCCACTCGACCACTTACGCCACTCCTAGTTCAGATGAAATCCATGACTCTGAAACGTAAAGCTCGTTCCCCCTTTCCCCAAGTAGAAACTTGTTGATACGGCTCCACCAAGAAGTCGTATCTAGTTGGAAAGGAAAACTCACCGATATATCCCAGGCGATGCCTGTTAATGGATTAACTTGTTCCAAGAATTTTACTTCCCGAGTGTTGGGTAAGTAATCAATTCATTTATCAAAACAGCAACCTTGTTGCGAATATAAAACACACCACAGAGCCGGATCCCTCATGTTTTGAGCGAGTATTTAAATCCCCTTCGAAAGGAGGATCTTAAATATAAAAATGAGTTTTGGGATCCGCTCTAACTTTTAAAAATCATTTTGAAGACTCGCAAAACATTTTTAAGAATGTTTGGAGTGATGCTGATTTAACAAGGTAAATCAGTCCCAATATATTAGAAAATATCTGAATATTATTATTTAAATAATATTCCCATAAAGAATAATCTTTATAAAAATAATTGAAGTAGAAGTTTTAAAACTTATACTTGAAATGAATATTAAATAACCAAAGATATACCTATACGAAAGCACTATCTTTATTTGAATAATCAAAAGTGAGTTTAATTATCGACACCTTATTCTTTAATAAAATAAATAATATATCTCAGCAAATAATCGGAGTCATAGATCCTCAAATAAATATTCAAATAATATTCAATAATAAAATAAAGGAGTCATAAGTCCTCGGATGAATATTCGAAATAATATTCAATAATAAAATAAAGGAGTCATAAGTCCTCGGATGAATATTCGAAATAATATTCAATAATAAAATAAAGGAGTCATAGGTCCTCAGATGAATATTCGAAATAATATTCAATAATAAACTAAAGGAGTCATAAGTCCTCGGATGAATATTCGAAATAATATTCAATAATAAACTAAAGTTATCGAATAAACCTTATTCGATTAATAGTTTTGAAAACTATAACCATATATATATATATAAATATATATATATATATAAAATCTACTCGGGATCCTCGACTCCCGGTTTTAGAAAATGTTTTCACCTTTGGGTCCCTATACTAAGGATATATGCAAATTACTGCTATTCTCTAGCATAGGTATTATCAACTGAACTAACAGATATATATGGCAAGAATACGAAACAGGCATGCATATATATACCATATCAGCATGCTTCAATATATCGCAACATTTGCTAATTAACCAACATGCATCTATCACAAGATAATGCATATACATATATACATCACAACAATAGTATAACGGGTAGAAAACTTGCCTGAGCGACTGGGGGTTACGAATGGCTCGGGACGAGTCTGGTAACCTATAAACAACAAGTAAGTTGGAATTAAGCCAAAGTCACTTGTAAATCTATACATTAACAAACTTAGACTCTAACGCTCATTTTGCGCTTACTGATTCTCTTAAGTCACTCGAGTACCCTTGGCTCCACCATTTTTAATAAATTAACCATTAATGGTTTTAAGGCGATTCTTTCGCGAGTGTATTACAAACTGCCTAATATACTTTACATAAATGTTTCATACTCCAATTAGCCCTTTTAGGTCATTAACATATGTTTCAAAGTAAGGCGAGGGGTAATGGTTCGTTCGCGAAATGTTGTTACTTAAAACGGCCGTTTCTCCTAAACCGTACATCGGAATCAAACGAACCACGTATCAAAACGAAGCTCGTAACATGAACTATCTAAAACTGGCAATGGTCAAAAGCTAGCATGGAGTTCTCGGGTCCTAATGTTATGAACAAAAGCAGTCTAAAGTAAATCGGACATTACGACGGTTATGTTTACGCGATTTCCCAAATTTTTACCATTCCAAATCATATCAATCCAACTACCAATCAACAACAACTCAAGATACACATCAATGCTACTGATTTCAGTCATAATAAACTCAAGTATCTCAATCCAATCATATATTATAACATCTCCAAATTCAACTAAACTACTTAACAATTAAGCTCGAATCATGCTTATCATTCAAATTACTACTCATCCATCCAAACCATCTCCAAACTTCAACATTCAAACTTATTACTAAAGGGTGTGAAAATTTATACCTTCCTTGGGAGATGTTAAGTTGCTAGGAAGTCTTAGGGAGCCTCCTACAAGCTTGATCTTTCCAAAGAAATCAAGAACACAAAGTTAGGCTTTGAAGTTTCTAAAAGTCCTATTTAAAGAACTGTAAAAATAAGGGTCTTACCATGCTTATTTGGAAGAGACTTGTGAACAAGAGTTGTAGGACATCTCAATACCTTTCCAACGAGCTATAGAACACAACATTTGAGTGAGTATTGAAGGAGATATGGCAGTTTAAAGTTGCTGGGTTTGTTTTAGCCGAGAGCTTTCTTCTTGAAATGGGAAAGTCAACTTCTAATTTTTGTATTTTATGATATTTGCTTGGTTGCTTCTCCTTTTTGCCTTGAAAAATGTTTTAGCTTTTTACCATGATAAATTTTACATGGCCCAAAATCAACCAACAAAATAAAACCCCTTGTCATGCTTATGTCATCTTGCACATGTCATAATGCATCCACTTGTCCACACCTTGTTGGTTTGATGACATCATCATCCCTAACCTCCTTGATTAACTCCTAATTGCTTGCCTAATGACCGCTGATCTGTTATACGGTTCGCTTAACTTTCGTTTTCATTTATCGTTTGAGGGATCATACCCGGGATCTTATTACTTAGGTTTCTTTAACCTTTCTCAATACATTATATTCCTTTCATGATCCTCTCTTATAATCCTTGCATTTAAATCCTTTTTATTTTGTTACCTTATACTCAATTCTTTCTGTATCTGGTAGATTTTCGGGAAAAATCAAAGTGTTCGAATTTGGATTCTGACGATCTTTACATACACTTATTTATCATATAGAGTACTAATAATATCCCAGAAGATCAATAAAAGAGCCCCTACATAGTGTGGTATGAAAAGTTTTCTTATTCAGCATAATCAGCAAAATCACTATTCATAAGGGTTTCAAAAATTCCAAAAATTGGGGTTATTACAGCAGTGACTACATCCTTGGCCCTTTGCATAGAAGGAGTTATGTGCACCAAGTTTAGAATTCTCTGAGCAGCCTCATTGTCCTGTTCAGCCAAGACTTGATAAGATGGAACAGGGTGAGTAAATGCCTCAGCTTCATAAGAAACAGAGTCTAAGATAGCTTGATAATCTTGCTAAAAATAGTTGTTTCTTTTCAGCCTCAATGACATCCCTTAACTCACTAATAATGGGATCTTCCCATTCTTCAGTACCTACTTTTCTCTCATTTTCTCTATTTTCTTGCATCAAGGGCTCCCCTTGGCTTCCCACCCTCACACCCTCACCTTCACCTACTAAGGTGGGACTCCACTCACTCACTTTTGCCAAGCTGGAAGAATTAGCTTGCAGATTTTCACTCTTTTCCTCTCATTTTGCCTGAGAACAACTCAGCCTCTCACTCTATTCACTCCCTTCCCTCAATCCTAGAATTGATTGTAAAACTACTAAATCATCTACACTTCTAAAAATAGTTGAGATTTCAAGTTGTGTAGTGATAGTCAATGGATGAGAAATATCCATCGAAGCAGTAGTTGAAAATGTCAACGGATGATTGTTGTTAAGCACATCCGTCGAGATACAATCACTAGTCAACAGATGAACAATATCCGTCAAGATAGTAGAAATGACAGAGTTTGGAGTATAAACTACTATGGATTCTATGGTGATTGATTTGAGATTTTGTACAGATTTCTCAGTAGAATCAGAAAGAAATGGCAAGTGAGCCAACAAATCATCTAAAATATTATGCTAACTTGCTGTAGATTTTGGCTTCTCCGTGAGTATTAAAGATGGAGAATCAGGAATTGATGTATGAATCATGTCCACTGTTAAGTGGCATTTATGTCCACTTAGAATGCTCTATAAAGGCTTGAATTGATGATTTATACTCGAGTTATTTATGTTTTTATGTGTTTTGTAGTATTTTTTGCATTTCAGGCATATAACAGGGATCCAGGTGATTTAACATTATTTTCATGCTAAAATGGTGTTAGGAAGGTGTCAAGAAGATTGTTCGTGCAAAGGCCATCTCAAACCAGCAAAATAAGAAAGCAATTTCAGGTTTTCCAGAAAGTCAGCGCGCCTGCGCTTTAGTAGCACGCGGCCGCGCCGTGTCGGGATAATAAAATCCTAATTCTACTACAATTATGTATCCTGGACTCCTGGATTAGTTAGACTGCTATATATTGATGACTAATGATTATTTTTGAAAACAAGATGTACTAGAGCTAAGGAGAAGGCGTAAGGAGACCTTATAGCACAATTCAATGAAGGCGAAGAAACCCTAGCTTATTCTTGTGATTCTTTGTTCTAAGTTGTAATCTTGGATTCTAGTTTTCTTATTTGGGAACCTATACTCTTATTATGTACTTGGTTTATTATTTATTCAGTATAAAGACTACGTTTATTATACCATGCTTTCATCAGAACCCACGTTGATGATGAATCCGATTATGGGCTAATCGTTATCGTGGGGTTCTAGCGGATTTACTTATGGATTTCTTTAGTTAATTTGTTTAAATACCTTAGTGTGTGGTGATTGTATGATATCCTAGTATTGGTTGTGCTTATTCGTCTTATGAGCGTCGAGAACTTATAAGATAGCGTGTTAATCTCTAATGAAGCGAAATTGAATTTAGGGGTTTAGAACTTGCCATGCTAGTATAGGTTCATGTATTTGATACGCATGATTCGTAGGTAATTTTAACCATCTTGCTTGCCCTATATAATCATGTTAGATAACTTGTGCATTAAACCGTTATGTTGTCAAATTCTATAGACATATAGGGTCTCAATATAATTGGTGTTTATTCCGCTTCCATCTCTTTTATGGATGTCTGGTAGTAGGGTATTCGTGCAACGAAAGTTGACATTTACTAGTTTCGTGTTATCTGATTAGTGTCATCACCATTACATGCTAAGGTTAAGAACAAAAAGGCTATTGAATGAAGTAGTAATGAAGTTAGAATCCCATATTTGTGTCATATAGTAAAATAATCATTTTTAATCTCTTAGTTAATATTCTTTAGTATAATCTCTTACGTAATCTTAGTTATAAACAATGTCAATTTGTTATTCGTCTTAGCATTGACTAATAACTATACCATTGTTGCATAAGTGCACTGATTAAAATTAACCTAAATAAGTCTCTATGGGAACAAACTTGAAATAATTATATATTACTTATGATCGCGTATACTTACGTGAATATTAGCATGTGTTAACGTCCTAACAATTTTTTGGCCCCGCTGCCGGGGACTCGAGGTTAATTTTTAGTTTATGTGTTTGTCATCAGTGGTTGTTAAAGTTCATTGACTAGGAAATTGTTACTTTCTTAATTCCTTATCATGTTTCAGGTACTCTAGCGAGCGTGTATGCATAAGCGTTCTCGATCTCGTAAAAGAACACTGGATAAAGCTGAAGAAGAAGTTGTAGTAGCTAAGGAAGTTTTCGAAGAAGTTCGTGTTGAGGAGAAAGTTGAAGAAGAAGCTATTATTGCAATGGGAGAACCAGAAGTGAATACAAAGGCTTTGATGGATTACTCTTAACCGAAGATTAATGATATTCAGTCTAGCATTGTCCGACCAACCATCTCGGCTAACACCTTTGAGATCAAGTCAAACACAATTCAAATGATATAGAACTCAGTTCAGTTTGGGGGTTCTCTGACAGAAGACCCCAACATGCACATCAGAGATTTCATCGAGATCTGTGACACTTTCAAGTTCAATGGAGTTTTCGAAGATGCTATTAAGTAGAGGCTTTTCCCATTCTCTCTACGGGATAAAGCTAAGTGTTGGTTACATTCTCTACCACCAGGGTCTATCACCAAATGGGAGGATCTTGCTCAAAAGTTCCTAACTAAATTCTTTCCTATGGCGAAGACTGCTGTGATCAGAAATGCACTTACTTAATTTGCTCAGCAATTTGGAGAATCTTTATGTGAGGCTTGGGATCTTTACAAGGAGATGCTTAGAAAATGTCCTCACCATAGGATGCCTGACTGGATGATCATTAACTGTTTTTATAATGGATTAGGTGCTACTTCTAGACCCATGCTTGATGCAGTATCAGGAGGAGCCTTGTGGGATAAAAGCTATGATGAAGCTTATGAATTGATTGAACTAATGGTTGCTAATGAGTACCATAATCCTACTCAGAGACTACCTCAGGAAAAGGTAGCAGGATTTCTGGAAGTGGATGCAACTACTGCTATAGCTGCTCAGCTTAAGGCTTTGATGATGAAGGTGGATTTTTTGGCTAATTATGGAGTTAACCAGATCACTGGTGTCTGTGAGCTTTGTGTTGGTGCCTATGAGACGGAGCAGTGTGCTATTTCTAGTGAATCAGCTCAATTCGTGAGCAACTTTTAGAGGTCGCAGCAGCCTGTTCCAGCTACCTATTATCCCAATAACCGCAATCATCCTAACTTAAGATGGAGCAATACTCAGAATGCGATTCAGCAGCCTTATCAGCAGTATGAGGCAAAGCAATACAACTCTCCTGGTTTTCAGCAACCGTAATATGCACCAAGATAACAACTCCAGCTACAACAGTCTAATGAAAAGTCTGAATTGCAGGAGTTGAGGCTCATGTACAAGAGCCAAGCGATTTCTATTAAGACCTTGGAGAATCAAATTGAGCAAATTGCCAATGCCTTGTGAAATCGTCAACCTGGTACACTCCTTAGTGACACTGAAGTTCTAGGAAAGAGGGAAGTTAAGGAGCAGGTGAAGGCAATTACATTGAGGTCTGGGAAGGTTGCAAATACCTAAAAATCTCAATTTTCAGAAGATGAAGTTGTGGCTGAGGAAGAAGTGCAAAAGGATGCAGAAGTGGAACCAAGGAAGACTACTATGGAACACACTCCTCCTGAGGGTAATACAGGGGAGAAACAAATCTATCCTCCACCTCCTTTTCCTAAGAGGCTGCAGAAGAAAAAGCTGGATAAGCAGTTTGAGAAGTTTCTGGAGGTGTTCAAGAAACTTCATATCAACATACCTTTCGCTGAAGCTCTTGACCAGATTCCTAGTTATGAGAATTTTATGAAAGTTGTTAGATATATTTGATAATATCATGTGTAATATGATTTATGTTTAGTTTTCAGATCTTACCTAACAGGACAAATCAGTACTTAACTGAAAATCAGCACTTATACTGAAGACAGAACTTAAGATATCAGAACTTAAGTTATCAGAACTTAAGTGATCAAAAGATATTTATCAGGAGATAATATCAGGACTTAAGATGACTTTCAGATAAGGCAGTTGGCTGATTGAAAGGAAAGAAGATCGAGACTAAGACAGGAAGAATTATGCATGAAGAAGGAATTCTATGAAGAATAGAATATTTGGAAGAAAAGATAACTAGTTGATATATTTTAGGAAGCAGAATTATATTCCATATCAATTAGAAGATTATCTTGTAACTGTGTAGTATATAAACACAGGCATAGAGTTTACACTATAAGTGTTACGATTATCAAAGTTATTATTCTTTGTAACTCTAGCAGCTCTTGTGATAATTTGTTCATCACTGAGAGAGGACAGTTCCATATTGTAACAGAGTTTATTGTGTTAAATAAAATCTATTTTCTGTTACTTGAGTTCTTATATTCGATTTGATTGTGCTAAATACTGTATTCAACCCCCTTCTACAGTGTGTGTGACCTAACAAGTGGTATCAGAGCAATCTGTTAACACACATATAGTTTAAGATCCAAAATCAATCATGTCTGAAGAAGAAACTCCAACCAAGCCCACCAAAACTGAAGAACCTCCAAAAACCATAACCTATAGTCGATATGAGACTATAAGAGTTCCCATGTTGAAACCTTTTGAGTATTCCATATGAAAAGTGAAGATGGCTATGTTTCTGGAAGCTATAGATCCAGAATATCTCGACAGGATTTATGAAGGACCACATATGCCAACCAAACTCTTTGTGGAAGTTGCAGGTCAGCCAGCAAAGTCTGTACCAAAGGAGAAAAGTGATTATACTACTGAAGATATCTCATCGATTGCAAAGGATGCAAATGTAATACACTTGCTACATAGTGCCATTGATAATGTCATGTCAAACAGGGTAATTCAATGCAAGACTACAAAAGAGATATGGGATGCTTTGGAAACAAGGTGTCAGGGAACTGATTCAATCAAGAAGAACAGGAAGACGATACTCACTCAAGAGTATGAGCACTTTGACTCAAAGCCTGATGAGTCATTAACTGATTTATATGACAGATTTGTCAAACTCTTGAATGATTTGTCACTAGTTGACAAAGAGTATGATATTGAAGATTCAAATCTTAAATTCCTGTTAGCACTTCCTGAAAGATGGGATTTGAAGGCCACAATAATAAGATACAACTATAATCTTGATGAAACAACTCTTGATGAAATTTATGGGATGCTCAAGACTCATAAACTTGAGATGGAACAAAGAAGCAAGAGGAATGGAAGAAATTCAAGGACAGTTGCTTTTGTGGCTGAGGAGGAAATTACCAAAGAAGCTGCCTCAAGGAAAGGCAAGGGAAAGGCTCTCATCACAAAGTCTGATACTGAGTCATCAAGTTTTGATAGTGATGATGACTCAGAAACTGAAAGTATACCTGAGATGGACCCTAATGAGGAGATGATGAAGCTGTGTGCTCTTATGGTGAAAGGAATCACAAAGATTGCATAAAGGAAATTCAGAAGAGGAAAGAAGTTTTCCAGGAAAGGTGCAAGTTCTGAAAAGAAAAGTTTGAGAAAATCTGAAGGCAAAGGAGGAAAGTCTGACAGAGGAGATTACTCAAATGTTAAATGCTACAACTGTGGTGAGAAAGGCCACATATCTCCAGATTGCAGAAAAGGGAAAAGTGACAAAGGCCAGGCTCTTGTCACAAAGAAGAAAAGCTAGTCAGATGCTTCAGATTCCGAGGATGAGGAAAACTATGCCTTGATGGCAAATGCTGATAGCAGTTCTAATACTGCTGACTTAAAGGTACCTCAAACTACTTATGCCTTTCATACTGATGATATTACTGAGTTGAGAAGATATCTTAAGACCATGTTCATTAGTTATGAAGATCAAACTTTAACATGTGAAAGATTAACTTCTGAAAATATTGCTTATAAAAAAAGGAATGATTATTTAGAAAAAGAGTTAGTCATGTTCCATCAAACTCATAAAGATAGAGATGATGCCTTTTATGTTAGGGTTGAAGTGTTAAAAATGAATGAATCTCTAAAAACTGAGTTAGAAAAGGAAAGAGAGATTATCAGGACTTGGACTAACTCTGGTAAAGCAACTCAGGATATTCTTAGTAGTGGAAACTGGAAAGAGGGCTTAGGTTATGGAGATGATAAGAACAGTAAGGGAACTGTAGAAACTGAGCTTATAGTTGTTAAACAAAAAGCAAAGGTAAATCCTGTTAAGTTTGTAACTGCAAAGTCTGATATTGAGAAATCAGAAGTTAAGGAGAAAGTAACTTCTGACAAACCTAAACAGGATAAGCCAACTGAACTTAACATAGGCTTAATGACTAAGAAGCAGCTTAAGCATAAGCTGAAAGATGTTAAGAATGTAAACATGGTAAAGCCACCTAGGAAAAATAGGAATGGAAAGGAAGGTGTGAACAAAAGTAACAATTATAAGCCTGTTCCTAATGCTCCTAGAAAAAAATGTCATAACTGTGGAAATTCTAACCATCTGGCTTCTTTTTGCAGGAAGAATAAGAATATAAACTCCTTACCTTCAAAATCAGGAGTTAAGAGTCAGTCTGTTAGATATAAGCCACAAAATCCTTGTTTTCATTGTGGTAGTTTATGGCATTCCATTTATACTTTTAAGGAATATCATAGTTTGTACTATGATTATTATCTAATAAAACCTTCTGTAAAGAAAGTTAGCATTATTCCTTCTAGTGTAAGTTCTGATGCAAAGTCTGATATTGCAAATTCTGATAAGAAAATTGTTAACATAAACTCTGATGCTAAATCCGCTGCAAATGTTAACAAACTTAAAAAGGCCAAAGGATCCAAGCAAGTCTGGGTCCTTAAAACTAATCATTAGTGGTCTTTGTGATTGCAGGGCAATAGAAATAACATCCTAGTTCTGGACAGTGGATGTTCAAGACATATGACTGAAAATAAAGCCCTGCTATCAGACTTTATGGAGAAAGCTGGACCATGTGTTTCTTATGGAGATGGTAACATTGGAAAAACTCTGGGATATGGCAATATCAATCTTGGGAATGTCATCATTGAAAAAGTAGCTCTGGTCTCAGGACTTAAACACAATCTGCTAAGTGTGAGTCAAATCTGTGACAGAGGTTATCATGTGGATTTCTTTGAAGAACACTGTGAAGTTGTAAGCAAATCTGCAGCAAAGTTGTTCTGAAAGGATACAGGCATGGTAACATTTATGAAGCCAAGCTTTCAACAAGTACTGATGGTTCTGCAATCTGTCTGTTAAGTAGAGCATCAATTGAAGAAAGTTGGGATTGGCACAAGAAACTCTCTCATTTAAATTTTAAGAATATAAATAAACTAGTCAAGAAAGATCTTGTGAGAGGACTGCCAAAGTCAGTATTTGCTCCTGATGGTCTTTGTGATTCATGTCAGAAGGCAAAACAAAGAAAATCTTCATTCAAGAGAAAGAATGAATCATCAATTCTTGAACCTTATCACCTACTACATTTTGATCTATTTGGTCCAGTGAATGTCATGTCTATTGCAAAGAAGAAATATGCTATGGTCATAGTGGATGAGTTCACCAGATACACATGGGTGTATTTCTTACACACAAAAAGTGAAACTGCATCAATCTTGATTGATCATGTCAAACAACTGGATAAATTGGTCAAAGATTCTGTGAAGATCATAAGAAGTGATAATGGCACTGAGTTCAAGAATTTGATCATGGAAGAGTTCTTCAAAGACCATGGAATAAAGAAGGAATTTCTGGCTCCTGGAACTCCACAGTAAAATGGAGTTGTTGAAAGAAAGAATAGAACTCTTATTGAAGCTGCATGAACTATGCTTGATGAAGCAAAGTTGCCAACCTACTTTTGGGCTGAAGCTGTGCAGACTGCTTGTTTTACTCAGAATGCAACACTCATTAACAAGCATGGAAAGAAACCATATGAGATGGTGAAGAAAAAGAAGCCAAATCTGAAGTATTTTCATGTATTTGGATGCAAGTGTTTTGTTCTTAAGACTCATCCCGAACAGCTATCCAAATTTCATCTAAAAGCTGATGAAGGAATTTTTGTTGGATATCCACTTTCTACAAAAGCCTTCAGAGTCTACAATTTAAGAACAAGGGTTGTAATGGAATCTATCAATGTCTCTTTTGATGAGAAGAAGATTACTGGACTTGAAGATTTCAATGATCATGATCAGCTGAGATTCGAAAATGAAGTTTTAAATTCTGATTCTGTAAATCCTGATACTGCAAACTCTGATGGATTAAGCTCTGATGTTATTGAAACTGTGGTTACTACGCCTAATGAAAATGCACCTACAACAGGCTCTTCAAGTTCTGATGGGCCAAGTTCTGATATTTCTGGAAACTCATGTTCTGATATTTCTGGAAATTCAAATAATAAAGGATCCAACTCAGAGAGCATAATTTCTGATGAAGACAGCATGGATCATGAGGGAGCATCCAGTTCTAGAGAAAACCTTCCATCTGCAAAGAAGTGGACTAAAGCACATACACCTGACTTAATTATTGGAAATCCTGATGCAGGTCTCAGAACTAGAACAGCTACATCAATTGAATGTCTCTATCATTCTTTTCTTTCTCAGACTGAACCAAAGAAAGTGGAAGAAGCTCTTCAAGATGCTGATTGGGAGCAAGCAATGCAGGAAGAGTTGAATGAATTTGAAAGAAATAAAGTCTGGACCCTAGTGCCAAGACCAAAGAACAGGCCTGTTGTTGGTACAAAATGGGTGTTCAGAAATAAAACTGACAGTGATGGAATAATTACAAGGAACAAAGCAAGGCTGATTGCAAAAGGATACTCTCAACAGGAGGGAATTGATTATGATGAAACATTTGCACCATTTGCTAGATTGGAAGCCATAAGGATATTTTTGGCTTATGCTGCTCACAAGAAGTTTAAAGTCTTTCAAATGGAGGTGAAAAGTGCTTTTCTTAATGGAGAATTGGAAGAGGAAGTATATGTTGAACAACCTCCGGGCTTTGTAGATCCCAAATTTCCCAATCATGTCTACAGGCTTGATAAAGCACTTTCGCTCAATTTCTTCTAGAAAGTGGATTTAACAGAGGAACTATTGACAAAACACTGTTCTATCTCAACCATGGAAAGGACTTACTTTTGGTGCAAATATATGTTGATGATATTATTTTTGGTTCTACAAATGATAGACTTTGTAAGAAGTTTGCCAAGCTGATGCAGTCAAGTTATCAAATGAGTATGATGGGAGAACTTAACTATTTTCTGGGCCTTCAAGTCAAGCAGAATGAAGAAGGAACTTTTATTTGTCAATCTAAGTATACCAGAAATTTGTTGAAGAAATTTGGAATGCAAGATTGTTCAAGTGCATCCACTCTTATGGCCACTGCAACAAAATTGGATAAAGATACTGGTAAATCAGTAGATATTACAGATTACAGAGGTATGATTGGCTCTCTACTCTATCTAACTGCAAGTAGACCTGATATCATGTATGCTACCATTCTTTGTGCAAGATTTCAAGCAGATCCAAGAGAACTTCACTTAATAGATATGAAAAGAATTTTCAAGTACCTTAAAGGTACAGCTGATCTGGGATTGTGGTATCCTAGAGAATCAGACTTTAAGCTAATAGGTTACTCAGATGCAGATTTTGCAGGATGCAGATTTTGCAGGATGCAAAATTGACAGGAAAAGCACAAGTGGAAGCTGCCAATTTCTTGGAGGCAGATTGGTTTCTTGGTTTAGCAAGAAACAAAATTCAATTTCCACATCAACTGCAGAAGCAGAATACATTGCTGCAGGAAGCTGTTGTGCACAAATTCTTTGGATGAAGAATCAGTTACTGGATTATGGGTTAAAATTTTCTAAAATCCCTATTTACTGTGATAATCAAAGTGCTATTGCTATGACAGGTAATCCAATTCAACACTCAATGACAAAGCACATCAGCATTAGGTACCACTTCATACAGGAACATGTGGATGAAGGTACAGTGGAATTGCATTTTGTTCCAACAGATCAACAACTAGAAGATATCTTCACAAAACCACTGTGTGAAGCTACTTTTATAAGATTGATGAATGAACTTGATATGGTTTCTGGTTCTTTCTCTAAATCTGCTTAGTTTATGTTCTGATACATCAGACTTTCTAATATTGAGCTTAGTTAAGTTTACTTTGTGTATCTTATTACTATGTCAAAAACTAGAATAGCGCTTCTTGTCTGTTAAGTTCTGATGTTAGTAAATCTGGTGGATGTACTAAGTGCTGATAAGCCTCACTTATCAAAAGAAAAAGAAAAGAAAAGAAATAAAAATCAGGTACTCCTTTGAGATCTAGAGTAAAAATGTGGAAGGGAAGACCCAAGTGCATTGCTGGTATTAAGTAATATGCATTAGAAAAGAAAAATAAAATTTTCTTGGTGACTTTTCACACTCTATGATTACTGGAGAAATACTCTGATAACAGCATAAATTCTGATAAGTAGTCGTGACTCACTTACACTGAGAATCCACTGTAAAATAGAATTTCAAAAGATGCATAAAATGAGCACAAAGTAGTAGAGGTGGACTCATGCATGAACTCATTCAATAGTAGGCTTCAGAATAATGACAGATTTTGAGCAAAGTTCTTAGTTATGCCTTATTTCTAAGATGTACTGAAGTGAATCAGACTTTACTCTTTGTCTGATATTTAGCTTAATGCACACACTTACACTCCATATGAATGATGAAAATTACTGTGGTGATCAATGTTATTTTAGATGAACAATCTATGTGTTAGATTACATAAATTCTGAGGACAAGTTTTGATGGAAGTTCTGATGATTCAATTCTGATGAAACCATATCAGTATTTGTGTTAAGCATTACAGGAATACACATTCACTTTTCGAGTTAAGGAGCCATATTCTGATGACTTTTAAATCCTGATAATAATCAAGTTCTGATGCTGACGTGACAGTATTTATTTACTTGGTTTATTTTTGGTCATTACTTGAACGATAATATTTTTACAGAATATTGGTTAATGTGAGATAAAACAGTCATAATCATTGTGGGTTAGTGGTTAACGTGTATGTCCTGAAAAACTGCATGTGCACGGTAATTATTGTTTATTTTATGTGCCCATTAACTCTCATTCTAACTGTTTACTGACTGTTCAAATGGTGCCAGGTGTAAAGTGTATTCCATGCTTCAAAAATATGACTGTTGAGTGGAGAGAGTATATATATGAGAGATAAAAGATTTTCTAATCTTTTACTTACTTTTCCATTCTAAATCTCTTTTACTTTCTCTCTCTCTCTCTCTCTCTCTCTCTCTCTCTCTCTTTTATTTTCTGAAGCTGTTTTTCTCTCAGGACTTTTTACAAACACTTTGCAAACATACTCCTACTCACTTGATTTCTTACATAAATGGCACCAAAATATGTAATTTTTGATAGAGCTAAGTTTGTTCCTAATAACTTATCCGCTATTCTTAGCAAGTCAGAAGCCCCATCAGAACTTCATTTCATTCAGGACTTTCTTGCTAGTTCTGATATTGGGTACGCTCTGACCGAACCTGATGCATTCTCTGGTACTCAAGTACTGGAGTTCTGGAGAAGCGGGGTATATGATGATGGTGGTGCTCAAAGGTCCCCAAGTATTATTTTTTTATGGATGAGCATGTCATGACATTAGCTACGGTTCGACAAGCACTGCAGCTGCCTGAGAACTGTGTTTATTCTACTGTTGAAGAGCCAGTTCTTCAAAACATGATGGCCAATCTGGGGTATGAGAGGATATTGGCAAAGCTGGGTCAGTTGAAGAGATCTTACATAAGGAGGTAATGGAGTTTCTTCTTTGACTGCATAACCAAGGCTTTTGCAAACAAATGTTCTAATTTTGATGCAATCCCCATATTCAGCCAACAAATCGGGTATGCTCTCATAAATTAAACTGATTTTGATTATGCAAGTGTTGTCGTAGGTTTTATTGGGGATAGAATGACAGAAGATAGAAATACTTTTTATTTTGCTAGATTCTATCATCTTATCTATAGTTTTTGTTGTGATGATAAGCCCCAATCAGCGAGTGAATTAATTCCATCATTCAGACTAGCTAAAAGAGCTTTTAATGACTTATTATCTACTGATAATAAGAAGGCTATGTTAAGACCCCTCCTAGTTCCTTTATCTGTCAAACAAGCCTTGATAACCTATGGTCCAGTTAAATTCACTGAATTATATCCTGATGTCCAACCATCAAAACCTCATCCATCAGCACCTACCACCTCTACACAAACACCTCAAACTTCTCAACCTCAACCTTCAGATCCTACAGTGCAGCCTTCATCTTCCAAACCCAAGAGGACTAAGAAAGTACCTCAGACTCAACAGAAGAGAAGGAGAATTATTCTACGAGATGAATCAGATGCTGAGGAACAGGTTCCCATATCAGAACATGTTGTTTTAGAAGCTGAGAAGGTTACTTCTCAGAAAGATACTGTAACTGGGAGTTCTAGGCCCCTCAAAAGGCTTCGAAAGTTAAATTTTGATAATAAAGCTCCTACATTGTCTCCACTTTTGAAGAAGTTAAAGAAACAGAGAGCTCATAGGGACATAGTTGAGTCAGATTCAGATGTAGTGGAAGCAGCATAGGAAGGGGATCAGGAATCTCTGATCTCAACAGAACCTATTTTTATTGAATCACTTCCTTCTGCACAACATGAAACTGCTCAAGCTAAAATACCTACACCTCCTATGTCACCTATAGTTGATCCAGTACATACTAAAGAACCAGGTACAAGTGTTGAAATTGATATTCATAACTTGATTGTGCCTAAGGTTATGTACTTGGAAGCTCCACCAATTCAACTCACTCCACCAACAACATCAATGTTGGATGTTGATCAGAACATGGCTGCAGATCAGAATTTAGAGGATGATGTTGAAGCCTCTATAGCCTCACATACTGTTGTTTTACCAGAGGATGTTGATACTGCAGGTTCTACAAGTTCTGATGCTGCTAATGAAGAAACTACTGGTGAAGTTGCTACCAATTTACATGCTGATGCAACTGGTCCATCAGGACATGCACCTCAACAAACAATTACTAAAGATGATTTAGTTAAAAAGTTTGTTATAGGGGAAGCACTAGTACCTTGGAGTGAAACTCCTAGAGGAAAGGAGTGGACTAAAGAATGGAACTCAGTTAGTTTTGCTCCTTCTGAAAAGATTCTTACTGAGCATCTTGCAAAAGCTGATGAAATGCTGATAAATGATGATTTCAAGGCACAGCTGAGAGTTACTGCATTGAGTACAAGGCACCTTCAAGGTCAACACTCAATAACTCATGCCAAGATGAATAAAATTCAAGAAAACTTGATCCAGCAAGATATGAATGTGAAACTTGAATAAAACAGATTTTTCAAGCCAGCCTTTGACAAAATTGCCTACATTGAGAAAACTCAGGAGAAGCAACAAACTCAAATTGAAGAAATTCTGAAGAATCAAGCTTCTCACCAAAATCAACTCAATGAGATCCAATCCTCAGTGGAATTGCTTGTCTCTCTTCTATTACCTGCTGATGCCAAAAAGGGGGAGAAAGTGATTAAGTCCAAATGCAAATCTATTCAGACACTGAAAGGAAAGGATGATGGAAATGATGACCAGGGAAACTCTGATAAGGGTAGAGGTCAAGGTCAAGGCAAAGGATTTTCATCAAGTAAAGCTAGAATTACAAGTCAGGGAACAAGTTCTGATACTGGGAGAAGAATAAGTTCTGATACTGGTAAAAGGATAAGTTCTGGTGAACATCTGGAACTTGATGAAGAAATTTCAAAGCAGTTATTTCTTAAAGAAAATCCAGGAATGGACTTTGAGAGTCTAAAGGAAGAAGAAGCTAGACTCAAAACAAAAGGTGTCAAGACAAAATCTAAAGCTTCTGTTGAAGAAAAGAAATTTCCAAAACCTAAGGGTATTGTGATAAAGGAAAGAACAAATTCTGAGGCAACCAAAGCCAAATCATAAGTGGAAATTGATTCAAGGTCCAAGGGCAAAGAAAAAGTCGATGAACTTGTAAAGGTTTATATGCCAGTCATGGATGAAGAAATAATTGATGATGAAGAAGATGCTAATCTTACTCTGATGCATAAGAAGATTTTTCAAACAACCTCTCACATGGCTCATGTTGTTCGGAGTCAAGATTTAGTAAGTTCTGATATGACAGTGAAGCAAGCAACCTCTGACATAGCTCAAGTTAGCTTGATATCAGAAGATAAGGAAAAGGAAACCTCTGATATTGCTCATGTTAAACCTTCAAAGATACTCCTACCAGGACTCACCAAAGCTAAATAGGCTCAACCTTTGAAGACTGTAACAAGTGGTTTTGAAGCAAGAGTTGTTATAGGAAAGGAAGCAAGAGATAAATCTGGGTTGGAAAGTTCTGATGAAAGAAGAGTGTGGCGCCCTCCAAACCCGGGTCAGAAGTTTGGGGTCCACACACACACACCTTATTAATAACCTGCTTATACCAATGATAAAGATAATAATAATATGCAGTGACCCTACTTACCAACTACCACGGACCGTAATAGGTTAAAGTATGAACACAAGCCAAACACACCTACTTATATTACAAACGTTCAAATCCCAACTATTCCAAACTCAGAACTGAGTATTAAACATTATTACAAACTTTTTACAAACTTAAATTATTCCAAAAGAAGCCTACTACCTCAACTCGATCAACCTGAACCCCTAGCTCTCGCGCTGGACTGGGGATCCTCGGTACCAACCGGTTCCTTTTTAACTGGAAAGAAAATAAACAACATCGCACAAATGAGCTAACTAGCTCAGCAAGTCACAATGACAAAACTGAGAATAATGATCATCAAGTAAATATGGTTATGATATCAAGTGAACAATGGATTATGATTTAGAATTGGATATTATATTTTCATTTTAAAAACCAAGGTTAGGCTGCTGATCAGTCACGCACTAACCCCGAGCAAAGCACACAGCACTGCTCTAACAACTGTATCCAAGGCACATATTGGCCTAACTTGACCATTATATGGTCTGACCACGAATCTGGTCCACAATTTTATAAAAACAATCCAATTCTACCATAATAACAGAATAAGTAGTAATAAACCATGAACAGGATCATTAACAACAGTGGACGTTCAATAATGAAAATGGTTCCAATCTATATAAGGATCAATATGGCATTTCCAAAGCTTGGCTGTTAGGTAGTAAACAAATTGGATAACAAAGGAATCAACATTTCAGGGTTCCAAGGATTTGAATTTTCAAAGCATAAGATACAATGGTTTGAATGTTTAAGCAATTTGGTTCAATTTTTAATATTTAGTTTGTATGTATTTGTGGAGTAATATCGTATATTTGAGGTTCGTATTTGGGTATACAATAATCAATGGTCTAGAAAGAATCAGGTTTACGGCTCAAGATCAATAACTGGAATCAAGGTTTAGGGTTCAGTGCTTCAAAGCACTTGTAATGTACAACAACAATATCAATCAATACAATATCTCAAGAAAGTTCAGAACACTTGCCTGGTACTAGCTTACTACACTGCACTCGCTTCCAATCACAACCGTCTTACTTCTCAACTACCTGTTTCCCTTTCCTACGTCTTGCCTCTTCTGCTCACATATCATAAGCATCTATCAATATTTAACTCATACGATTCTATTCAACACATACTTCTATTTACCCTTCGTTTCACCCATATCCGATTAATGGATTGAAAGTTACGCAATAAACAAGTAAATATCGAATATACAGACCGACAGTCAATCAACAAGTCACATATAACACATAGCACGTCACATAATCAATTATATATCATTTATAAATAAGTCTCGGGTCATAAACAAGCTTTCTGGTATTTAAAATGATTTTTAAAACATTTTTCGGAACTAAAACGGGTCGTTGGATCAATTTCGAAATAATAAACAGGGTTCGGTTGGCCAATTCTGCTTTTGAAACAATTTTATAATAATTATCGAGCCTTGGAAACAATTTAAAATAATATTTTATAGCTCAAAACTATTATTCATAATTTTAAATCATTTTTAAATAATTAAATCTAATTAAATAATTAATTAAAATCAATTAATAATTAATTAAATTAATTAATCAATTAATTTCCGAATTAATTGACCAATTAATCAATTAAAAATTAACTAAAATTAATTAACTAACTAATTCAGATTTATTTTTGAATTAAAAACAATTTTTGGAATTATAATAATAATTTTTAGAATTTTCAGAAATTAAAAACGAATTTTTATAATAAAAATAAATAGGAAATATGATTTTTGAATATTTTTAAAACAGGAATCCAAAATTTGCAAGTTCTGGAAACCTCAGGGACCTAACTGTTTCGTTTTCAAAACCTCAGGGACTGAAATGCAATTTTGCAAAGTTCACCGTCGAACTTCGCCGGAAAATACCCTGTCTCGCTGGAGAAGGCGATCCAGGTACAGTCACACCACCATAAGCTCCAGAATTAAACTACATATCACCAGGAATCTATACATGCAATCAAAACACATCAATAACCCCAGATTTGGCTGGAAATTGGGCAAGAACATCGCCGGTTTCCGGTGAACTTCAGAAATTTTCAACACACAACTCCCTTCGATTCAGACATCCTCTGTTAATGAGCTATATACCAATCGATTGCAAATTTTATAAGGAACATAATCTACTATAAATCAACAGCTAATAACCCCTAAATCAAAAACCCCCAAATTTCAATTGAAAACATTCATACGGGTTATAAACCCTAATTTCAAAATTCGAAAATCAAACTCAATTATGAACATGTTATTGAACTCCAAATCAGTCATATAATATATCAAAATCATCAGGAAAACAAGCTCTACAACATGCAAGCATCAAATCATACAAACAATCATCCGAACAAAAAATCATATTTTTAATAAAATTAATTCGAAAATAAGTAAATTTTCAGAAAATAAACCTTGATTTCTGCAGTGATTTGGAACACAGAATCTGATAGAACACCTCAAGACCTTTGGATTGAGTACTCGAGCTTTGAAAACAGAGATCAATAACACCTTCGTTTTGCTGTTTGATTCTTGGAAGATTATATGAATATAAGGTTTTTCTCTGGAAAATTATATAATTAAATGTCTGCAAATGATTTTGATACGAAATAAAATACGGGGAAATGCTATTTATAATTACGGAAAATTAGTATCCCGTTGGATCATTCCGGATATAAAACGGTATGTTTATTTGTAAAAACTGATCCAAACGGTATCGGTTTTCAGAACAGTTATCCATATCAGTACAATTTGTACTGCGGTCTTGGTCTCAGCACCTAATTATATGTATTACGAGGTGATAATTGGGATAGTTTAAAAAAAAGCCCCCGTTTATCAAAAATTCGAGTTTTATTGATTTACCGGAACAAATATTGTATCGAAAATGTTGCGCCGGGACCCGCGCAAGACAAATCGTACGCCGGATCGAAAAAGTCGAAACATAGAATATGCTCGGAATATTACAATTAGGTTAGGAAAGAGTTCTCGGAAGAGTTTCGGGTTCCAAAAATGTAACGGATGACGTCGGTTGGTTCCCGTTTTTATAAAATAGATTTTAAATACTCGGAAAAAGATTTTATAAATTTCTTATGATCCTTATAAATCCATAAATCAACATAAAAATAATTAGGAAGATATGACAATTATCTATATTTTATTTTGGACATATAAAAATTAAAATACTCAATTAATAATATTTTTAAACATCCAAACACATTTAACACTTAACAATTAGTTCACAGAATAGATACTGAACACATATATTAAGCAGAAATAATTACACGATATATCCCGGATATTACATCCTTCCCCCCTTAAAAGGATTCCGTCCTCAGAATCTCCTAAGAAAACAAATGAGGGTACTTTTCTTTCATATCACTTTCCAATTCCCAGGTTGACTCTTCAACCTTTGGGTTTTTCCATAACACTATTACTAACTTCACCATTTTATTTCTCAATACCTTCTCTCTTTTCTCTAAAATCTCTATCGGACTCTCTACATATGACAAATCTGCCTGAAGCTCTTTTGGCTCATATTCTATTACATGCCTGGAGTCTAGATTATATTTCTTAAGCATTGATGCGTGAAAAACATTGTGAATGTGCTCCATGTGCGGAGGTAATGTCAATTCGTAAGCTACTTTGCCAACGCGCTTTAGAATCTCGAAAGGTCCAACATATCTTGGACTCAGCTTTCCTTTCTTTCCAAACCTCGTTAGTCCTTTCCACGGTGATATTTTCAGTAATACCAAGTTTCCTTCTTCAAATTCCATGTCTTTCCTTGACTGGTCTGCATATTTCCTTTGACGGTCTTGTGCTGCTATCAATCTTTTCCGGATTACTTCAACAACTTCCTTTGTCTGCTGTACCAATTCAGGTCCAAGTATTTTACGTTCTCCTATCTCGTCCCAATATACCGGAGATCTACATTTGCGTCCATAAAGGGCTTCATAGGGTGGCATCCCAATACTGGCGTGATAACTGTTGTTATAAGCAAACTCTACGAGAGGTAAATGCTCGTCCCAACTTCCTTTGAAATCAATAGCACAAACACATAGCATGTCCTCGATTGTTTGAATCGTTCTTTCACTTTGGTCGTCCTTCTGGGGGTGATAAGCCGTACTCATATTCAATCTCGTTCCCAAACATTCTTGAAAACTTTTCCAAAATCTTGAATTAAATCTTGGATCTCGATCAGATACGATAGACACAGGAACTCCATGACGAACTACAATTTCCTTCAGATACATATGAACCAACTTGTCGAGTGAAAATCTTTCATTTATAGGCAGAAAATGAGCTGACTTGGTAAGTCTATCCACTATAACCCAAATGGCATCATGATTAGCCCTTGTCCTTGGTAATCCAACTATGAAATCCATGGCAATATGTTCCCACTTCCACTCTGGAATCTCCAATGGCTGTAGTAATCCACTTTGTCTCTGATGCTCTGCTTTAACTCTCTGACATGTATCACATTTGCTAACCCATTCCGCAATTTCCCTCTTCATGTCTAGCCACCAATAATTCTCTTTTAAATCTCTGTACATCTTGGTACTTCTTGGATGGATTGAATACCTTGAATTATGAGCTTCCTGTAAAATTTCATTCTTCAGCTCCGTCACCGGTGGAATCCAAATTCTAGAAGAAAACCTAAGAATACCTTGACCATCCCTCTGCGTGCACAATTCCTCACCTACCAAACGATATATATCTTGATCCATTACATCTTCCTGACACTTCTTTATTTTCTCTAACAACTCCGGCTGGAAAGTCATACTGTACATTTTTCCTTCATCAGGCTTGCAAACTTTAATCTCCAATTCCAGTTTCTGAAATTCCTTATATATCTCTTCAGGTATCGATAACACATTTAATTTTTCCTTCCGACTTAACGCGTCTGCTACCACGTTCGCTTTATCGGGATGATAATTAATCGAGCAGTCATAATCCTTGATCAATTCTAACCATCTCCTTTGCCTCATATTAAGTTCCTTTTGTGTGAATATATATTTCAAACTTTTGTGATCTGTGTAAATCTCGCACTTTTCTCCATACAGATAATAACTCTAAATTTTCAAAGCAAAAACTATAGCTGCTAGCTCCAAATCATGAGTAGGATATTTCTGTTCATGTGGTTTCAATTTCCTTGACGCATACGAAATCACCTTATCGTGCTGCATTAGAACGCATCCTAGTCCTTTGTGAGAAGCATCGCTATAAATTACAAAATTCCCTTGATCGTCTGGAAGTGACAAAACGGGTGCGGTGATTAATTGTTGCTTTAGTTTCTGAAAACTTTCTTCGCACTTATCATTCCATATAAACTTTTCACTCTTCTGTGTAAGCTTTGTCAATGGTGTTGCAATCCTTGAAAATTTTTGAACGAATCGACGATAATATCCGGCTAATCCCAAGAAACTTCTTACCTCAGTGGGTGTTCTCGGTCTTTCCCAATTTGTAATTGCCTCGATCTTTGTTGGGTCCACTTTGATCCCTTCGTTACTAACCATGTGTCCTAAGAACTGAACCTCCTGTAACCAAAACTCACACTTCGAGAATTTAGCATATAATTTCTTTTTCCTTAAAATCTCCAAAACTGTTCTCAAATGTTCCGCATGATCCTCTTCCGTTGTTGAATAAATTAAAATATCGTCTATAAACACAATAATGAACTTGTCCAGATACTCCTTGAAAATTCTATTCATCAGGTCCATAAACGCTGCCGGGGCATTGGTCAATCCAAAAGACATTACTAACAATTCATAATGTCCATACCTTATTCTGAAAGTTGTCTTTGGTATATCTTCTGGCTTGATCTTCAGTTGATGATATCCCGATCTTAAATCAATTTTGGACAAGTACTTGGCTCCCTTCAGTTGATCAAACAAATCATCAATTCTGGGTAACGGATACTTGTTCTTAATTGTAAGCTTGTTGAGCTCCCTATAGTCGATACACAGTCTCATGCTTCCATCTTTCTTCTCGACAAATAATATCGGGCTCCCCACGGGGATACACTGGGTCTGATTACTCCTTTCTCTAATAATTCTTGCAATTGCTTCGCTAGCTCTTTCATTTCAACGGGCGTCATTCTGTACGGGGCCTTGGATACTGGTTCTGTTCCAGGTGCTAAATCGATTGCAAACTCAATTTCTCTATCTGGAGGAAGTCCTGGTAAATCGTCGGGAAACACGTCTGGAAATTCATTCACTACTGGAATATCTTCAAGTTTTGCTGGCTCCTGACTTCTGTCAATCACATATGCCACGAAATGTTCACATCCTTGCCGTAGTAACTTCTTGGCTTGAATCATCGTTAAGAACTTATTTACTTGTTTCTGACCCTTGAACGTTACTATTCTTTTGTCTGGCATTTTCACCATTACCTTCTTATTTCGACAATCTATCTGGGCATCGTGCTTAGATAACCAATTCATTCCTAATATAACATCAAATTCTCCTAACTTAAACGGTATCAAATCTACACAAAATTTACTACCAGAAATCTCAATCTCACAACTCCCACAAACTTGATTAACAGATACTCGTTCTTGATTTGCCAATTCCACAGTCATTATTTCATTTAAATACTCAACTGGACAATTTAACTTACTAACAAAATCTTGTGAAACAAACGATCGAGTTGCTCCCGAATCTATTAACACTTTGGCACATAAAGAATTCACATTAAGCGTACCTGCCACGACATCCGTATCCTGGATAGCATCCTTCATAGACATGTCAAAAACTCTAGCCCTTGGAGTCTCATTTACTGCTGGGGTAGATCCCATAATCCTCAATGCATTACTGACTGGGGCTGGTGTCTTTCAATCCCTGGCTATATGCCCGGGCTTTCCACATTTAAAGTACGTAAATCCAATGGCTGGAACCTTCACTGCTGGATTCCGGATAGGCTGATCCTTACTTGCTGGTTCTGTTGCTGGCTGATTTCGGCACTCCCTCGAATAGTGCCCTTTCTGATTGCACTTGAAACAAACTACATTCAACTTATTACAAATTCCCCCATACTTTTTCCCACATACTTGAAAATCTGGAAAAGTTAATCTCAATTGATTTGGCTGATTCACATTAACTGGACGGTTGCCCTGGCTTCCGTCGCTTGCATTTTGTCTCCTGAAATTAAAATTCCTCCCTGATTGAAACTTGCCCTTCTTAAAATTTGGAAACTTCCCTAGTTGTGACTGACCTTCACTCCCTTCAAATTTCCTTTTCTTACTTTATTTCTCCTTCTGTGACATCTCACTCTCTGTCTCTGCGATCATAGCCTTCTGTACAACTCCTGCATAGGTATCCAATTTCAAAAATGGCTACTTTCCCTCTGATCCATGGCTTCAAACCTTGTTGGAATCTTTTAGCCTTCTTCCTGTCGGTATCCACATACGACGGCACGTACCTTGAAAATTCCTCAAATTTGCTCTCATAATCTGTCACCGACATATTTCCTTGCTTTAGTTCTAAAAAGTTCAACTCCATCTGATCCTGGACAAACTGAGGAAAATACTTTTCTAAAAACAATTCCTTAAACCTTTCCCAAGTAATAATATATGTACCTTCCAACGTCTTACCATCTCCCACCAATAGGTGGCCTCATTCTTCAAATAGTAACTTGCAAACTCAACCTTCTGTTCGTCCTTTACTTTTACTAAGGCAAATGCCTTCTCTATCTCCTTTAACCAAACATTTGCTTCAATCGGTTCTAAGGAACCCTTGAATTCTGGTGGGTTTACTGCCTGAAAAGTTTTAAAAGTTACCTGGGGATTGGTCTGTCTTTGTTGTTGTTTTGCCAGGTGAACTGTTTGTTGGGCCAAGATTTGAAGAATCTGGGCTATTACTGGGTCTATAGGTCATGGGTTTGCATCCTGATTTGTATCATCTTGGTTGTTATTATTGTTGTTGTTGGTTTCTTCATTCTGGGTGTTGGTGCGGGTATTTCTTCTGGGAGGCATTTTCTGTAAAGAATCAAACAACTTAATTAGCTTTTAAATCAAATTCTTTGTAGAAAAGAAAAGTTTTGTAAAACAGAAATATCTCTTTTTTAAAAACAGTTATAACTAAGTAAATTGCATACTTCTTTACAGAATATAAAAAGTTATGAAAAATAGGGTACAAGGTATCACAGGGGTATAACTGGTGCAATAAATAAGGTAAAGTAAAACAGGTGTAGTAAAATGAATGACAATACTGGAAAGGAAAGGTGCTGATATATATAGATCAAAAGTTTTGGGTAGTACAAGCGTAAAGACGCTTCGAAAGTAAAAGCAAAAAGGGTACAACAACCTACTCACTAGTCAGCATAGCTAGTCTATAAATACAACTCAAAATTCTACTAATACACACTACACAATACTATACATACTACACAACCATAACAACACTGCTCAGCATTTCCATCTCTAGATCTCTGACTCAACTCCAAGGAAACTCTGGTCCTTCCAGCCTCTCAAAGTCCTCCATCACCTCAGTAGCCCAACCCATCAGTGCATCAGGGCCTCTGCCAGGTAATGTAGCTCCATGTAGCCTAGCCTCAAGAACCCTCCGTATCACATGAATCTCCTCTCGAAGCTCCCTCACACCACGATCAACATCAGTAGTCCTAATAATATACTGTAGCTCTCTGATCTGGGCCAACAAGGAATCACGCTCCAATAGAAGAGCCTCATACCGGTAGTAAGGAACTCGGGGCAATGTAGACTGGAATGGGGCACTCACAACTGAATGCCCAGTGGAATCTGAATCAGCTGGTGGGGGTCCTCTGATAGGTGGCCTCATACCTAGGGGTGGAATAGCCTGCAATGGTACGGGCTGCAACACAGGTGGAGGTAGTATAGCCAACACTGGGGAAACAACAGGACGTGGATCCGAAGACGGTACTCCAACTAAAGGCTCTGAGTGATCAGCTGATACGGGGATGAAAGAGTCGGCCATCGCTGCTATCTGAAATCATATCGCAATATAAGAATCTCGAACCATAACACGAATTACACTAATACATGTTATACCGAAGCACTCAACCTCTCGACGTTCTATCTTTCTATTCCTTACTTCTAATCCTAACCCTCTACCCATTCCCGTCAACCTAGGCTTGTGTCAGTGACTTATAACCTGTAGCTCTGATACCAAACATGTGGCGCCCTCCAAACCCGGGTTAGAAGTTTGGGGTCCACACTCACACCTTATTAATAACCTGCTTACACCAATGATAAAGATAATAATAATATGCAGTGACCCTACTTACCAACTACCATGGACCGCAACAGGTTAAAGTATGCACACAAGCCAAACACACCTACTTATATTACAAACGTTCAAATCCCAACTATTCCAAACTCAGAACTGAGTATTAAACATTATTACAAACTTTTTACAAACTTAAATTATTCCAAAAGAAGCCTACTAGCTCAACTCGATCAACCTGAACCCCTAGCTCTCGCGCTGGACTAGGGATCCTCGGTACCAACCAGTTCCTTTTTAACTGGAAAGAACATAAACAACATCGCACAAATGATCTAACTAGCTCAGCAAGTCATAATGACAAAACTGAGAATAATGACCATCAAGTAAATATGGTTATGATATCAAGTGAACAATGGATTATGATTTAGAATTTGATATTATATTTTCATGTTAAAAACCAAGGTTAGGCTGCTGATCAGTCACGCACTAACCCCGAGCAAAGCACACATCACTGCTCTAACAACTGGATCCAAGGCACACATTGGCCTAACTTGACCATTATATGGTCTGACCATGAATCTGGTCCACAATTTTATAAAAAAAATCCAATTCTACCATAATAACAGAATAAACAGTAATAAACCATGAACAGGATCATTAACAACAGTGGACGTTCAATAATGAAAATGGTTCGAATATGTATAAGGATCAATATGGCATTTCCAAAGCTTGGCTGTTAGGTAGTAAAAGAATTGGATAACAAAGGAATCAACATTTCAGGGTTCCAAGGATTTGATTTTTCAAAGCATAAGATACAATGGTTTGAATGTGTAAGCAATTTGGTTCAGTGTTTAATATTTAGTTTGTATGTATTTGTGGAGTAATATCGTATATTTGAGGTTTGTATTTGGGTATACAATAATCAATGGTCTAGAAAAAATCAGGTTTATGGCTCAAGATCAATAACTGGAATCAAGGTTTAGGGTTCAGTGCTTCAAAGCACTTGCAATGTAAAACAACAATATCAATCAATACAATATCTCGAGAAAGTTCAGAACACTTGCCTGGTACTAGCTTACTACACTGCACTCGCTTCCAATCACAATCGTCTTACGCCTCAACTACCTGTTTCCCTTTCCTACATCTTGCCTCTTCTGCTCACATATCATAAGCATCTATCAATATTTAACTCATACAATTCTATTTAACACATACTTCTATTTACCCTTCGTTTCACCCAAATTCGATTAATGGATTGAAAGTTACACAATAAACAAGTAAATATCGAATATACAGACCGACAGTCAATCAACAAGTCACATATAACACATAGCACGTCACATAATCAATAATATATCATTTATAAATAAGTCTCGGGTTATAAACAAGCTTTCTGGTATTTAAAATGATTTTTAAAACATTTTTCGGAACTAAAACGGGTCGATGGATCAATTTTGGAATAATAAACAGGGTTCGGTTGGCCAATTCTGGCTTTGAAACAATTTTATAACAATTATCGAGCCTTGGAAACAATTTAAAATAATATTTTAAAGCTATTTTTCGGAATTTTAAATCATTTTTAAATAATTAAATCTAATTAAATAATTAATTAAAATTAATTAATAATTAATTAAATCAATTAATCAATTAATTTCCGAATTAATTGACCAATTAATCAATTAAAAATTAACTGAAATTAATTAACTAACTAATTCAGATTTATTTTTGAATTAAAACAATTTTTGGAATTATAATAATATTTTTTAGAATTTTCAGAAATTAAAAACGAATTTTTATAATAAAAATAAATAGAAAATATGATTTTTGAATATTTTTAATACAGGAATCCAAAATTTGCAAGTTCTGGAAACCTCGGGGACCTAACTGTTTCGTTTTCAAAACCTCAGGGACTGAAATGCAATTTTGCAAAGTTCGCCGTCGAACTTCGCCGGAAAATACCATGTCTCGCCGGAGAAGGCGATCCAGGTACAGTCACACCACCATAAGCTCCAGAATTAAACTACATATCACCAGGAATCTATACATGCAATCAAAACACATCAATAACCCCAGACTTGGCTGGAAATTGGCCAAGAACATCGCCGGTTTCCGGCGAACTTCGGAAATTTTCAAAACACAACTCCCTTCGATTCAGACATCCTCTGTTAATGAGCTATATACCAATCGATTGCAAATTTCATAAGGAACATAATCTACTATAAATCAACAGCTAATAACCCCTAAATCAAAAACCCCCAAATTTCAATTGAAAATATTCATACGGGTGATAAACCCTAATTTCAAAATTAGAAAATCAAACTCAATTTTGAACATGTTATTGAATTCCAAATCAGTCATATAATATATCAAAATCATCAGGAAAACAAGCTCTACAACATGCAAGCATCAAATCATAGAAACAATCATCCGAACAAAAATTCATATTTTTAATAAAATTAATTCGAAAATAAGTAAATTTTCAGAAAATAAACTTTGATTTCTGCAGTGATTTGGAACACAGAATCTGATGGAACACCTCAAGACCTTTGGATTGAGTACTCGAGCTTTGACAACAGAGATCAATAACACCTTCATTTTGCTGTTTGATTCTTGGAAGATTATATGAATATAGGGTTTTTCTCTGGAAAATTATATAACTATCTGTCTGCAAATGATTTTGATACGAAATAAAATACGGGAAAAGGCTATTTATAATTACGGAAAATTAGTATCCCGTTGGATCATTCCGGATATAAAACGGTACGTTTATTTGTAAAAACTGATCCAAACAGTATCGGTTTTCGGGACAGTTATCCAGATCAGTACAATTTGTACTGCGGTCTTGGTCTCAGCGCCTGGTTACACGTATTATGAGGTGATAATTGGGATAGTTTAATAAAAAGCTCCTATTTATCGAAAATACGAGTTTTATTGATTTACCGAAATGAATATTGTATCGAAAATGTTGCGCCGGGACCCGCGCAAGACAAACCGTACGCCGGATCGAAAAAGTCGAAACATGGAATATGCTCAGAATATTATAATTAGTTTAGGAAGGAGTTCTCGGAAGAGTTTCGGGTTCCAAAAACGTAACAACGGATGACGTCGGTTGGTTCCCGTTTTTATAAAATAGATTTTAAATACTTGGAAAAAGATTTTATAAATTTCTTATGATCCTTATAAATCCATAAATCAACATAAAAATAATTATGAAGATATGACAATTATCTATATTTTATTTTGGACATATAAAAATTAAAATACTCAATTAATAATATTTTTAAACATCCAAACACATTTAACACTTAACAATTAGTTCACAGAATAGATACCGAACACATATATTAAGCAGAAATAATTACACGATATATCCCGGATATTACAAAGAGTACATAACACTACCAATGATCCAACTTCCTTAAGTGAACCAGGTGTTGGAGCAACTCCTGAAAGATTGAATCGACTTGAATCTGTACAAATGGTTTACCATACCTTTTTGAAAGAGCATATCTTGTTATATTTCATGACAGATAAGGGTATACCAGATTAAGCAGAATGCTATACCACTGAAGTATTTTGAGGAACTGGAACATGTTCTATTTCTACTTCAACTGAAAGACAGATTAACAGATAGTGCTGCAGGGTATTTAAAGTCTCAAATTCAAAGACAGGAGAAGCTTTATTCTGTAAAGTCTGACAACACATATTATCCCAAGTACAGAGATCATAAAGGTGATATTGTCGATATGAAGCCTAACTCTGCTAAGATTATAACTACTTTTCTGGGTTATAAGGCTGTGGAATTCAATCTAGAGTCTGACAAGGCATATCTGATAAGACTAGATCAGGAGATAAGAAAAGCTAAGATAAATGATCTCAGAGCAGCTATTTTTCAAACTGGAGAAGATACAGCTGAATTGATAAATGCTAAAAGGAGGATGGTTAATGAAATTGAATATGCTGAGAGATGTTTGTTGAAGAACTATCTCAGGACAACTCCTGATATCAAAGAGATCAGAAATTGAAGCCAAGTCAAAGATCTAAGTCTGCTTAAATTCTGAAGTATATATAGACTGAAGCTGTTATCAGAAGTTTAAGATGGTAAAGCTGAAAGGACTGTAAGTTGTAGTTATCTAGTCAAATTCTTATGCATTTGTTATTAATATTTTTGACATCATCAAATATATATTGAACTTGTATATTATGCTAATTTACAAGTTGGGGGAGATTGTAAGATATATTTAATAATGTCATGTGTAATATGATTTGTGTTTAGTTTTCAGATCTTACCTAACATGACAAATCGGTACTTAACTGGAAATTAGCAATTATACCGAAGACATAAATTAAGATATCAGAACTTAAGTTATCATAACTTAAGTGATCAGAAGATATTTATCAGGAGATAATATCAGGACTTAAGATTACTTTAGATAAGGCAGGCGGCTGATTGAAAGGAAAGAAGATCGAGACTAAGACAGAAAGAATTGTGCATGAAGAAGGAATTCTATGAAGAATAGAATACTTGGAAGAAAAGATAACTAGTTGATATATTTTAGGAAGCAGAATTATATTCCATATCAATTAGAAGATTATCTTGTAACTGTGTAGTATATAAACACAGGCATAGAGTTTACACTATAAGTGTTACAATTATCGAAGTTATTGTTCTTTGTAACTCTAGCAGCTCTCGTGATAATTTGTTCATCACTGAGAGAGGACAATTCCATATTGTAACAGAGTTTATTGTGTTGAATAAAATCTGTTTTCTGTTACTTGAGTTCTTATATTCGATTTGATTGTGCTAAACATTGTATTCAACCCCTTCTACAGTGTGTGTGACCTAACAAGTGGTATCAGAGCAATCTGTTAACACACAAACAGTTTAAGATCCAAAATCAATCATGTCTGAAGAAGAAACTCCAACCAAGCCCACCAAAACTGAAGAACCTCTAAAAACCATAACCCATAGTCGATATGAGACTATAAGAGTTCCAATGTTGTAACCTTCCGAGTATTCCATATGAAAAGTGAAGATGGCTATGCTTCTGGAAGCTACATATCCAGAATATCTTGACAGGATTTATGAAGGACCATATATGCCAACCAAACTCTCTGTGGAAGTTGCAGGTCAGCCAGCAAAGTCTGTACCAAAGGAGAAAAGTGATTACACTGCTGAAGATATCTCATCGATTGCAAAGGATGCAAATGTAAGACACTTGCTGCATAGTGCCATTGATAATGTCATGTCAAACAGGGTAATGTAATGCAAGACTGCAAAAGAGATATGGGATGCTTTGGAAACAAGGTGTCAGGGAACTGATTCAATCAAGAAGAACAGGAAGACGATACTCACTCAAGAGTATGAGCACTTTGACTCAAAGCCTGATGAGTCACTCAAGAGTATTAACCGATGCCCTTGTCAATCTTTAAGAAGTTGGACTTACCTGATCCAAAGCCTACTTATATGACCTTGCAGTTGGCCAATCGATCTATTATATATCCACGAGGCATTGTGGAGGATGTCTTGGTCAAGGTGGATAAACTCATCTTTCATGCTGATTTTGTAATTCTTGATTTCGAGGAGGATAAGAAGATTCCCATAATCTTGGGAAGACCATTCTTGGCTACTGGCCGAACCTTGATTGATGTGCAGAACGTTGAGCTTACTATGCGAGTACTGGATCAGGATTTGACGTTCAATGTTTTCAATGCCATGAAATTCCCGAATGAACATGAGGAATACTTAAAAGTGGAGTTGGTTGAAACTGTGGTTAATTCAGAACTTGATCAAATGCTAAGGTCTGATGCCTTAAAGAATGCCTTATTGGGGAATTCAGACAGTGAAGATGATGAAGGTAATGAATAGTTGCAATATCTGAATGCTTCTCCCTAGAAGCGAAGGATGGATATGACTTTTGAATCTCTTGGAATGGGGGAGCTGAACGAATCTCCAAAGCGCCTCAAGCCATCTATTGAGGAAGCTCCTACACTTGAGCTTAAACCATTTCCTGAACACTTAAGGTATGCTTTTTTAGGTGATGCATCGACTTTGCTTGTTATTATTGCATCTGACCTTTCAGGTAGGGATGGGGAAAAACTCTTAAGAATTCTGAGAGAGTTCAAGTCGGCAATTGGATGGACTATAGCAGATATTAAGGAAATCAGCCCTTCTTATTGCATGCATAAAATTCTGTTAGAGAAAGGTAGCAATTCTATTGTTGAGCTACATATAAGGCTTAATTCGATCATGAAAGAAATTGTGAAGAAGGATGGCTGGATGCAGGAATCATCTATCCTATTTCTGATAGTTCTTTGGTGAGTCCAGTTCAGTGTGTGCCGAAGAAGGAAGGTATCACAGTTGTTGCTAATGAGAAAAATAAGCTCATTCCTACTCAAACAGTCACGGGGTGGAGAGTTTGCATGAATTACAGGAAGCTAAACAAGGCCACGAGGAAGGATCATTTTCCTCTTCCTTTTATTGATCAGATGCTTGACAGATTGGCTGAGCATGAGTACTACTGTCTTTTGGATGGCTATTTAGGTTATAATCAGATTTGTATTGCTCCATAGGATCGGAAAAGACTAACTTCACTTGTCCATTTGGTACTTTTGCCTTCAGAAGAGTTTCTTTTGGGTTGTGTGGTGCACCTGCCACATTTCAGAGATGCATGATGGCTATCTTCTCTGACATGATTGGTTAGAATGTGGAGGTGTTCATGGACGATTTCTCTATGTTTGGTGATTCTTTTGACGAGTGCTTGCAAAATCTTGGCACCATTCTTAAAAGGTGTGTTGAGACCAATCTGGTTCTCAACTGGGAGAAATGTCACCTTATGGTGCGACAGGGCATTATTCTTGGGTACAAGATCTCTAGTAAGGGTCTCGAGGCGGATAAGGCCAAGGTGGGGGTAATTAAAAATCTTCCTCCATCAATTTCTGTTAAGGGAGTCCGCAGCTTTCTTGGTCATGTGGGTTTCTATCGGCGGTTCATTAAGGACTTCTCCAAAATTTCTAAACCCCTATGCAATCTTCTAGAGAAAGATGTCCCATTCAAGTTTGATGATGAGTGCCTAGCTGCTTTTGAGTTCTAGAAGAAGAGTTTGATAACGGCACTTGTCATAACTGCACCTGATTGGAATAAGCCTTTTGGGATGATGTGCGATGCAAGTGACTATGCAGTTGGAGTAGTTCTTGGACAGATAAAGAACAACATATTTCATGTGGTCTACTATGTAAGTAAGACCCTCAATGGTGCTCAACTGAACAATACTACTACTGATAAAGAACTCTTATCCATTGTCTACGGTTTTGAGAAGTTTCTATTTTATTTGCATGGGACGAAGGTGACAGTTTTCACTGATCATGCTGTAATTCGATATCTCGTCTCAAAGAAGGACTCAAAGCCTAGACTGATTCGATGGGTTCTTTTACTTCAGGAATTTGAGTTGGAGATCAAGGACAGAAAGGGTACTGAGAATCAAGTCGCTGATCATCTCTCTCATTTGGAAGATCCAAGTGTAACTTCACAGGATAAGAGATTGATTAATGAGTCTTTTCCAGATGAGCAGTTATTTGGAGTGCAAGAGGAAGAACCGTGGTTCGCAGACATTGTGATTTACCTTGCGAGTAATATTATGCCTCCAAACTTGTCTTCTTTTTAAATGAAGAAGTTCCTTCATGAGGTGAAGTGGTACATGTCGGATGGGCCATTTTTATTTAGGCAAGGAGCTGACCAAATCATCCGGAGATGTATTCCGTACAGCGAAACGGGGGGGATCTTGCGAGACGGCCATTCGACTATTTATGGAGGCCTTTATGGTGGAGAGAAGACAACAGCTCGTATCCTTCAAGCGGGATTCTTCTGGCCTACATTATTTAAGGATGTGCATCAGTTTGTTTTGAAGTGTGATCACTGCCAGTGTGTGGGTAATATGTCCAAGAGGGATGAGATGCCTCTTAATATGCTTCTTGTAGTTGAGGTCTTCGATATTTGGGGAATTGACTTCATGGGGCCATTTGTCTCATCCTACAATAATTGGTATATCTTGTTGGCGATTGATTATGTCTCGAAATGGGTTGAAGTCAAGGCCTTGCCGACAAGTGATGCGAAGGTAGTGCTTAATTTTCTTCATAAGCAGATATTCACACAATTTGGGACTCCGAGAGTCATAATCAGTGACGAGGGATCGTATTTCTGCAATCGCAAGTTCACTGCTATGATGCAGAGATATAATGTGAATCATCACATTACTACAGCCTACCATCCTCAGACTAATGGTCAAGCTAAGGCGTCTAACAGAGAGATCAAGTGAATTTTAGAAAAAGTTGTATGTCTATCAAGGAAGGATTGGTCTTTGAAGCTGGATGAAGCTGTTTGGGCGTATCGAACAGCATATAAGACTCAGCTTGTCATGTCGCCATTTCAGTTGGTTTATGGTAAGGGATGTCATTTGCCTGTGGAGCTCGAGCATAAAGCGTATTAGGCTTTGAAGAAGTTAAACCTTGATATGGATGCAGCTGGTAAGAAAAGAATGCTTCAATTGAATGAACTCGATGAATTTTGGCTTCAAGCATATGAGAATAACAAGATGTATAAGGAGAAAGTCAAGAGGTGGCACGATAGGGGTCTAGTGCTCAAATCATTTGTGTTAGGGCAACAAGTTCTTTTATTCAACTCTCCTCTCCATCTTTTTCCTAGAAAGTTGAAGTCGAGGTGATCAGGGCTGTTTGTTATCAAAATTGTGTTTCCGCATGGAGCTGTGGAGATTTTTGAGAATGATCCAGGCCAATCGTTCAAGGTGAATGGACAGAGGTTGAAGCATTACTATGGAGATATGGAAAACCGTGAGGTGGTTAGTGCCATTGTTTTGTCAACTTGATCTCGAGATTCTACGTCAAGCTAACGACATAAAGTAAGCGCTTCTTGGGAGGCAAGTTTGTTGTACATTAGTAGATAGAGGAAGAAGAAAACAAGGAGAAAAACACAAAAAAATCAGAAAAAGAAAAAAAATTCAAGTTCAATTACAGAAGCACGACGCACCCGTGCTGAGAAGCGGGGCGGCCGCACTGAGTTTCCAGTAAATGCGCGTGCCCGCGCTGGTATGCGGGGCGGCCGCGCTGAGTCTCTGTAGTCGAAAAAAAGGCAGCAAAATTAAAAAAGACAAGAAGTGTATTACAATATCAATTCAAACCCGAATTTTACTCTCCCACATCCCATATTTCCCTGCCCAAATCAATTTCAATCAACCCCATTACTCCCATTATTCCCATAATCAATTCCCACTTCTTTTCTATAACTAATTCTCCCCCAAATTCCTATATATACACACACTTATACACAAATTCTTCCATCACTTCTCAAGTTCTCAAACACAAATCTCTCTTATACACACATCTCTTATTCTCTCTTATTCACTTCCAATGGCACCCAAGAGACAACGAACCCAAGTTAGCAGCAGCATTGCCGATTCTTCTAGTGTGGGTGGTGTGAGGCCTAGGTTTTCAACTCCGGAGGCTGAGGTAGAGTATGCAAGGCTGCTTTCGAAGCCCATAGCCAAGGAGCGAGGTTTTCTACCATCAGGGAGGGATGGTAAGTTGCTGGAGATGTTTTATGGAGATGGTGTGGATTACTTTTTGTGAGGCACCATTTGCGGTGCCTATGAGTGTTGTTCGTGAGTTTTACGTAAATAAAAAAATGGAGAAGAACAGTTTCACTGTGGTGAGGGGGTTGATGGTGGCCTATAGTGCTGAGGTGATTCAGAGAGTGATTGAGTAACCCGAGAGGAGGCCAGAGCAGGAGAATTAGAATGAGAAGACGGAGGATGATTTTAACTTGGATTTGATCGTTGCTACCCTGTGTATGCCTGAGACTCACTGGAAGTTCAAGAAGGGCATGAATGAATATGCCACTTTCACTGTCTCTTGCATGAATATGTTTGCACGTGTATGGAATTCTTTTTTTTTGTGCCAACATCATGCGATCTTCTCACGTGCATGATGTTACGGTGGAGCATGCACGGTTGTTATGGGGGATTCTTCAGGGAGACTATATGGATCTCAGGATGGTGATTTATCAGGGTATTCTGAGGTTCTTGCGAGGGAGTAGTACGGGTTTTATACCCTATGCGTCCATTGTGATGAAGCTGTGTGTGGCGGTTGGAGTTTATTGGCTCGCACACGAGCAGTTGTAGCTTCCTAGTGCCCCGATTGACAGTTCGACGTTGTTGAGTATGCAGAAGTGGTATGGTGGGAAGCCCGCTCCTAAGGGGCTTGGTTATTTTTATGACCATCTACCAGGTAGAAGGCCAGCTCCTCAGGCATATGCTGGTGGAACGACTCAGGCGAGTAGAGCAGCTTGGAGTGCTGAGTTGGGTGAGGCTTGTCCTTCCCAGCAGCAGCAGTCGCAACAGTAGTAGGAGGAAGCACAGGGCAGTGCTGGTATGAGTTCAGCTCAGTATAGGCGCTTGATGAGGAGGATAGATGCGATGACTGACATCCATAATCGGTTTACACAGGACCTTACCTAGGCGTTGGGGACTGTATTCAGAGCCACATGAGTTGATATTAAGTGGCCAGTATTCGGTGAGGACGCTGTGTACCCGCCTCCAGACACTCCTGACACACCACCCCATGAGGGTGATGAACCTGATTCTGAGTAGGTATGCCCGATTCCTTACTATTACCTTCACTGAGGACAGTAAATATTTTAAGTTTGGGGGTAGTAGTTAAGGATTATATATTTTTGTGTGTCTCATATAGTTTGCATATTCATGCTAGTTTAGTTCATATAGTTGCATATTTTCCATGTAGTAGTTTTTTTATGATAGTTTGTTCATATAGTTTCATGCATTTGCATTATAACATGATCCCTTAGATGATTTTTTTCGATTGATTTGTGATATTGATACAAGTGTAGTGATGTCGTATTTAGTGATGTTAAGTCTTATCAAGTTGATTTGCATGCTAGAAGCAATTATAATTTCACTAAGTCTTGTAGGTTGCTTGAGGGCTAGATCATGATCATGGTTTGTTGTTGTTGGTCTAATCACTTGTTTATATTTAGAATTTAGGATATTCTCTTAATGATAAAATAACATGGATATTTAAAACATTGGAGTAAAAATTTAGATTTCATTGCTAGTTGTTATGGCTTGGTCTCAAATGGCTAGTAGCCGGCTCATTTTATATGAGTAGTCTAGGGTCGAACGAGATGGAACGAAACGCACTTGTTCAGAAATCATGTGAGAAAAAAGAAAAAAAATAAAAAAAAGAAGAAAAATAAAACATAATGTGTTATGCATAATTGATCACAAGTGGGCTCTTCGATACTCGAGTTATTAAGTTCTTAGGGGACTTTATGCCTAGTGACCTGAGGCTTTTATAGTCTAGGATCCACTAACCTAACGCACGCTACATGGGTATTATTGTATAAGTCTTTTGTGGACCTCACTCATTTCACGGTCAAATAAGCATATTTGTGTTGTTTATGTGTTGTGAATAAAAGGATCAATCCATGTATAACGCCGATATAAGAATTGAAGTGTTATAAGTCATTTTGAGTTTAGCTTTTTATTCTATTTATAACCTTGTGATTGCCTTGATGAGTAGTGAGTCATGATTTTTGATCTAGTTGCGATAGTATATCTGTAAGCATTTACACACACGCACGTTTCTGGCTAGTAAGTTGATTTGCGGGATTCGATTGATCTTGTACGAATAACTGTACTTGTTGCGATGTTGCTTGTTGGTTGGTTTAGTTAATCTGAGGGGATTGTTGCATTCATATAGTTGCATTCATGCATTTTTATTTCTTGTTCTTTGAGTCTTTTATGCTTGAGGACAAGCATCGGTTCTGTTGGATTTTAATCGCAGCGGAGGCATGGTAAAACACTTTTACACACATAAAATCCAAATAAAAGCATATAAATCGTGGTAAAAACATATGGATCGATTAATAACCTTTGATATGCGATCCAAAAGCAACGATCGGAGATCCTTAGCAGCTGCTCCTCAAACGTGAAGCACTCCACCGGTATCCACCAAGAAAACGACGTTAAGGAGGAGGAGGAGGTGGAGAGAATTAGTTTTTTTTTATAAAAATTGGGGTTCTGGGTTAGAATAAATAGGGTTTATAATAGTATATTTATAGGCAAAATTTTCAGCTGAAATTTTTCCATAAATATTATTATTATTATCCCATTTATTATTCTCTTTAATAATTAAAACACCTTTTAATTATTAATCCTTTTTCTAAACACTTTAGAAACAATTCTCTCTCTTGATTTAATTTCCAAAAAATTAAATCCTTAATTAATAATATTAAGAACTTGATAGGGATAAATAAGTCCTGATTTTATAATTAATGGGCTGCTAGGCCCAATAATAAGATGTATAATATTCAGACCAGAAAGGTTAAGCCTGATGGACCAGATCAGGCCTGGTGGAATAAAAAAGGCCCAAAAGCCCTGATTATTAATTAATTTCGTAATTAATTAATAAGGGAAAAATCAGCTATTGAGAAGAGTCCCGATAAGGATATAAATCCTTATAGATTAGCCTCAAGGGGACCTAAAAGGATAAGGAATCAGCTTCCTACTTCCTAGGACTCCTAAGTCTATCCTAATTCAGAGGCTTGTCCACCAAGTCTCCTATACCAAGTCCAATTCAAGGACTCCCACATCTATATAAGGGGCCTCACCCCACAAATCAGAACTACGTTTTTTGGCTTGATTCTCTAATTCACAGAGATACGTAGGCATCTCGTAAAGGCAGATTGAGTCACGAAACACGAGAGTAGCCATTAAAGGCCTTGAGCTCCCGAATCTTAGTAATAAATACAGCAAATAATAACCTTAGCTTTTTATCCATAACATTTGGCACCGTCTGTGGGAATACAACAACAACCTTGGCCAGAACACGGAGAACAATTGGAGCTATAGAGGAAGGAACACCATCAGAGACAACCTAGGTGATTTCATCAACCGTGGAGGTTCCTCCCCATTCAACCTATGCATCTACTCAGGAGGAAGCCCAGACAGGGGCAACTCAACCCCAGCTACAAGGGACAACTCCCCCGATTCAAGGTACGAATCCTCAAGTTCAACAAATACATATACCTGTAAATTCTCGACCTGTTGGGTATGAATATTCAACTATTGTTACTACTAACCCCCCTTATGGGATGCCCCTTCACCCTGAGGTTGGAGGAAGCGGATATGCTGGGCGAAGCGAAGCACGAGGGCGGTCGCCCCCCTATATACGAGGTTTGGGTCCTATCCCTGAGGATCGGGAATTTTCTGGTCCATACACTGAGAGAGACTCCGAATCTTCGGATGATGAAGTGGCCTCAAGAAGGAGGCGTCCTGGAAAAGAGCCAATGGCCGATGGAAGGCAACGCCCCCAAAGCACCCCAGGGGCGAATCCCCAAGTAGTGCAGGAAAGGATCAGGGCTCATGAGGCTGAAATCCAAAGGCTGAGGCGTGATTTGGAGGCTCACCAGGCCACCAGACCCCACATACCTCCTAGGGGGAAAAATCCTCCTCCTATCATAGACCTGGATGGTCCGGTAAGAAGAAAGGCTGCTGTCCCAAGAACTGATCCAAGCAATCTCCTTCCCCTTGGAGATCCTGACGATCCAACTCCACCCTTCACAGAAGAGATAATGAATGCCCATATCTCAAGGAAATTCAAGATGCCCACTATCAAAGCCTATGATGGCACGGGAGACCCCGCAAATCATGTTAGGACATTCTCTAATGCACTGCTGCTGCAACCCGTGAATGATGCTATAAAGTGTCGGGCCTTCCCTCAAACCCTGTCGGGTATGGCTCAAAGATGGTATAGTCGCTTGCCCCCAAACTCTATAGGATCGTTCCGGGAGTTAAGTCAGGCTTTCATTAAGCAGTTCATCAGTGGGAGAGTCCATGAGAAAAGTTCAGCATCTCTCATGAGTATTGTGCAAGGAGCAAAGGAATCTTTGAGAGACTACCTGAATCGTTTTACAAAGGAGGCTTTAAAAGTCCCAGACCTTGATGATAAGGTAGCCATGATAGCACTGCAACAAGGAACTAGGGATGAGTTTTTCAAGATGTCCTTGGCCAAACGTCCCCCAGAAAACATGTTGCAACTCCAAGAGAGAGCAGGGAAGTATATCAAGGTTGAAGAAAGCATGAGGAAGACCGTAGTAAGTAATGAGCCCACTGGAGGCAAGAAACGAAAAAGTGATTTGGAGTATGTCGCTAAGGACAAATATCCTAGAACCGAACAAAACCCTGATTCAACCCCCAAGAAGGGAGGACCTGGGCAAAAGTTCACTGAATACGCTAAGCTGAATGCTCCCAGAAGTCAGATTTTGATGGAGATTGAGAAAGACAGAGATATTCGCTGGCCTAAGCCCTTGAAGGTTGATCCCGCCAAGCTAGATAAGGGCAAGTATTGCAGGTTTCACAAAGATGTTGGCCATGATACCGATGAGTGTAGGCAGTTGAAAGATGAAATTGAGTTTTTGATTCGAAAAGGAAGATTGAACAAGTATACTGGAGATGGAGGAGACAGAAATAATAATGGAAGGAAGAACTTTGAAGATCGTAGGAGGGACCAAGATGATCAGGGGCGGAATCCCCAACCTAGAGGACCAGTTATAAACACCATTTATGGAGGGCCGAGACCTCGAGGGCCTGTGATAAACACGATCTTTGGAGGTCCAACTGCTGCTGGATTGTCCAAAAATTCCAGAAAGGCATATACTAGAGAGGTTATGCATATTGTTGGAGAAGCCCCGAAGAGGGCCAGGACAGAAGTAACATTGGCTTTTGATGATTCCGACCTAGAGGGTGTGAAGTTTCCCCATGACGACCCGCTGGTCATAACACCGATAATAGGAAATAGCCCGGTTAAGAGGGTCCTTGTGGATAATGGTGCTTCTGTGGATATCTTGCTCAACGACACCTTTCTAAGGATGGGGTATAACGACTCCCAGTTGACACCAACCGACATGCCGATATATGGATTTGCTGGAGTAGAATGTCCTGTGGAAGGGATAATTAAATTGCCAACCACCATAGGTACGGAGCCAAGGCAAGCAACGCAGATGCTGGATTTCGTGGTGGTAAAGGCTAGTTCAACTTATAATGCTATCATGGGGAGAATAGGGATACATGCCTTCAAGGTAGTCCCCTCTTCCTACCATTCAGTCATGAAGTTTCCCACCCGAAACGGGATTGGAGAAGAGAGAGGAGATCAAAAAATGGCTAGAAGCTGTTATGTAGCCTCTTTGAGGGCAGATGGAGTCGGGGGGGGGGCAGGTTCTTCCTATTGAAGATATGGATGTTCGAGAAAATGATGAGAATAGAGGAAGGCCAGCAGAAGAATTGGTTTCGGTTCCTTTAGACCCCGAGAATCCTGAGAGGATGACTTTCATTGGAGCCACATTAGAGGAGCCTCTTAGAGGGAAGTTAGTGAAATTTTTACAAGAAAATAGTGATGTGTTTGCATGGTCAGTAGCTGATATTCCAGGCATAGACCCGGAGTTAATTACTCACAAGCTAAACGTGGATCCAAGCCGGAAGACAGTGAAACAAAAGAAAAGAAATTTTGCCCCGGAAAGACAAGAGGCTATAAAACAGGAAGTAGAAAAGCTCTTAGAAGCTGGTTTCATTGAGGAGATCCAATTTCCGGAGTGGCTAGCCAACCCTGTAATGGTAAAGAAGGCTAATGGAAAGTGGAGGATGTGTATAGACTTCACTGATCTGAATGATGCATGCCCCAAAGACTGTTTTCCGTTGCCGAGAATTGATACTTTGATTGATGCCACTGCTGGGCATGAGATGCTGAGTTTCATGGATGGATTTAGCGGATACAATCAGATCAAAATGCATAAGAATGACATTCCAAAGGTATCATTTATCACTGACTTTGGTGTTTATTGTTATCTTGTTATGGCGTTTGGTCTCAAGAATGCAGGAGCCACCTATCAGAGGTTGGTGAATAAAATTTTTAAGGATCTTATTGGGAAGACTATGGAAGTCTATGTTGATGACATGCTAGTCAAGAGTCTAGTAAAGACTGATCATATAACCCATTTGAGGGAAGCTTTTGAGGTCCTGAGGTACCACAAGATGATGTTGAATCCTACGAAGTGTGCTTTCGGAGTAGGATCTGGAAAATTCTTGGGATTGATGGTCTCAAAGAGGGGAATTGAGGCTAACCCCGATAAAATAAAGGCAATCCTGGACATGGAACCCCCAAAAACTGTCAAGGATGTTCAGAAACTCACAGGAAGGGTTGCTGTGCTAGGACGATTCATCTCCAAGTCAGGAGACAAGTGCTTGTCATTCTTCAAGTCATTAAAGAACATTAAAGACTTTGTATGGAGTAAGGAAAATCAGAAGGCATTTGAAGAGTTAAAGAAGTATATGGGCCAGGCCCCGTTGTTGGCCAAGCCAGTTCTGAGTGAAGTTTTATTCTTGTACTTGGCTGTTTCAGAAAGCGCCTTGAGCGCGGTGTTGGTTAAGGAGGAACTGAAAGTCCAGAAACCCGTATACTATGTCAGCAAAATCTTGTATGGTGCAGAGTTGAATTATTCAACTATTGAGAAATTCGCTTTAGCCTTGGTAATGGCTTCAAGAAAGCTGCGTCCTTATTTTCAAGCTCACCAGATTGAAGTGCTAACAAATCAGCCGCTGAGAAACATCATTCACAGTCCTAAAGCAAGAGGGAGACTGATTAAGTGGGCAATAGAGTTGGGAGAGTTCGATCTCAAGTATAAGCCACGTACGGCCATAAAAGCCCAGGCACTAGCTGACTTCGTGGTGGAATGTACCATACCCAACCAAGAAGTCGGGGGGCAGGAAGATACCATACCTCAAGACAAGGGAGTCGACAATGGGGACAAGGAGAAAGAATATTGGGTTCTCTATTTTGATGGAGCATCAAAAACAAATTCCAGTGGAGCAGGGTTGGTTTTGCAAAGCCCTGATGGATTCCTAATTGAGTATGCTATGAAGCTAGACTTCCCAACCACAAACAATGAAGCAGAGTATGAAGCCCTGATTGCTGGCCTTGGTCTAGCTGGGACACTTAGAGTCAAAAACTTAAAGGTCCGTGGAGACTCGAAACTGATCATATCCCAGGTAAAGGGAGAATTTGAGGCAAGGGATGATACGATAGCTAAGTATGTTCGCCTAGTAAGGGATGTGATGACCCAATTTAATGAATGCCATGTTGAACACATTCCAAGGGAAGAAAATGCTAAAGCAGATGCGCTATCAAAGTTTGCTTCGTCTGAGATTAAAGAAAGTTCAGGAAGTGTGTACTTCCGTGTTTTGAAGACACAGAGCATAGATGTTAAGCTTGTGGCTCCCATAGGCTTGGGGACGTCATGGATTGATCCCATCAAGGCTCACATTCAGACCGGTTGGTTGCCAAGTGATACAACTGAGGCACGGAAGTTAACTATTCGAGCACTAAGGTACTCCTTGATAGATGGAATTCTGTATAAGAGATCTTTCGTGGTTCCTTACTTGAGGTGTCTCAGGCCCGACGAGGCACGCTTGGCTCTTGAGGAAGTACATGAAGGTATTTGTGGGCAGCACTTGGGGGGCAGGGCCTTGGCTCATAAGATAACCCGTTTAGGCTTCTATTGGCCAGAAATGATGGCTGATGCCAAAAAATATGTGAAGAAGTGTGATCGCTGTCAAAAGCATGCACCAGTTGTTAGACAACCCCCCGAGATGCTGACCTCTATCAACTCGCCTATTCCCTTTGCCATGTGGGGGATGGATATTCTAGGGCCTTTTCCTATGGCCACGGCACAAAGGAAATTTCTGATTGTAGCCATTGATTATTTTACCAAGTGGATCGAAGCCAAACCCTTGGCCAAAATCACTACTAAGCAGGTTGCACAATTCCTGTGGGAAAACATTATGTGCCGATATGGAATTCCCCGTATCCTCGTCACTGACAATGGAGCACAATTCAACAATGAGGAATTCAAGAAGTATTGTGAAGAAAATGAAATTGAATTACGATTCACCTCTGTGGCTCACCCGCAAGCCAATGGGCAAGCAGAGGTAGCAAATCGGATAATCCTGGATGGACTAAAGAAGAGGATCGAGAAGTCAAGAAATAATTGGGTGGATGAGATACTTCCCATATTATGGGCCTATAGGACTACCTGTAGAGTCACGACAGGAGCAACTCCTTTCATGTTGACATATGGGGCAGAAGCAGTAGTTCCCGTGGAGATATCACATTCCTCTCCAAAGATTCAGGCTTTCAACGCAGAAGAAAATGAGGAAGGGCAGAGGTTAACCCTGGATCTGATCGATGAAGTGCGAGATAAGGCACATGCAAAGATAGTAGAATATCAGAAAAAGGCTTCATTTTACTACAACCTAAGGGTTAAAGAAAGGTTTTTTAAACAAGGCGATCTAGTCTTGAGGAAGATAGAAGCATCTGGTGTAGGACAAAAAGGGAAGCTTGCCCCGAATTGGGAAGGGCCGTACAGAGTCAAGAGTGTTCAAGGTAGAGGAACCTACAAGCTAGAGACTATGGATGGATTTGAAGTCCCGAGAACTTGGCATGCACAAAACCTGAAGGTTTACTATGTGTAGGGCAGCCGGATATGATTCTTACTCGTCAGGATGGCGAGTAGGTTGAAAAGCACCTTGAAGCTTTGCTTGCTTAGGATTTATATGTTTTAGTTTTATTACGAAGTTTATTATTACTTGTGTAAGGGACGAATCCCAGACAATTTTACAAAATTCATGAGTTCTTCAAAGTATGTTTGTGGCCTAACAAATAAAAGTCAAATGCATGGATGCAAGCATAGAAGGTGATAAATGAAATAGATCTGATAGATATTATAAAAATTCGATAAATAAAGTCTCGAAAATAGGATAAAAAACAGAAAGCCACGCAGGGCTGAAAAAGCTCTAAGGAGCTGAAGTACCCTCGGCATCCATATTATCATCCTCTCCACTCTCGCTGGATGTCTCTGTCGTCTCGGAGGAGGAGGAAGAGCTGTCGTCCTCAGCAGGTCTGGAAGAAGACTCGGGAGGAGGAAGGAGTGGATCCTGAGGAACATGGTCCGAGACAACTACTCGGGTACGAAACCTCTGTAGCAAAGCCTCGTCATCAGGGCAGATGTAGTCCGCCGGGTTAATATCAGGACAAGCCTCGTTCACGGTCCCAAGGGCCGTGTCCCAACCAGTCCTAAAAAACCCGGGAAAGACTGAATCATCCCTAATCCTCATGGATTGGGCAAACTCCTCCGAGTTCAGATAATTGTCTATAGCTTTATCCTTCTCCGCCCGAAGTACCACCAGCTCGGCGTTAGACTCTCCGAGTTCTTCCTCCTTGCGCTTGAGCTTCTTCTCCAGGGTAGCATACTTCTTCTGTTGCCTCCTGAGGGCATTATCGGCCTTATCAGAAGCCCGCTTCCACGATTCGGCTTGCCTCACAGCGCCTTGAAAGTAGGCGTTAGACTGGAACAAAGCAATTAACAAAGTATAAGGCAAGAAAATGCTACAAGAATGAAAAATAAGTTCAAAAAAGAGAAGGCATACCGAAGCCAGAGACTGAGCTCCCATGAGCTTAATCCTCTCAAGATCAGGGGTGGCCACCACATCAGTAAAATCCTTGGGAGTCACGCTATGGTAGGACCAATCCCAAGCATGTTTCGTGGAACCAACTACGGTGTCCCCTCGGCGGAATCCCTAGAGAGGCTGAAAGGCGCCTGTGGCAGCAGCAGTAGGGGCAGCAGCAGTGATAGGAGCACCATGGCCTCCAGCTCCTTCAGTTGAAGCCTCCCCTATAGGCTCTTTGTGCTTCTTCAAAAAGATAGGCTCCGTGGCCTTTCCCCGGGTGTCTAGGCCTGCGAGCCGAGTTTTCTTCATCCTAGCTGTTTCCTCAACCAAAGGAACATTGTCCTCGTTAATCTCCTTAGCAGCTGAAACAAAGCAAAGGACAAAATAAGTGATGTTAATAATGCATGAAATGAAGTAAAATTGAGAAGGGAAGAAAAATACCCTGTTGAGAAACAGAGGATACTCCCACATGAATCAGGGAAAACTCCTCTAAGAGAGTCCAGCTGGTGGTGGTGCCATCATCCTGAGTAAGCCCATTATAAATAATAGTTTCTTCAGGAGTTAAGTGAATGGATTTGAGGCTACCATCACTGACCTTCCCGAAGGAAGATCGAAAAAGTGTGCCCCAGTCACCATTCTCCCAACGTAACCCAACGAAACTATTCCTCCAATTTTGATTATTATCAGGAATAGAGGCGCTGTTAAAGATATGTTTGCTTTTGGGCCTTTGCTTGACATAGACCCAGCCACAGATATTGGAAGAACTATTATAACACTGAAAGACCTTCCTAAAAACGGCTACAGAAAGAGGAAAGCCCTCCCTAAGACAACAAACCATAAAACATAGAATATTCCTCCAGGCGTTTGGAGGAAGCTGACACGGATTAATTTGTAGATCAGCCAAAAGATGAGGAATAAAAGGATGGAAAGGAAACCTAAGCCCAGCATTAAGGGCATCTGTGTAAATGAAGAGAGTGTCGGGTCTCCAGTGGCAAGTACGGTCACCACCAGAGACTGGAACTAATCTAAGAGGAGGAAGGACGTTATAGCGAGCATTTAGTTTATTAAAATCTATGTTGTGCCAAGTATTACAATGATTAAAAGAATCGAGATGTGCAGTGGAGGGATATTCATCCCCCCTAGTGTTAATCATATCGATTAAAGACATATACGAAGAACGGATCTCGATATCCTTACCTCATTTTGAAGCCGAGGCTATCTTGGCCGCCCTCTCGGAACTCTTGTCAGCCATTTAGTAAAGCTAGAAAAGGCCTGGAAAGCTAAAAGAGGAGATTTGAGAGAGGAGAAGGTTAGAAAGTTTGAGATGAAAGGAAAAGTGAAGAGTGAAGAGTGTGAAGTGAATGCACACTCCCCCCACCTATATATAGGAAGGAAAAATGGATAATGGGCCTTAAAAAGCCCATTTGGGCCCAAAAATTGGAAGGTTCTGGAATTATCTAGGAAATTCCTGGAAAATTCAAGAGAATTCTAGCAAAAATCAGAAGAAAACTTGATTTTTGTTTTGAAGAATCTGGAATGATCCAGAAAACCCCCAGAAGAATTTGGAATTTGAGTTAAGAAAAAAAAAGGCCAGTTTAGAAAAAGGGCCCAATTTTAGAAAAAATTAAGCCCAGCTAAAGGCCCAAGTGTTTTAAAAAGCCCTGTTTGAGGCCCTAATGGTGTTTAAGAAAAAAGGAGTGGAAAGGGAGCCCTGTTACAATGGGCCAATTGCAAAGCCTAGCTGGACCAAGAAAAATGGGCCCAAGGTTTTTCTAATTAAAACCCAGAATTAAGGGTAGGCCCAATAAGAAAATAAGCCCAGTTACAACGGGCCCAGGTTTTAGCCAAGCATTCAGAGCCTAAATCCAAGTAGGTACAAAAAATAATAATAAAATAAATTCCTGACCCATTCGACCAGAAAACATAAAGAAATCCTGGTCGAATGGCTTGAGGTCGAAAACCTGTCGATCAGAGGTAAAAAATGGCCTTAATTCGACCAGAACCAGGACCAATTCTACTACAAATTGTGAAAGATTCCTGATCGAAATCCTCGAGCCCGAATTAATGTCGACCTGGGCAATCAAAAAGGGGATAATTCGGTCAAAAGTAGAGATCCTGACCGAAAATCCTGATCGAAATAGAATCCTGGCCGAAGGAAGCAAGTCCTGATCGAAAATTCCTGGTCGAAATAATAACAAAAAAAGAAAAGAAGGGAGGAAAAATCCTGGCCGAAATTCGACCAGGACTCCTGACCGAAAGCATCCTCCTCGAAAAGCCTTCGACCAAGGCACAGTAGAGGCTAATTCGACCAGGATCCTGGTCGAACAGGATTCCTGGTCGAAATTTTTATATATAAAAAAAAAATCTGAAAAATTACAGAAAAATAAGGAAATTCCTTAAATATTTTCTGAAAAATGTTAATATTTTCAGAAATAAGGAATAAATCCAGAAAATTAAAGGATAAATCCCAGAAATTAGGAAAAAATCCAGAAAAATAAGGAAATTCCTTAAATAATTTCTGAAAAATGTTAATATTTTCAGAAATAAGGAATAAATCCAGAAAATTAAAGGATAAATCCCAGAAATTAGGGAAAAAATCCAGGAAAATAGGAAAAATTCCTTAAATATTTTCTGAAAAATGTTAATATTTTCAGAAATAAAGGATAAATTCCAGAAATTAAGGGAAAAATCCAGAAATTAAGGATAAATCCCAGAAAATTAAGGGAAAAATCCAGAAATTAAGGATAAAATCCCAGAAAATTAGGGAAAATCCCAGAAAATTAGGGAAAAATTCCTGGAAATTAAGATAATTTCTGAATAAAAGGAAGATTTATTGTAAATGTGTAGGTCACTCCACACTTTACGCAAAACAAAATCCTATAAGGGGACGAATAGATTTAACTTCCACGAAACCTAATCAATGTTTCCCAAAAGTTGGGGGGCAAATGGCCCGGATAAAAAGCTAAGGTTATTATTTGCTGTATTTATTACTAAGATTCGGGAGCTCAAGGCCTTTAATGGCTGCTCTCGTGTTTCGTGACTCAATCTGCCTTGACGAGATGCCTACGTATCTCTGTGAATTAGAGAATCAAGCCAAAAAACGTAGTTCTGATTTGTGGGGTGAGGCCCCTTATATAGATGTGGGAGTCCTTGAATTGGATTTGGTATAGGAGACTTGGTGGACAAGCCTCTGAATTAGGATAGACTTAGGAGTCCTAGGAAGTAGGAAGCTGATTCCTTATCCTTTTAGGTCCCCTTGAGGCTAATCTATAAGGATTTATATCCTTATCGGGACTCTTCTCAATAGCTGATTTTTCCCTTATTAATTAATTATGAAATTAATTAATAATCAGGGCTTTTGGGCCTTTTTTATTCCACCAGGCCTGATCTGGTCCATCAGGCTTAACCTTTCTGGTCTGAATATTATACATCTTATTATTGGGCCTAGCAGCCCATTAATTATAAAATCAGGACTTATTTATCCCTATCAGAACTTTTCTTAATTAATTTATAATCAATTAAATCTCATTTAATCAATTATTAAATTTGTCAATTAATTATTTATTTCACAAATAAATAATTATTAGCCATTATTAATTAATTCCTCCACCATTAAATCATTCTCTTTTTATGGTGTGACCATGTAGGTTCAATATTAAGCCGGTAGTAGAAATAAATAATAATAAAACTATTTTATCATTATTTATATAAATTCTCTAATTTATTAAATATGATTAATTAATTAATCATATTTATTCTACATCGTGAGGGATACTTCTCAGCATATCGCGACTATCCGGATAATACGAATTCACCGCTTAGAATACCAAGAACCTATTCAGCGAATAGTTACCGTACAATAAACTCTTTCTACCCTACAATGTCCCGATTAAATACAAGGCATGGATCTCGTATCAAGCCTATCTAATTTAATCACTTGCTTACCATTTACTATGCTTAGTTCTATACAAATTAGAAACTCCTTTCTAATTTCATTTACTCTGGCCAGAGATTCCTGAACTAGCATAAGTGGATCATCCTTGAACATTCGCTTCCTTCACTGGAAGGGGTAGATCCTTTATTGATCATACACTATCTTCGTGTACAAATTCCTATACCCAGTAGAGCCCTAATAATTGTCCCTGGAGACTAAGAACTAAACCAAAGCATAGTTCAGTGTACACAAGATGACTATGATGACCTCAAGTCTAATGATACTTGTACAACTATCACTATGTGAACAACTGCTGCCACGTGAGTGAACTCCATCAGTTGTTCAGCTGGGCGAGTCATGTTCAGTGAACTTATTCTATAATAAGCACCTACATACTAGCTATAGTGTCACCACACAAATGTCTATGAGAACAGACATCCTTCATAATGAAGCAAGCATAGTATGTACCGATCTCTGCGGATTATTAATTACCAGCTAGTAATCCTACGACCAGGAACTATTTAAGTTTAGAGTTATCATCTTTTAGGTCTCACTATTATGATATCATCATAATCCAAAAAAAGCTTTACTCTAAACTATGGTATATCTTATTTAAACACTTAAATAGATAAAGCCCGCAATAAAAACAAAACAAGTCTTTTATTAATATCAATGAAATCAAAACAGATTACACATGAAGTTATTCCTAAATCCTAATACATGATTGGACTTAGGACATATTCCTTTCAATCTCCCACTTGTACTAAAGCCAATCACTCTAGTATCTAATACCCATCTTGTCTTTATGACGATCAAAGTGACTTTCATAAAGTAGCTTTATGAGTGGGTCTGCTATGTTATTATGTGTGTCAACTCTATTTCAATACAATACAAGAAATGTTACCGCGCTCCCACTAACCCTTTTGTAGACACATGGTTAATCTACGTTTTTCATAAAACCAAACTCTTTGATTGTCTCATCAAAACGGATGTTCCATCTACGAGAAGCTTGCTTTAAACCACATATGGTTCGTAGCAGCTTACACACTAGGTTTTCATTTCTCTTGGAAAGAAAACCATCTGGCTATTTGCCAGATATCATAGTCGTAGTAAGCAGCATTCGCAAGCAAAATCCGAACTGATTTTAACAAGGCTATAGGTAAAAGGTTTCATCAAAGTCAATCCATTGCCTTTGTTTGAATCCTTTTGCCACAAGCCTGGCCTTATAGGTCTCCACCTGGCCATCTGCTATAATCTATCTTTTGTATACCGTATACATAGATTCCATTCTGGATTTCATGGCACTATGCCATTTCTCTGAGTCAACACTACACATAGCCTCATTATAGGTCACAGGGTCGTCATCATCAATGATCGACAACTCATTGTCATTCTCAATGACAAGGCCATATTACCTCTCAGGTTGGCGAGACACTCTCCCTGACCTATGAATGGGCTGTTCCACAAAAGGTTGTTCAGTCAGAACAGGTGTTTCCACTTGATCCGTAGCAGTTTGTGCTTCTTGAACTTCATCAAGTTCAATTTTGCTCCCAATGTTTCCTTCAAGGATAAACTCCTTTTCCAAGAAGGTAGCATGTCTGGAGACAAACACCCGATGATCGGTGTAAAAGTATTACCCTACAGTCTCTTTAGGATATCCCACAAAACTACATTTTACGGATCGATATTCCAGCTTATCTGGGTCAACTTACTTGACATAAGCTGGACATCCCCAAATCTTAACGTGTTTAAGACTCGGTTTCCATTCTTTCCATATCTCATATGGAGTGTGAGGAACAGATTTGGAAGGCACCTTATTTAGTAAATACGCTGAGGGTTCCAATGCGTAACCCTATAGGAATACTGGAAGATTCGCATAGCTCATCATGGACCGAACCATGTCTAACAGAGTTCGATTTCTCCTTTCAGATACCAATCTGGAGGAGTCCACTGGGAGACTATACCATTTACTCTGATATAATTTAGAAACACTCCATTAAAGTATTCACCACCTCGATCTGATCGAAGAGTTATAATACTATGTTTGGTTGTTTCTCCACTTCATACTTATACTCTTTGAACTTTTCAAAGGCTTCAGACTTGTGTTTCATCAAACACATATCCGAATCTAGATCTATCATCTATGAAAGTAATGAAGTATTAAAATCCACCCATGGCTTGCTTAGACATTGGTCCACATACATCTGTGTGTACCATTCCTAGCAAATTTGCAGTCCTCTCCATGTCTACTAAATGGAGACTGCAGTGCCACTATAAAGTGAGATTTTCATCATCCCTTTTCTTTTATTAGTTTGTTCAATCTGAAGTAAATTATATAACATACATACAGACCATTATTTAAAGTACCACGTCCATAAAGAATATTATCTCTAAGAATAGAACATTCATTATTCTCAATAATAAATGAAAATCCAGCCAAGTCTAACATGGGAATAATATTCCTCACAATCGAGGGAACAAAATAACAATTATTTAAAACAATAGTCTTGCCCGTAGGCATATGTAAATGAAATGATTCCACATCTACATCAGCAACTCTTGCTCCATTTCGCATCAGTAGAATCACCTCCTCTTCCTCAAGAGTCCTACTTCTCCTTAGTCCCTACAACAAATTGCAGATTTGGGAACCACAGGAGGTATCTAATACCCAAGTAGAAATTTGATTTAATGACATATTCACTTCTATCATGAACATACCTGAATCAGAAGCGGTAGTCTCACTACCCTTCTTCTTCTTCAATCTGCAAGGTAAACCTTGCAGTTCCTCTTCCAGTGCCCCACCTTGTTACAATAAAAGCAAACAACTTTGCTCTTGGGGTCTTCAGCTTTTGGTGGAACCGGCATTTTCTCACCTACTTTCTTCTTCTTGGAAGAGTTCCTCTTCCTTTTCTTAGGATTGGAACCTTCACCAATTAGAAGAACATAACTCTTCTTAGGGGAAAAATTCGATTCCGCAGTCTTCAACATGTTGTGGAGTTCAGGCAGGCTGACATCCAACTTATTCATGTGAAAGTTCATAACAAACTGCGAGAACGAACTCGGAAGCGATTGCAAGACCAAGTCTTGGCTCAGCTCCCCATCCAATGGCAAAACCATGTTGTCCAAGACGTTCAATCAAATTGATCATCTTAAGTACATGGTCATTCACAGATGATCCCTCAGACATCCTATAACCGAACAACTCCTTTGATATCTCATATCGAGCTGTCCTCCCTGCCACATCATACAACTCTTGTAGATGCATGAGGATAGTGTGAGCATCCATATGCTCATGTTGCTTCTGTAGCTCAATGTTCATGGAAGCTAGCATGATGCATTGAGCAACATTTGCATCATCTATCCACTTACGATACACAACATGTTCATCATTATATGCATCACTAGCAGGTTCAGTAGGCTTAGGTGAGTCAATCACGTATTCCAGCTTCTCAATCCTGAGAACAATTCTCAAGTTTCGAAGCCAGTCAGCATAATTAGGACTGGTCAATTTGTGAGCATCCAGTATGCTCCTGAGTGATAGTGCAGAAGACATAATGTATATTGTAAATCTGTAAATGATAAACACATACCAACACTTAGCAAATATTCGATTTCATTTTAAAACGCTATATGAATTGGGTCTTTATTCATAAGTGGCTCCCACTAGTTTACCTAATTTATTCAACCCCATACGTGAAAAATTAAGCATTCATAATGCTAGTGGGAATAGGGATCCTACATTCCATTACACAACCCCGGATGTGGCACGAAATGCCATGTAATGTTCAATAGGCAGAAAACTCTTGTCAATTACATCTAATGTTATTCCCTAATCAAACTTTAGCCTCTTGAATAATTGAGTCACGGTTGTGGCACGACAAACTCAATATTCTAAGTCAAGTCTAACCCAACATTCCGTACAATTGAATCAGTCCCCAAAGGCCCACGGCTGTGGCATGTAATGACCTTTAGATTCTTATTCAATGTACACATCTCTATGTAATAGACAAGTATTTCTTATTTCGAAATCAAAGCCCTCGGCTGTGGCACGAACAGACAATGATTTAAAAATAAGAACTACTTTCTATCATGTTGGAAGGCTATGACCGACACAAGCCCGTTGTGTCATTGGCCAATTACTACTTGATATTATTTAATTTTAAAGGGATTATATTACGTTACAATTATAATCATATTATAAAGATATTCTTCCTTTTAAATTAAATATTTCAAATCAATAATCAATAATCAGATGATTCCCAGATCGGGTGGAGCATTGTCAAGAGGCGTCACTTAATAACCCTTTCTTACAGATAGAAATCTGTTGTTGACAGAATCATCCTTTCTCTCATATCAAAAATTTATATTCAATTACGTGTTTCATAAACACAAGAATCTCATGATTGTATTCATAATATTATTATTAAGGTTATGAAACAATTTCACTATACTAGGTTGTCTAACAAACGCCTTATGTTCATTTAAGTTCACCTAAATCTATCATCGCATGATAAACTAAGCATATATCACATATATAAACATGAATAAACATCAAGGTAGGCATGTTATATCATCTAGTATATTAGTCTAAGCAATATACATCTCTATGTATCACATGAAGCACTTAAAAGCAATTCAAACGATCAAAAACAGCTTTAAAACACTTCTGTTAGCTATAAACAGTTCGAACCAATTTCATAAAATATCATATAATATACCATTAGAAGCGTCTCGAAAAGACGAATCCAACGGCACCAAAAACGCCGTATTCTGAGCTGCCACGCGCACGTACGCGCCGAAAGAAGGTCCCCCACGCGCGGCCACGCGCACACGCGCTGTCAGGCGCGTGTCAGAACTCTGCCCACGCGCGCCCACGCGCCCACGCGCTTCACGCGCCCAGAACCCTACGCTAACGTCAGCATGACGTCATCTGATGACATCAGCATGATGTCAGCATGATGTCACCAGCGCGTGTCTACCACGCGCCGCGCGTGGCACGCCAGCGCATGAGCCCCACGCGCGCGTGGTCGACGCGCGGTTCTTCGTTCGGTTTCAGCAGTCGCCGTCTTTTCTCTCCTCGAACAACGTGCCTGACATCTTTGTACCTTTGTCTTCCGTGCATTCAACAGGTAATAGTAGCAGCAGATGTATATATATATACATACTAACAATTTATATATATATATGATTATTTAATTACGAATTTAATTGCTAAAACTTCAAAAATTCATAATAAAAAATCTATACATCATAAAATTATGAAAAAAATATCCAGACGATCTACAAGACTTGTAGAACCCAGATCAACATTCAAAATTATTCTGAGAAACGATTTCTCATCAGACAAAATCAATTCATGATATAACTTGAAAAAATCATAATTAATTCATACATGCACATAAAATTATGAAATTTTTACCACAGATCTATATGCATACAACCTAAGCTCTGATACCAATGTTGGTTTTTAATCGCAGCGGAGGCATGGTAAAACACTTTTACACACATAAAATCCAAATAAAAGCATATAAATCGTGGTAAAAACATATGGATCGATTACTAACCTTTAATATGCGATCCAAAAGCAACGATCGGAGATCCTTAGCAGCTGCTCCTCAAACGTGAAGCACTCCACCGATATCCACCAAGAAAACGACGTTAAGGAGGAGGATGAGGTGGAGAGAATTATTTTTTTTTTATAAAAATTGGGGTTCTGGGTTAGAATAAAATAGGGTTTATAATAGTATATTTATAGGCAAAATTTTCAGCTGAAATTTTTCCATAAATATTATTATTATTATCCCATTTATTATTCTCATTAATAATTAAAACACCTTTTAATTATTAATCCTTTTTCTAAACACTTTAGAAACAATTCTCTCTCTTGATTTAATTTCCAAAAAATTAAATCCTTAATTAATAATATTAAGAACATTTCTTAATTAATTTATAATCAATTAAATCTCATTTAATCAATTATTAAATTTGCCAATTAATTATTTATTTCACAAATAAATAATTATTAGCCATTATTAATTAATTCCTTCACCATTAAATCATTCTCTTTTATGGTGTGACCCTGTAGGTTCAATATTAAGCCGGTAGTAGAAATAAATAATAATAAAACTATTTTATCATTATTTATATAAATTCTCTAATTTATTAAATATGATTAATTAATTAATCATATTTATTCTACATCATGAGGGATACTTCTCAGCATATCGCGACTATCCGGATAATACGAATTCACTGCTTAGGATACCAAGAACCTATTCAGTGAATAGTTACCGTACAATAAACTCCTTCTACCCTACAATGTCCCAATTAAATACAAGGCAAGGATCTCGTGTCAAGCCTATCTAATTTAATCACTTGCTTACCATTTACTATGCTTAGTTCTATGCAAATTAGAAACTCCTTTCTAATTTCATTTACTCTGGCCAGAGATTCCTGAACTAGCATAAGTGGATCAGCCTTGAACATTCGCTTCCTTCAATGGAAGGGGTAGATCCTTTATTGATCATACACTATCTTCGTGTACAAATTCCTATACCCAGTAGAGCCCTAATAATTGTCCCTGGAGACTAAGAACTAAACCAAAGCATAGTTCAGTGTACACAAGATGACTATGATGACCTCAAGTCTAAGGATACTTGTACAACTATCACTATGTGAACAACTGCTGACACGTGAGTGAACTCCATCAGTTGTTCAGCTGGGCGAGTCATGTTCAGTGAACTTATTCTATAATAAGCACCTACATACTAGCTATAGTGTCACCACACAAATGTCTATGAGAACAGACATCCTTCATAATGAAGCAAGCATAGTATGTACCGATCTCTGCGAATTATTAATTACCAGTTAGTAATCCTATGACCAGGAACTATTTAAGTTTAGAGTTATCATCTTTTAGGTCTCACTATTATGATCTCATCATAATCCATAAAAAGCTTTACTCTAAACTATGGTATATCTTATTTAAACACTTAAATAGATAAAGCCTGCAATAAAAACAAAATAAGTCTTTTATTAATATAAATGAAATCAAAATAGATTACACAGGAAGTTATTCCTAAATCCTAATACATGATTGGACTTAGGACATATTCCTTTCAGGTTCAAGTTTGGGGGTGTGTTAAGTGGCTTTTATGTCCACTTAAAATGCTCTATAAAGGATTAAATTGATGATTTGTACTCGAGTTATTTGTATTTTTGATGTGTTTTGTAGTGTTTTTTGCATTTTAGGCATATAACAGAGATCCCGGTGATTTAGCATTATTTTGATGCAAAAATGGTGTTAGGAAGGTGTCAAGAAGATTGCTCGTGCAAAGGCCATCTCAAACTAGCAAAATAAGAAGGCAATTTCAGTTTCTCCAGAAGGTCAGCGCGCCCGCGCTGTAGTAGCGTGCGGCCACGCCGAAGTCCATAAGGACAGCGTGCCCGCGCTAATGAAGCGCGCGGCCGTGCCATGTCGGGATAATAAAATCTTGATTCTACTGCAATTATATTTCCTGGACTCCTGAATTAATTGGACTTCTATATATTGATGACTTATGATTGTTTTTCAAAATAAGATGTACCAGAGCTAAGGGGAAGGCGTAAGAAGACCGTAGAGCACAATTCAACGAATGCGAAGAAACCCTAGTTTATTCTTGTGATTCTTTGTTCTAAGTTGTAATCTTGGATGCTAGTTTTCTTATTTTTGAACCTATACTCTTGTTACTTACTTGATTTATTATTTATTCAGTATAAAGACTACATTTATTATACCATGCTTTCATTAGAACCCACGTTGATGATGAGTCCAATTATGGGCTAATCGTTATCATGGGGTTCTAGCGGATTTACTTATAGATTTCTTTAGTTAATTTGTTTCAATACCTTAGTGTGTGGTGATTGTGTGATATCCTGGTATTGGTTGTGCTTATTCATCTTATGAGCGTCGTGAACTTATAAGATAGCGTGTTAATCTCTAATTAAGTAAAAGTGAATTTAGGGGTTTAGAACTTATCATGCTCGCATAGGTTCATGTATTTGATATGCATGATTCGTAGGTAATTTCAACCATCTTGCTTGCCCTATGTAATCATGATAGATAACTTATGCATTAAACCGTTATGTTGTCAAATTCTATAGACATATAGGGTCTCAATAAAATTGGTGTCTATTCAGCTTCTATCTCTTTTGTGGATGTCTGGTAGTAGGGTATTCGTGCAACGAAAGTTGGCATCTACTAGTTTCGTGTTAACTGATTATTGTCATCACCAATACATGTTAAGGTTAAGAACAAAAAGGCTATTGAATGAAGTATTAATGAAGTTAGAATCACATGTTTGTGTCATATAGTAAAAAAATCCTTTTTAATCTCTTAGTTAATGTTCTTTAGTATAATCTCTTAGTTAATCTTAGTTATAAACAACCTCAATTTGTTATTCGTCTTAGCATTGAATAATAACCATACTATTGTTGCATAAGTGCATTGATTGAAATTAACCTAAACAAATCTCTGTAGGAACGAACTAGAAATATATCTATATTACTTGTGATCGTGTATACTTGCGTAAATATTAGCGCGTGTTAACGTCCTAACATCCACATCCAAAGAATTTGTGGGTGAGTTTTATGTGTGAGGTGCTTCTATTATTAAAAACTTTTGGTCGTGACTCCACATTTACAGGAGCCACATCAACCTGACTTTGAGAAGGTGTTGTAATTGAGTCTTTGACTGTAGTTTACACAGTGTGTGCACCCTGTGTATCCCCAAGTGTTTTAAATTTCTTCTTTCTAGCATAAGTTTGGGGTGAGCTTGTGTCCGTAATCCTCTTGGTCTGTGCTCTTGGTTGATAGCTTGTTTCAATAGTAACATCCTTTTGGGAGGATGAAACTAGTAATGAGTTTGAGTAAGCACTATAGTTTGTTGGGAAATTACAGTGTAGCTAGGTTGGGTTACACACATCTCTCCCTCCTTATTCTTAGGGCTTCTTTTATGTTCACCCTGTCCCTCACCAGACTTACTTCCCTTCACACTGCCCTCTTGGTTTTTAGTGGATGTTACAACTAGCTTCTTTTGAGAGAAACTAGAGGGGAATTTCTTTGACTTGGATTTTGAAATACTTGGTTTTGTAGCTTGGATAGGCACCTGTTTGGTCACTGTCACAGGTGCCATAGCCACAGTTGATTGCAAAGAAATTGGTGGTTGAGAAGTAGTAGGGACAGAAATATTTACCTCACTTATCTGAGGTTGTTCCATAATTGGCATGTAAACAAGGGGACATTCTTGTAGTGATTTGCCCTGTTCAGGTTAGCAATAATTCTTCTCTCTTGGACCCAACAATTTAACTTGTTTGTTGGGTTCAAAATTGAGAGATCCTCAGACACAAAATTAGCTATTAACATAAAGAATCTAGCATAATATATGTTTTTGGACCCCTTCTTAATATCTCCTAATTTACTCCCTAATTCATACATAACTGATGTGCTAAAATTGAAATATTTATCACTAAGAAGCATATAAAGCATGTTAACAAGTGAGTAAGTAACAGCATCAAAATTATTGATCTTTCCAGAAAACACCTTGATAAAAAAGTCGCACAAAAAGCTCAATTCTTTTCTAAGACCCATTCTCCTAACAACACCTAACTTAGTGGTCGTAAGAGCATAACCCATAGAAATTAGCATATTACTCACATCAGTGCCTGTGTGTGGAGAAAGTGTGTTGTTCTCAGGCAGTTTAAAGTACTTTTCAATTGTATCAAAGTTAATATAATGTTCATTACCTTTGAGAGTGAAGGTAATGGTTTTGTCCTTTGAGTTGAACATTTTTGTTGTCCGAATTTCCTCTACAACTTCACAGTAAATGGTTGGAGACTCAAGCATGGCATAACTCAGTTTGCGATTCAGGATGAAGTCCATCATTTTGTGTTAGTCTTCAGATGCCAGAATTTTCTTGTTCACCAAAGCCACAAAGTTGTTCTTTTCATAAACATACCCAACTGAGGACATGGTGCCATTGCTGTGATTGAAATTAGTTGTAGAAAGGGAGTATTTGCTTTTGGAGAAGAAGAGAGTTAGAAAAATTGCTTGAGAAAGATAAAAGTAAAAATAGAAATAAAATTAGCTTTTATACTTTCTGAGAAATAAACTGTCAAAAATTAAAAAGTGAAATAAAGTAACCAATCAAATTCGCCCAAAATAGTCATTTAAATATAAGAGAAACTGTCAAAATTCTAAAATTATTCGTTGAAATATACATACAGGCTGTGAGTAAATTCGACGGATAATGCTTAAAATTAACGGCTAAGATTGAGAGCAATTCGACGGATAAGGATGAAAGTACCCAGAATAAAGTTTGATACTACAACGGATAATGAAATTTAACGGATATTCATTTTCAACGGATAATGAACATTTGTCCAGATGTAAACTCTGACTTAGCCAAAATTTCATCTTTAACAGTAAACATCAAATATTACTCTAACTGCATTTCAATTTGCTTAGACATCAACATAAATTAAGAGTAATTAAGCATACCTAACTCACTTACCAACCTAGTAAAGGTGGATTCATCAAGTGGCTTGGTAAAGATGTCTGCAAGTTGCTTCTCACTTGGAACAAAATGAAGTTCCACAGTACCATTCATGACATGTTCTCTAATGAAGTGGTACTTGATGTCAATGCGCTTGGTCCTTGAATGTTGTACTGGATTTTCAGTAATTGCAATGGAACTTGTGTTGTTACAGAAAATAGGGATTTTATTCACCTGTAGACCACATTCCAACAATTGATTTTTCATCCATAAAATTTGTGCACAACAGCTACCAGCAACAATATATTCAGCCTCAGCCGTAGAAGTAGAGACTGAATTTTGTTTTTACTGAACCAATATACTAGCTTATTTCCTAGAAATTGACAGGTTCTTGTTGTACTTTTTCTATCAATTTTACAACCTGCATAGCCTGCATCTTAATAACCAGTTAGATCAAAACCATAATCTCTAGGATACTAAATGCCAAGTTTTGGTGTTTCTTTGAGATATCTAAAAATTCTCTTAATAGCTACTAAATGAGATTCTCTAGGATCAGCCCGAAATCTGGCACAAAGACAAGTAGCAAACATTATATCTGGCCTATTAGTTGTTAAATATAAAAGTGAACCAACCATGCCTCTATAACTTGAAATATCCACAGACTTTTCAGTAGTGTTTAATTCAAGTATAGTTGCAGTGGCCATGGGAGTTTTTGCAGATGTGCAGTCCATTAAGTCAAACTTCCTTAAAAGATCATAAATATATTTGGTTTGACTAATGAATATTCCATTACCTACTTGCTTAACTTATAAACCAAGAAAGTAAGTTAGTTCTCCCATCATGCTCATTTCATATTTACTTTGCATCAATTTGGCAAACTTTTTGCAAAGTTTTTCATTTGTAAAACCAAATATAATAGCATCTACATAAATTTGAACAAGTATACTAGAGCCATTAACATTTCTGTAGAATAAATTTTTATCAACGGTACCTCTTGTGAAATGATTTTCTAAGAGAAACTTTGACAAAGTGTCATATTAGGCTCTAGGTGCTTGCTTCAGTCCAAAGAGTGCCTTCAAAAGATAATAGACATATTTTAGAAAATTTGGATCTTCAAAAACAGGAGGCTGACTGACATAGACTTCCTCATCCAAATCTCTATTCAGAAAGGCACTCTTGACATCCATTTGATAGACCTTGAAATTGGCATGGGCTGCATAGGCTAAGAAAATTCTGATGGCTTCAAGTCTAGCAACAGGAGCAAAAGTTTCATCAAAATCTATTCCTTCTTATTGACAATAGCCCTTAGCAACCAATCTAGCTTTGTTCCTGTCTACTATGCCATTTTCATCCATCTTGTTTCTGAATACCCACTTGGTGTCAATATGATTATTTCCTTTAGGTTTGGGTATTAGCTTCCAAACTTTATTCCTTTCAAATTAGTTTAGCTCCTCCTGTATAGCTAGAACCCAATCAGGATCTAACAGAGCTTCTTCTACCTTTTTAGGTTCTTCCTGAGATAGAAAGCTAATATACAGATATTCTTCTTGAGTTTCTTTCCTTGTTTGAACTCTTAAAGATGTATCACCAATAATTAGTTCAAAAGGGTGATCTCTAGTCCATTTTCTCTGTTGTAGTAGATTAGCTCTAGATGAAGAGGCCTCATAGTTGTCTTGATGTGTGACTGAGTTTTGATTAGAAGAAACTCCCCCTGAGTTTGTGGATCTTTGACTTGAAGTTAGGGTTATTTCTACTTGTGATCTGTAATGGCTTTCAACTCCTATTGATGGATCAACGGATGTTGATCTTTGCCTTTCGATAGATGATATAGATTGTCTTTCGACGGATGATGCACTTGGTCTTTCGACGAATGTTGAGTTATGTGCTTCATTAGTTGTGGATTTTTCTGCATTATCTTTAGATATGATTTCTTGATCACTTTTATAATCACTATCATCACAAATCATCTGAACATTATCAAATTTGAGGCTTTCATGGAAATCTTCATCTTGCAGTCCTTCAATCTTTTTATCATCAAACACAACATGTACAGATTCCATAACAATGTTGGTTCTGGGATTATAGACTCTGGATGCTTTTCCAACTGCATATCCATCAAAAATTCCCTCATCAGCTTTGGCATCAAACTTTCCATGTTGATCAGTTTGATTCCTTAGGATATAACATTTACAGCCAAAGACATGAAAAAAGTCTAATATTGGCTTCCTATTCTTGAACAATTGATAGGGTGTCATGCATTTTGCTTGATTAACCAAAGAGATATTCTGAGTGTAGCATGCAGAATTTACAGCCTCTGCCCAGAAGTATGTTGGCAACTTTGATTTTTCTAGCATTGTTCTTACAGCTTCAATAAGATATCTATTCTTCCTTTCCACCACTACATTTTTTTGTGGGGTTCTTGCTTCTCAAAACTCATGCATGATCCCATTCTCTTTACAAAACATCCTCATCATAGAATTCTTGAACCCAGTTCTATTGTCACTCCTGATTCTTCTAACTTTGAAATCAGGATGATTGTTAACTTGCCTTATGTGACTGATGATGATTTCACTAGCTTCATCTTTGGATTTTAGAAAATATGTCCAAGAGAACTTTGAGAAATCATCCACAATTACTAGGCAGTATCTTTTCCTTGAGATGGACAATATATTGACTGGTCCAAATAAATCCATGTGCAGTAGTTGTAAAGATTCTTCAATTGTTGAATCAAGCTTCTTTCTGAATGATGGCTTGATCTGTTTTCCCTTTTGACAGGTATCACACAATCCATCCTTTGAGAATTCCACTTGTGGAATGCCTCTTACCAAATCTTTCCTGAGTAGTTCATTCATAGTCTTCAAGTTAAGGTGGGATAGCTTCTTATGCCATAGCCCACTTTCATCTTGACTTGCCTTGCTAAAGAGACAAGTGACAGATTCTGCATTTGATGAGCTGAAGTCATCTAGATACACATTTCATTTTTTCACTCCAGTGAGAACCAGTTTGTTGCTTTTCTTGTTTGTTACAACACTGGCTTCAGAGTTGAATGTTACTGAGTTGCTCTTATCATAAAGCTGGCTGATACTCAACAGATTGTGCTTGAGTCCATCCACTAGGGCAACTTCCTCAATGATGACATTATCCTTTGAAATCAAGCCATATCCCACAGTATAACCCTTGTTGTCATCTCCAAAAGTGATACTTGGGCCAGTTTTCTCCTTGAACACAGTGAGCAGGGTAGAATCTCCAGTCATGTGCCTTGAGCTCCCACTATCCAGATACCAAATATTCTTTTTGTATCCCTGCATACAACAAAATCAAATCAATTTGATTTTGGTACCCAAGTTTCCTTGGGTCCTGTTTTGTTAGCCCTTTTCTTAGGTTTTTTATATCTTTCCTCATTTGACTTAGGTATTTGAGTTTCATCCTTAGTCATTTGATTGGCACCTCTAAAGCCATTCATCATTACAGAATTATCATGCACATGATGATTAACATGGAAGGGAATATTTTGTACAAAGATGTTATTCCAGTAAGGCATGCTAAATGGCATTTGAGGCATACTAAATGCACCATAATAAGGAATTTGTGCAAATGGCATATTAGCAAACTGTGCATTCAAATTATTTGAAGGCATAACATTCACAGGCATTATAGACATACTAGTAAATGAAGGAAGTGCAGACATGGGAGAAGGTATAGCAAGTTTGTAATTAACAGATAAATGATTAACACTACCACACTTCACACAGATTTTTCTAGGTGCATACTTATCAGGTGTGTAGTTGTTATGTTTGTTAATTCCTACTTTCCCATTTCTATTAATTTTTCCTTTTAGATTCTGTTTTTACCTCAATTTTCTCCAATTTGTCATTCAATTGCTTGATTGACAGATGCCCTACATTGACTCTCTTGTCCTTTCTCACTTGACTTGTTTCTCCTGGAACAAGGTTCTTAGAAACTGATCGATATTTCTCATTTAATTTTGCTAGTTTGGCTTTGCTAACTGGCTTTCTTTCACTCACCGGATGTGGTTCCTTGTCTTTCGACGAACAATCCTTTCGATCATTCGATGGATAATGTTCATCATCCATCGAATCCACATTCAGTTAAAGTACTTCAACCAAATTGGAATCAAGTTTCTTCTTGCTCTTTTTCCAGGCTTAATCACAGAAGGATTCTATACCTTGAACTTTAGTAATTTGAGCATGGACATCTCTAGATGGTTTCCATGCCTTAATTACCTCATGTTCTCGTTCAAGTTGCTTTCTTAAAATCTCCTCTTTCTTTAAGAATTCAGTTAGTTCATCTTTGGAAATCTTGCACTCTATCTTGAATTTTTCAAACTCAACAATTTGAGTCTCTAACAAATTATTTCTTTCACATAAAAACAAATTGTTCTCTTTAATTTTAGTGTTTTCTTTAGTGAGAGATTTGAGTGTAACACGCAGATGATATAACTCAGTAGACATGTCATTTATAGCATCATTGCACTCAACTTTAGATAAATGTGCAAGATTGGTGGTGATTACTTGATTACTGTATGAACTGACTTATGTTTCATCTGATTTGGCCATAAGTGCTAGATTGACATAGCTTGTTTCATCATCCTCTTCTAGTCCATCTACAGCCCATTCATTTTCCTGTATGGTGAAAGCCCTTTCCTTTTGTTTGAGCAACTCAAAATATTTTTGCTTATAATCCACAGGCTCAAACTTCTTTTTGCCAGAATCAGACTTTCTGCATTCACTAGCAAAATGACCTGCCAAGCCACACTTGTAACACTTGAATTTAGACTTGTCAGCCATGTTTCTGTTTGACTTGGATGCTCCAAAATTCTTCTTGAATTTGAGCTTGGCAAACCTCCTGGATAGAAAAGCTCGATGCTCATCTATGTCATCCATGTCATCTTGATTGAAATGTTCTTCATGTTCAGCTACTACCCTTTTCTCTTGCCTTCACAAACTCTAGAGTTTGGTGCAGATTCAACAACTTCAACCTTTATCTCCTTCTCCTTTTCTTGCTCAGCAACCAGTGCAATGGATCCTCCTTTCTTTCTTCCTTTATCCAGCTTCTCATCTTGCTCTATTTCAAGATCGTAGGTCTTAAGAATCCCATACAGTCTGTCCAAGGTAAATTCATTGTAATCTTGAGAATTTCTTAATGAGACTGTCATAGGTTTCCATTCCTTTCTTAGAGATCTAAGGAATTTGAGGTTTGATTCTTTTGTCTGATAGACTCTTCTATGCAGCTTTAAAGCATTTAGTAGTTTTTGAAATCTACTAAATATGTCAGTGAGTGAGTTACTTTCTTCACTATGAAAATGCACATATTGTTGAATCAAGAGTTCCATCACATATGACTTGAATTGTATCCCAAACATCCTTAGTAGTTTTGCAGTTTATGATGTTGTCAAACATGTCACCATCAACACTATTAACCAGAATATTCATGGCCTTCTTATCCTTATGAACTTGTTCAATATCTGGATCAGACCATTCTGCTCTAGGCTTTGGGATTGATGCTTCATTTCCTGTAGCAGCTCTCATAGGAATATGTGGACCTTTCTCAATACAGTCCACATATTCTTCATCTTGAGATAAGAGATGTAGGTGCATCTTCACCTTCCAATGGTGGTAGTTGTCTTTGTACATAAAAGGGATTTTTACGTCAACATCTTTTCTACTCATCTTGTTAGTTGTTGTGATCTTTAAACTCGTAGTTCTTCAAGAGCTTGCTCTGATACCAATTGTTATTCCCAAACAATCTAAGAAATAATTATAGAAGGGGGTTGAATATAATTCCGACTTCTTTTTTATTTTAAGAACATTTCTACTATGAATATATAACTGTGTTTAATTTAGCAATGGTGCGAAATGAAAGTAGTAAAG